>NC_090436.1:254022637-254323566 GCF_031143425.1 Pleurodeles waltl
TGACTGGACCTGGGTAACCAGCTGTCCAGAGGTCCCTGAAGGGCCAGGTTAGTCCCCCAGATCCAGGCGACCAGAGTTGCTGTCATCACTGTGGGCCTCTTCAGTTGGGGGTCTGGATAGTGCTGGCACCTCTTCTCCCCTGACATTGGCTGGGATACCTGTGGGGATGTTAATGCTGTATTATTGTTTCTGTGTGTGACATATTGTGCATCAGTGGGTTGCCCTATTTGGTTGTATTTGCTCTGGCAGCTTTAATTTTTGTAGGTTGGTATGTGTTGGGCTAGCTGATTCTCTCTAGTGTGCATGCTTTGGTGATAGGTGTCCATGCAGGGCTGTGAGTGATGTCTATGCATTGGTGGTGCATGCAGGGCTTGCCATTGGGATGGGTGGGATGTGATGGTGGGATGTGTGGGAGGTGGTGGAGTGATGGGAGTGAGGGTGAGGGTGAGGGTATGTGATGGCATGTAGGTGGGGAGGTGATAGTAGTATAGAGTTGACTTACCAGAGCCCAGTACTCCTCCTACTCCGGCCAGGCCCTCAGGATTCATGATTGCCAAGACTTGCTCCTCCCATGTTGTTAATTGAGGGGGAGGAGGTGGGGGTCCACCGCCAGTCCTCTGGATAGCGAGCTGGTGTCTTGCTGCTATGGATTGCACCTTCCCCCGTAGATCATTCCACCTCTTCCTGATGTTGTCCCTTGTTCTGGGGTGCTGTCCCACGGCGCTGACCCTGTCCACAATCCTCCGCCATAGCTCCATCTTCCTAGCAATGGATATCTGCTGCACCTGTGCTCCAAATAGTTGAGGCTCTACCCTGATGATTTCCTCCACCATTACCCTTAGCTCCTCCTCTGAGAATCTGGGGTGTCTTTGTGGTGCCGTGGGTGTTGTGTGAGTTGTGTAGGTGAGGGTGTGTAGGGTGATGTGTTGGGTTGTGTGATGTGGGGTGCGTGGGTGGTGTATAGGTGAGGGTAGTGTGTGGCTCTGGTTTTGTCTGTGGTCGTGGTGTCTGTCTCGTGCCAATGGTTTGTAGTCATAAGGGGTTGTGGGTAATGTGGGTGTGTGTTTTATAGTGGTGTGTGTATGGGTGTCAGATGTGTGTTATTTAAATTGACCAATGTAGTGTTGTTTTGTGTGTGTGTGTATTTTAAGTGCGACGGTATGTACCGCCAATTGTTTACTGCCATTGAATGTCCGCCGTGGTGATTTGTGGGTAATAATGTGATGGGTATTGTTCTGTTGGCATAACGGTGTGGGTTTTGATACCGCCAGTTTATCACTGACCTTTGGTGTGGCGGACTTGTGTGTGTGGCTGAATACTGACGGATTGGTGTGTGTGTGTGATAATATGGTGAACGGATATCTGCGGCGACGGGTGTATGTTGGCGGCAGTCAGCGTCGCGGTAAGTCGGATTTACCGCCAATGTCATAATGAGGGCCTTGGTGTCAGTGTCCCAGCATCAATGTCTTCTTGTTAGTTTTTTTGTGTCACTGTTGTTTTGCCAATAGCAGCATCTAATGCTAGTGTAACTGTGACGGTGTCCTCATGTCCCAGAGTCTGTGTTACCAGACAGTGTTAGTGTGACAGTAACTCTAGGTATTGTTGCAATGCCCGGTGTCCATGTTTATGTCCAAGTATGAGTTTCAATGCCCTCCACTCAGTGCCAGTGTGGTAGTGTCCGTGTGACATTTTACTGTTGTGGTGTTGTGCCCAAGAATCAGTATTTTACTCTGAGTATCCTAGTCTCCCCTTTTTAATCTCCCAGTGTCACTGACCCTTATCATTGTGCTGGATCAATGTGTATGCCCCATGTACGCATTGCAGTGTCTCTGTTTCCCAGTCAGTATCCCTATGTGTGTGTTGGTGTTGCTGTATCTATGTCCAGTCACTGTGTACTTGTATCAGTGTTACTGTGTGATTGCCCGCACCCCTTTGTCAGTGTTTCCATGTCAGTGTTGGTGCTCCTGTGTCAGTGTCTTAGTGTGAATGTTTGTGACCCATGCCAATGTTCCAGTTTCACTGTCCTGTCAGAATCTCCAGGTCAGTGTCCCTGTGTCAGAGTCCTAGTGTCTGTGTCCCAGTGGCAGTTTCCCAGTATCAGTGTCTCCATTTCAATGTCTTTTTTGGCAGCGCTGCAGAGGTATCCATGTCTTCACCCTATTTCATCCCCCAGCCAGTGCCCCATCTAGTATTATTGTACTGTAATTGTGTCTTAAGAGTCAATATCCCTGTGTCCTAACATCCCTGTGACAATGTCCCATTGAACCTCCTCCATGGCAGAGTCCCAGTGTTAGTGATTGTGTCCCACATCAATGCTTCAGTGCCACTGTCCTCTTGTCAGCATTGGTTCTCATGTTTCATGGTCCCCTGTGCCAGTGACCTAGTGTCAGTGTTAATTCACGTGTGTCTATTTGCCATTGCCCTTGTGTTAGTGTCCTAGTGTCAGTCTACTTTTGTCATTTTATCTGTGGCAATGTTCCCATGTCAATTTTGATGCTCCTGTGGCAGTGAGCCCAGGTCAGTTTTGGTGCCCCCTGGTCAGGGGGTCTGTGCATTGTTGCTACTTTCCTATCAGTTTTCTGATGTCAGTGTGTGTGTCCCACCATGTGAGGCTACCAACCTTCAAGCCCCACATATTGTCATTGATTGCTTAGAAACTGCTTATTTCATCCTGAGTCCACTTTGAAACACTATGGGGTTGGATGAGCAATGAGGGTTGAGGATAACAATGGTGAGTTCTGGTGAGCTAATTATGGCTCAGAGGTGATGAATATTTTAGAAAGCATAGCTTAAAAAAGGTTGTGAAGTAATGGGGCAGATTTACTAAATTTTAACGCAACGCAGCGTTGTTGTGCTGTATTGCGCAAGGAAGAAAGCAGTGCAGAGCCATATTTAATAAAAATGGCTGATGCACAGAGATGCTGCTTTCCTGCTATACAGACACCTTACACCATGGTGCAAAGTTGTTTGTGATGTTGAGTGTGGGTTTTGTACTGCATTCCACAATATTTTATTATTTATATTATAAACATTTATAACACAGGATATGTGTTCCAGTACAGTGCAGGACACATGCAATGTCTGAAATGTTATGAGAAATAAAATAATTTGTCTATCTTTGCTCCTGCTTAAGCGTGTTATTTTTTTATGCAAAGGCCTGTCTGGCTATCTTAGTAGATCGGGCATTGCATAAAAAAAACATTGGTGCTTGTGCATGTAACACCCCTCGTGTAACTCCTCTTTGATGCAAAGTAGTGCAAAGTCCAGTTCTCACCAAGAAAAAGCAATCATTTCCAACGCAAGATTCATTTTGCACTGAAAAGTTATCCTTTTCCCAGGAGGATTGGCGGTAAAACTAAATTTTAGTAAATGTGCCCCAGTGTTTTTCCTATAAGGAACTATAAGGAAAGAGAGAGAGAGAGAAAGATCAATTTAAACAAGCATTTGCAATGAAATGGGTCTCGCATTCGTTCGATAAATTGAAAGTGAAAAGTAAAACAGTTTTACATAAGCGAGCCGTTTTAAAGCGCCAGCGCCATCTCTACAAACTGTGGAGAGCAAATAAAGTGCAAGAAAATAATGGTTTTCAGTCAAAGTGCTATGATATCTGACTAGTTTCTATTTTTTCTTATTTGGAAACAATTGGATAATTGAAACAAATGCACATGTGCATACCATACCATCACTAATTTTGCAGATTGTTTGTGGTCAACTAGTCAAGTGTTACTTCCAGCCTGTGCATAATTTTTTAATTCAACACCGCTTAGCATTTTGGGGCTAATATTTTCCTTTTTACCAGAATTAGTATTGACTTAAAAATACCAGCATGAGAAATGCTGTTGGCTCAAAAAGCAGGAGGGTTTGAAGGTGCTACGCAAGACGTGGAGTTACTTGGGAACTGATTGTAAGGAAATGCCTCCTTGGCATGGTTGCCCCCTGACTTTTTGCCTTTGCTGATGCTATGTTTACAATTGAAAGTGTGCTGAGGCCTGCTAACCAGGCCCCAGCACCAGTGTTCTTTCCCTAACCTGTACTTTTGTATCCACAATTGGCAGACCCTGGCATCCAGATAAGTCCCTTGTAACTGGTACTTCTAGTACCAAGGGCCCTGATGCCAAGGAAGGTCTCTAAGGGCTGCAGCATGTCTTATGCCACCCTGGAGACCTCTCACTCAGCACAGACACACTGCTTGCCAGCTTGTGTGTGCTAGTGAGGACAAAACGAGTAAGTCGACATGGCACTCCCCTCAGGGTGCCATGCCAGCCTCTCACTGCCTATGCAGTATAGGTAAGACACCCCTCTAGCAGGCCTTACAGCCCTAAGGCAGGGTGCACTATACCATAGGTGAGGGTACCAGTGCATGAGCATGGTACCCCTACAGTGTCTAAACAAAACCTTAGACATTGTAAGTACAGGGTAGCCATAAGAGTATATGGTCTGGGAGTCTGTCAAACACGAACTCCACAGCACCATAATGGCTACACTGAAAACTGGGAAGTTTGGTATCAAACTTCTCAGCACAATAAATGCACACTGATGCCAGTGTACATTTTATTGTAAAATACACCACAGAGGGCACCTTAGAGGTGCCCCCTGAAACGTAACCGACTATCTGTGTAGGCTGACTAGTTTTAGCAGCCTGCCACAAACCGAGACATGTTGCTGGCCCCATGGGGAGAGTGCCTTTGTCACTCTGAGGCCAGTAACAAAGCCTGCACTGGGTGGAGATGCTAACACCTCTCCCAGGCAGGAATTGTCACACCTGGCGGTGAGCCTCAAAGGCTCACCTCCTTTGTGCCAACCCAGCAGGACACTCCAGCTAGTGGAGTTGCCCGCCCCCTCCGGCCAGGCCCCACTTTTGGCGGCAAGGCCGGAGAAAATAATGAGAATAACAAGGAGGAGTCACTGGCCAGTCAGGACAGCCCCTAAGGTGTCCTGAGCTGAGGTGACTCTAACTTTTAGAAATCCTCCATCTTGCAGATGGAGGATTCCCCCAATAGGGTTAGGATTGTGACCCCCTCCCCTTGGGAGGAGGCACAAAGAGGGTGTACCCACCCTCAGGGCTAGTAGCCATTGGCTACTAACCCCCCAGACCTAAACACACCCTTAAATTTAGTATTTAAGGGCTACCCTGAACCCTAGAAAATTAGATTCCTGCAACTACAAGAAGAAGGACTGCCTAGCTGAAAACCCCTGCAGCGGAAGACCAGAAGACGACAACTGCCTTGGCTCCAGAAACTCACCGGCCTGTCTCCTGCCTTCCAAAGATCCTGCTCCAGCGACGCCTTCCAAAGGGACCAGCGACCTCGACATCCTCTGAGGACTGCCCCTGCTTCGAAAAGACAAGAAACTCCCGAGGACAGCGGACCTGCTCCAAGAAAAGCTGCAACTTTGTTTCCAGCAGCTCCAAAGAACCCTGCAAGCTCCCCGCAAGAAGCGTGAGACTTGCAACACTGCACCCGGCGACCCCGACTCGGCTGGTGGCGATCCAACACCTCAGGAGGGACCCCAGGACTACTCTGATACTGTGAGTACCAAAACCTGTCCCCCCTGAGCCCCCACAGCGCCGCCTGCAGAGGGAATCCCGAGGCTTCCCCTGACCGCGACTCTTTGAACCTAAAGTCCCGACGCCTGGGAGAGACCCTGCACCCGCAGCCCCCAGGACCTGAAGGACCGGACTTTCACTGGAGGAGTGACCCCCAGGAGTCCCTCTCCCTCGCCCAAGTGGAGGTTTCCCCGAGGAATCCCCCCCTTGCCTGCCTGCAGCGCTGAAGAGATCCCGAGATCTCTCATAGACTAACATTGAAAACCCGACGCTTGTTTCTACACTGCACCCGGCCGCCCCCGCGCCGCTGAGGGTGAAATTTCTGTGTGGGCTTGTGTCCCCCCCGGTGCCCTACAAAACCCCCCTGGTCTGCCCTCCGAAGACGCGGGTACTTACCTGCAAGCAGACCGGAACCGGGGCACCCCCTTCTCTCCATTCTAGCCTATGTGTTTTGGGCACCACTTTGAACTCTGCACCTGACCGGCCCTGAGCTGCTGGTGTGGTGACTTTGGGGTTGCTCTGAACCCCCAACGGTGGGCTACCTTGGACCAAGAACTGAACCCTGTAAGTGTCTTACTTACCTGGTAAAACTAACAAAAACTTACCTCCCCTAGGAACTGTGAAAATTGCACTAAGTGTCCACTTTTAAAACAGCTATTTGTGAATAATTTGAAAAGTATACATGCAATTTTGATGATTTGAAGTTCCTAAAGTACTTACCTGCAATACCTTTCGAATGAGATATTACATGTAGAATTTGAACCTGTGGTTCTTAAAATAAACTAAGAAAAGATATTTTTTCTATATAAAAACCTATTGGCTGGATTTGTCTCTGAGTGTGTGTACCTCATTTATTGTCTATGTGTATGTACAACAAATGCTTAACACTACTCCTTGGATAAGCCTACTGCTCGACCACACTACCACAAAATAGAGCATTAGTATTATCTCTTTTTACCACTATTTTACCTCTAAGGGGAACCCTTGGACTCTGTGCATGCTATTCCTTACTTTGAAATAGCACATACAGAGCCAACTTCCTACATTGGTGGATCAGCGGTGGGGTACAAGACTTTGCATTTGCTGGACTACTCAGCCAATACCTGATCACACGACAAATTCCAAAATTGTCATTAGAAATTGATTTTTGCAATTTGAAAAGTTTTCTAAATTCTTAAAAGACCTGCTAGGGCCTTGTGTTAGATCCTGTTTAGCATTTCTTTTAGAGTTTAAAAGTTTGTAAAAGTTTGAATTAGATTCTAGAACCAGTTGTAGATTCTTAAAAAGTATTCCAACTTTTAGAAGCAAAATGTCTAGCACAGATGTGACTGTGGTGGAACTCGACACCACACCTTACCTCCATCTTAAGATGAGGGAGCTAAGGTCACTCTGTAAAATAAAGAAAATAACAATGGGCCCCAAACCTACCAAAATACAGCTCCAGGAGCTTTTGGCAGAGTTTGAAAAGGCCAACCCCTCTGAGGGTGGCAACTCAGAGGAAGAGGATAGTGACTTGGAGGACAATTCCCCCCTACCAGTCCTATCTAGGGAGAACAGGGTCCCTCAAACCCTGACTCCAAAAATAATAGTCAGAGATGCTGGTTCCCTCACAGGAGAGACCAACACCTCTGAAATCACTGAGGATAACCCCAGTGAAGAGGACATCCAGTTAGCCAGGATGGCCAAAAGATTGGCTTTGGAAAGACAGATCCTAGCCATAGAGAGGGAAAGACAAGAGATGGGCCTAGGACCCATCAATGGTGGCAGCAACATAAATAGGGTCAGAGATTCTCCTGACATGTTGAAAATCCCTAAAGGGATTGTAACTAAATATGAAGATGGTGATGACATCACCAAATGGTTCACAGCTTTTGAGAGGGCTTGTGTAACCAGAAAAGTGAACAGATCTCACTGGGGTGCTCTCCTTTGGGAAATGTTCACAGGAAAGTGTAGGGATAGACTCCTCACACTCTCTGGACAAGATGCAGAATCTTATGACCTCATGAAGGGTACCCTGATTGAGGGCTTTGGATTCTCCACTGAGGAGTACAGGATTAGGTTCAGGGGGGCTCAAAAATCCTCGAGCCAGACCTGGGTTGACTTTGTTGACTACTCAGTGAAAACACTAGATGGTTGGATTCAAGGCAGTGGTGTAAGTAATTATGATGGGCTGTACAATTTATTTGTGAAAGAACACCTGTTAAGTAATTGTTTCAATGATAAACTGCATCAGCATCTGGTAGACCTAGGACCAATTTCTCCCCAAGAATTGGGAAAGAAGGCGGACCATTGGGTCAAGACAAGGGTGTCCAAGACTTCAACAGGGGGTGACCAAAAGAAAGGGGTCACAAAGACTCCCCAGGGGAAGGGTGATGAGACAACCAAAACTAAAAATAGTAAAGAGTCTTCTACAGGCCCCCAAAAACCTGCACAGGAGGGTGGGCCCAGAGCCTCTTCACAAAACAATGGGTACAAGGGTAAAAACTTTGATCCCAAAAAGGCCTGGTGTCATAGCTGTAAACAGCATGGACACCAAACTGGAGACAAGGCCTGTCCCAAGAAAGGTTCCACTCCAAACTCCCATCCAGGTAACACTGGTATGGCTAGTCTCCAAGTGGGATCAACAGTGTGCCCAGAGCAAATCAGGGTCCACACTGAAGCTACTCTAGTTTCTGAGGGTGGGGTGGATTTAGCCACACTAGCTGTCTGGCCGCCTAACATGCAAAAATACAGACAGCAACTCTTAATTAATGGGACTAGAATAGAGGGCCTGAGGGATACAGGTGCCAGTGTCACCATGGTGACAGAGAAACTGGTTTCCCCTGGCCAATACCTGACTGGAAAAACTTACACAGTCACCAACGCTGACAATCAGAGAAAAGTACATCCCATGGCAATGGTTACTTTAGAATGGGGAGGGGTCAATGGCCTGAAACAGGTGGTGGTCTCCTCAAATATCCCAGTGGACTGTCTGCTTGGAAATGACCTGGAGTCCTCAGCATGGGCTGAGGTAGAACTAAAAACCCATGCAGCAATGCTGGGTATCCCTGAACTGGTGTGCGTGAAAACAAGAGCACAGTGCAAGGCACAGGGTGAAAAAGTAGAGCTGGAGTCTGGAAAAATGGCCCAGCCTACCAAGAGAACAGGAAAGTCAGTTGGGAAACCAACTGCAACACAGCAAAAGAAAGGGAACCTCTCTTCTCAGGAAGAAGTTCTGCCCTCTGAGGGAACTGAGCCTTTGGAGCTTGAACCTTACCAGGTTGAGCTCTTAGGCCCAGGGGGACCCTCCAGGGAGGAGCTGTGTAAGGGACAAGAAACCTGTCCCTCTCTTGAAGGCCTTAGGCAGCAAGCTGCTGAAGAGTCCAAAGGCAAGAAAAATGGAACGCATAGGGTCTATTGGGAAGATGGACTCCTGTACACTGAGGCCAGAGACCCCAAACCTGGTGCCACTAGGAGAGTGGTAGTGCCTCAGCTGTTCAGAGAGTTCATCCTAACATTGGCCCATGACATTCCCCTTGCTGGACATTTGGGACAAACCAAGACGTGGGAGAGGTTAGTCAACCACTTCTACTGGCCCAATATGTCCAACATGGTTAAGGAGTTTTGCCTCTCCTGCCCCACCTGTCAAGCCAGTGGTAAGACAGGTGGGCATCCAAAGGCCCCCCTCATTCCACTTCCAGTGGTGGGGGTTCCCTTTGAAAGAGTGGGTGTGGACATAGTTGGTCCACTGGAACCTCCCACAGCCTCAGGAAATATGTATATCCTGGTAGTAGTGGATCATGCTACCAGGTATCCTGAAGCTATTCCCCTTAGGTCGACTACTGCCCCTGCAGTAGCCAAGGCCCTCATTGGTATCTTTACCAGAGTGGGTTTCCCTAAGGAGGTGGTGTCTGACAGAGGTACCAACTTCATGTCAGCATACCTAAAGCACATGTGGAATGAGTGTGGAGTGACTTATAAATTCACTACACCATACCATCCACAAACTAATGGCTTGGTTGAGAGATTCAACAAGACATTAAAAGGCATGATCATGGGGCTCCCAGAAAAGCTCAAAAGGAGATGGGATGTCCTCTTGCCATGTCTGCTTTTCGCTTACAGAGAGGTGCCACAGAAGGGAGTAGGATTCTCACCCTTTGAACTTCTGTTTGGTCATCCTGTAAGGGGACCACTTGCCCTTGTTAAAGAAGGCTGGGAGAGACCTCTCCATGAGCCTAAACAGGACATAGTGGACTATGTACTTGGCCTTCGCTCTAGAATGGCAGAGTACATGGAAAAGGCAACCAAAAACCTTGAGGCCAGCCAACAGCTCCAGAAGTTTTGGTATGACCAAAAGGCTGCACTGGTTGAGTTCCAACCAGGGCAGAAAGTCTGGGTTCTGGAGCCTGTGGCTCCCAGGGCACTCCAGGACAAATGGAGTGGCCCTTACCCAGTACTAGAGAGGAAGAGTCAGGTCACCTACTTGGTGGACCTGGGCACAAGCAGGAGCCCCAAGAGGGTGATCCATGTAAACCGCCTTAAGCTCTTCCACGACAGGGCTGATGTCAATCTGTTGATGGTAACAGATGAGGATCAGGAGGCAGAGAGTGAACCTCTCCCTGATCTTCTGTCATCAGACCCAAAAGATGGTACAGTAGATGGAGTGATCTACTCAGACACCCTCTCTGGCCAACAGCAAGCTGATTGTAGGAGAGTCCTACAACAGTTTCCTGAACTCTTCTCCTTAACCCCTGGTCAGACACACCTGTGTACCCATGATGTGGACACAGGAGACAGCATGCCTGTCAAGAACAAAATCTTTAGACAGTCTGACCATGTTAAGGAAAGCATCAAGGTGGAAGTCCACAAGATGCTGGAATTGGGAGTCATTGAGCGCTCTGACAGCCCCTGGGCTAGCCCAGTGGTCTTAGTCCCCAAACCTCACACCAAAGATGGAAAGAAAGAGATGAGGTTTTGTGTGGACTACAGAGGGCTCAATTCTGTCACCAAGACAGATGCCCATCCAATTCCAAGAGCTGATGAGCTCATTGATAAATTAGGTGCTGCCAAATTTCTAAGTACCTTTGACTTGACAGCAGGGTACTGGCAAATAAAAATGGCACCTGGAGCAAAAGAAAAGACAGCATTCTCCACACCTGATGGGCATTATCAGTTTACTGTTATGCCCTTTGGTTTAAAGAATGCCCCTGCCACCTTCCAAAGGTTGGTGAATCAAGTCCTTGCTGGCTTGGAGTCCTTTAGCACAGCTTATCTTGATGATATTGCTGTCTTTAGCTCCACCTGGCAGGATCACCTGGTCCACCTGAGGAAGGTTTTGAAGGCTCTGCAATCTGCAGGCCTCTCTATCAAGGCATCCAAATGCCAGATAGGGCAGGGAACTGTGGTTTACTTGGGACACCTTGTAGGTGGAGGCCAAGTTCAGCCACTCCAACCCAAGATCCAGACTATTCTGGACTGGGTGGCTCCAAAAACCCAGACTCAAGTCAGGGCATTCCTTGGCTTGACTGGGTATTACAGGAGGTTTGTGAAGGGATATGGATCCATTGTGACAGCCCTCACTGAACTCACCTCCAAGAAAATGCCCAAGAAAGTAAACTGGACTGTGGACTGCCAACAGGCCTTTGACACCCTGAAACAGGCAATGTGCTCAGCACCAGTTCTCAAAGCTCCAGATTATTCTAAGCAGTTCATTGTGCAGACTGATGCCTCTGAACATGGGATAGGGGCAGTTTTGTCCCAAACAAATGATGATGGCCTTGACCAGCCTGTTGCTTTCATTAGCAGGAGGTTACTCCCCAGGGAGCAGCGTTGGAGTGCCATTGAGAGGGAGGCCTTTGCTGTGGTTTGGTCCCTGAAGAAGCTGAGACCATACCTCTTTGGGACTCACTTCCTAGTTCAAACTGACCACAGACCTCTCAAATGGCTGATGCAAATGAAAGGTGAAAATCCTAAACTGTTGAGGTGGTCCATCTCCCTACAGGGAATGGACTTTATAGTGGAACACAGACCTGGGACTGCCCATGCCAATGCAGATGGCCTTTCCAGGTTCTTCCACTTAGAAAATGAAGACTCTCTTGGGAAAGGTTAGTCTCATCCTCTTTCGTTTGGGGGGGGGTTGTGTAAGGAAATGCCTCCTTGGCATGGTTGCCCCCTGACTTTTTGCCTTTGCTGATGCTATGTTTACAATTGAAAGTGTGCTGAGGCCTGCTAACCAGGCCCCAGCACCAGTGTTCTTTCCCTAACCTGTACTTTTGTATCCACAATTGGCAGACCCTGGCATCCAGATAAGTCCCTTGTAACTGGTACTTCTAGTACCAAGGGCCCTGATGCCAAGGAAGGTCTCTAAGGGCTGCAGCATGTCTTATGCCACCCTGGAGACCTCTCACTCAGCACAGACACACTGCTTGCCAGCTTGTGTGTGCTAGTGAGGACAAAACGAGTAAGTCGACATGGCACTCCCCTCAGGGTGCCATGCCAGCCTCTCACTGCCTATGCAGTATAGGTAAGACACCCCTCTAGCAGGCCTTACAGCCCTAAGGCAGGGTGCACTATACCATAGGTGAGGGTACCAGTGCATGAGCATGGTACCCCTACAGTGTCTAAACAAAACCTTAGACATTGTAAGTACAGGGTAGCCATAAGAGTATATGGTCTGGGAGTCTGTCAAACACGAACTCCACAGCACCATAATGGCTACACTGAAAACTGGGAAGTTTGGTATCAAACTTCTCAGCACAATAAATGCACACTGATGCCAGTGTACATTTTATTGTAAAATACACCACAGAGGGCACCTTAGAGGTGCCCCCTGAAACGTAACCGACTATCTGTGTAGGCTGACTAGTTTTAGCAGCCTGCCACAAACCGAGACATGTTGCTGGCCCCATGGGGAGAGTGCCTTTGTCACTCTGAGGCCAGTAACAAAGCCTGCACTGGGTGGAGATGCTAACACCTCTCCCAGGCAGGAATTGTCACACCTGGCGGTGAGCCTCAAAGGCTCACCTCCTTTGTGCCAACCCAGCAGGACACTCCAGCTAGTGGAGTTGCCCGCCCCCTCCGGCCAGGCCCCACTTTTGGCGGCAAGGCCGGAGAAAATAATGAGAATAACAAGGAGGAGTCACTGGCCAGTCAGGACAGCCCCTAAGGTGTCCTGAGCTGAGGTGACTCTAACTTTTAGAAATCCTCCATCTTGCAGATGGAGGATTCCCCCAATAGGGTTAGGATTGTGACCCCCTCCCCTTGGGAGGAGGCACAAAGAGGGTGTACCCACCCTCAGGGCTAGTAGCCATTGGCTACTAACCCCCCAGACCTAAACACACCCTTAAATTTAGTATTTAAGGGCTACCCTGAACCCTAGAAAATTAGATTCCTGCAACTACAAGAAGAAGGACTGCCTAGCTGAAAACCCCTGCAGCGGAAGACCAGAAGACGACAACTGCCTTGGCTCCAGAAACTCACCGGCCTGTCTCCTGCCTTCCAAAGATCCTGCTCCAGCGACGCCTTCCAAAGGGACCAGCGACCTCGACATCCTCTGAGGACTGCCCCTGCTTCGAAAAGACAAGAAACTCCCGAGGACAGCGGACCTGCTCCAAGAAAAGCTGCAACTTTGTTTCCAGCAGCTCCAAAGAACCCTGCAAGCTCCCCGCAAGAAGCGTGAGACTTGCAACACTGCACCCGGCGACCCCGACTCGGCTGGTGGCGATCCAACACCTCAGGAGGGACCCCAGGACTACTCTGATACTGTGAGTACCAAAACCTGTCCCCCCTGAGCCCCCACAGCGCCGCCTGCAGAGGGAATCCCGAGGCTTCCCCTGACCGCGACTCTTTGAACCTAAAGTCCCGACGCCTGGGAGAGACCCTGCACCCGCAGCCCCCAGGACCTGAAGGACCGGACTTTCACTGGAGGAGTGACCCCCAGGAGTCCCTCTCCCTCGCCCAAGTGGAGGTTTCCCCGAGGAATCCCCCCCTTGCCTGCCTGCAGCGCTGAAGAGATCCCGAGATCTCTCATAGACTAACATTGAAAACCCGACGCTTGTTTCTACACTGCACCCGGCCGCCCCCGCGCCGCTGAGGGTGAAATTTCTGTGTGGGCTTGTGTCCCCCCCGGTGCCCTACAAAACCCCCCTGGTCTGCCCTCCGAAGACGCGGGTACTTACCTGCAAGCAGACCGGAACCGGGGCACCCCCTTCTCTCCATTCTAGCCTATGTGTTTTGGGCACCACTTTGAACTCTGCACCTGACCGGCCCTGAGCTGCTGGTGTGGTGACTTTGGGGTTGCTCTGAACCCCCAACGGTGGGCTACCTTGGACCAAGAACTGAACCCTGTAAGTGTCTTACTTACCTGGTAAAACTAACAAAAACTTACCTCCCCTAGGAACTGTGAAAATTGCACTAAGTGTCCACTTTTAAAACAGCTATTTGTGAATAACTTGAAAAGTATACATGCAATTTTGATGATTTGAAGTTCCTAAAGTACTTACCTGCAATACCTTTCGAATGAGATATTACATGTAGAATTTGAACCTGTGGTTCTTAAAATAAACTAAGAAAAGATATTTTTTCTATATAAAAACCTATTGGCTGGATTTGTCTCTGAGTGTGTGTACCTCATTTATTGTCTATGTGTATGTACAACAAATGCTTAACACTACTCCTTGGATAAGCCTACTGCTCGACCACACTACCACAAAATAGAGCATTAGTATTATCTCTTTTTACCACTATTTTACCTCTAAGGGGAACCCTTGGACTCTGTGCATGCTATTCCTTACTTTGAAATAGCACATACAGAGCCAACTTCCTACACTGATGAGTAAACTAAATGTAATTTTAAACCTCATACCAGTATGTTTTGTAAATCGAGTAACAGCTCGTGCTTACCCCCACAAAATGTAAGCAAGTACATCTTCTTCAGAAAGAACGCTGGACATGTTGAAGGACTCCATTGTGTGAGGAGAGGTGTGAGGGCACGTAGGGGACCAAACTGCATGGCCTCAGCTGCTCAGTACATCCCGTGGGTGGGGGGGGAGGCATCAAGTTTTAGGGAAGTAACGAGAGGGAGATGGTTGCTCTTGGAAGGGGTCAGGATTCCCAAAGCTCACTAGAGCGCCTAGGATTTTTGCAGTAGTAAACACATAGTCCAACGCACTTGTTCCCTTGAAAGATTTCAGAAATTTTGGTGCCAAGGGGGTGCTTTCCTTTATGTGCTGGATCAATTTTAGACTATGGTTATTGAGGAGTGTGGCGAGCGGACTGGTGGCATGGCTTGCTGTATCCTGATTAAAAAAAAATATTTTTTATTGAACCTCACTTTTAAAAAATAAAAACCTGATGCAGTCAGTGCAGTATAGTAGGTACAATGTGATACAATTCATACATAAATCTTGCTTACTTATGGACTGCATTGCAAACCAATGAATCAACGAGTAATCCTGTATTCCAAATATGTGAGTCACCTGTAGGTGGGCAACAGAAAGAGAAGCAGCAGGTTCAATAATCGAGGAGGCAAAGGAACATCGCCCTCTTGTATTCATTGTAAACCTACAAGTCATTGTATTATTAATGAATGTCAATAGTGGAAACAACTCTGAACAAGAAAGAACGGTGTAAGAGGAAAGAAAGAGGGGGGAGGTTGAAAAATAAGATAAAAGAAAGGAAGGAAACCCCTATTAAGAAAAACAACAGTCAGAAACAAAAGAACCTGAGACGATGAACAGTGAATGTGGAACATGAGAGGAGGGGTGAAGGGAGTATGGTCTTCATTGATAATTAAGAGATGGCCGTTGTGCTCGGAGTCTCCTCTCAGAATTTTTCCATGGGGTATTTGTCCCTATACCTCTACCATGTGTAATAATGTGCTTTTCGCCTGTGCCCATGACAGCATGGAAAGGACCCATGTGGAAGCTGCAGTGGGAGTCGTCACCTTCCATTTCCGTGTGATCAGGCATTTTGCCAGGAGGAGGGCCGATTCGGCGAATTGCGCTACCGCCCTGCACCTTTTTGCTGCATTGACAGAGCCCTAGGAGATAGATCCCCAGCTATCAGTGAGCACAGATCCAGTTCAGTGGGTTAAGTGTGTCGTGACAGCATACCAATATTCAGCCAGGGTGGGCATGACCAGAGCATGGAGACAATGCCTACTTCTAAAGTCATATAGCAGGAATAGACAGTGTGGTGAAAATATTGGTTAATCTATGCGTGGGTTCCAAGAGACCGAGGAAGAATATGGGAGTATGACCTGGCAGTCACTCTCTGTACTGGCACGTCCAAGGTCTGTGTCCCAGTGACCACGCAATTTAGCAAGGGGTAAATCCATGTGTGAATGCAAGGTGCTGGCGATCCACCAGGTCTGGTGTCTGCCTGTAGCTAGTATGTGAAAGTAAGACTAAGGGTCAGATCTACAAGAGAGTTGCGCTTCAGTCATGATGGTCCATTTTTCATGCACCGCCCTTAGTCCCCCTAACATCACCATGGTAGCGCTGTATTTACAGTACAGCTCACCATGGTGCATGTTAGCACTATAGTGTCAGAATGTGATGCTATTGTGGTGCTTTGCTGGATTAGCAGCATTAATTATGGCGCTAATACAGCAAAGGGAGGCCTATAGGTTTTTATGGGCCTGTCACTTTAACGCCTGCAATGTGCAGGCGTTTAAAATGACGGAAAAAAATTACGCAGTGAAATCTTGTAGATTTCTCTGAGCTGTTTGTTGGGGCATCCCTGTGAGGGAACGCCCCTCTTGTATACATTATGCCTGGCACAGGCATAACGTGGTGCAAGGCGCATCAGAAATGCCTACCTAATCCCACATTAGCATAAACAAAAATGATGCTAATGTGTGCACAAGGAGGAGCAAGGGTCTTGTAAATATGGTCCGTAGTGTTGCTGAGGTTCCTGCTGCACATATGGGATTAAGTTGCGGGTGCAAACAAATCTGGTGATCCGGGTGTGGAGGTTGTGTGCATGGAAGAAGCAAGAGTATACCGTAACTACTGTGCAGGGTAATAGTAGGAAAGAGAGATTGAGTCCCACATCTAATATACTGATAAAATCTCCACCAGTCACCTGGGGAATATCACTCCATCGAGCCAGAAGTGTAGTGTGGGAGTGGAGAACGGAGGTTTGGTCTATGTTGGATGCATATATCGCCCCAAGCAGTAGTTGCTACCACCCAAGTGCCCATCCACAAATGTGTATCTCCACTCTGGGTTAACAATGGTCTGGGTTGCAGTGAAGGGACCCTGGCCTGGACCCAGATCAGCAGTCCTGGGGCATAGGAGGAATAATTGATGGAGAACACTTGACCCGCCATCTCTTCTGAAGTCTAGTAGCTTCTAAGGATGTGATGTGGGATTCTTGGATGTAGGCTATGTGTGCCTGTCTGTGGCGAGGGAGGACTATTTTGCATATCGTGGAGAGGGGGAGTGGATTCCTCTCACATTCCAAGTGACAACGTAGCAGCCATGAGACAAGCAGGAAGGTCTAGCTTCTCTCAGTATGGACCTATGTGTCATGTAGGATGTATGTGGAAAGAACAAGTGCATTTCTACATAACTGAAAGACAAAAACAGTGCAACATGGCAACAAATAGTAAATAGCATTGAGAGTAGGGACCTACCAAAACTGACAAATGAAAGGAAACACTGGTGCAGGAGAGCTGGCTTAGGGCATTTGCGAGAGAACCAGAATGTCACTCTTCTGCCACCTATCACAGTGAGTAGCAGGTGTGGTGGGATGACCACCCAGGCCCCCCATAGTGATTTAGAGATAAAAACTTGGCCTGAACAGATAATGTAAGGGAGAAGTGGATCGAGATCGGCTAATTAGCACACCCTCCCATTTAAAGACAGGGCACAGTCTGCAATTATCAGTTAGGGGTACAGCATAGTGAATAAATGTAAATCATAAGCATAGCACTGTTCAAAGGATACCACTTGAAGGCTGAGGGGGGGCCACAGGCATCTCATTAGCGCACAGTGGGATGATGCCTGAAATCATTGTCCTCTGAGGATCTACAGTCTTTGTCATCTGCGCTGTAACATGGTACTGGGTCTCTGAAGTCAGCAGCCACCTGTAGTGCCCTGTGGCACTCCTGAATGAGTTCTTTCAGGTCAGGGGATCCGTGTGGTTGGGAGGATACTGTGCCAGACTGCCAAACGCATTTCCTTCACTTTGTTCTCTTCAAGGAGGGCCACTTGAGCGCATCTAATAGGGAGACCCACTTCCCCAACCCAGGTTGTTCCATGCACAACCAGACATCTGCAGGGTCAGTGAAGAAATTGATCTTGCCAGCTTGCTGGATATGCAGGCATGCCACGAAGAATAATGCATTCTGGATGTGGTGCTCCCTCAGTTTACGTTTCACTTCTAGAAATGTGCATTGTTGACGCTGGACAGGTAGTCAGGGAACAACATTATCTGGGCATTGTCAATCTTCAGGTTGTCACGCCTGCACAATTCTTGTAGAATAACACCCCTGTCTCAGTAGTTCATCAAGCGCACAACCAGCAGGTGGTGGCACCTGATGGGGCTGCTGTGGGGGACCTCATGAGCTCATTCCACCGAGAAAAAAGGATAGAGAAGATCTGCAGGGACGTAGATGCAAATCCATGCATCTATTTAATACTGCATCAGTTCCCTCCCTGTTTTCAGTGAGGCCTACCACTCGGGTGCTGTTTAATCTGGAACTATCCTCATTATCCTCTGCCCGCTCCTCCGAGAGGTGGTTCCTGTCTTGTAAGACAGTAAAGTGAGTCTGTAGGTCCAACGTTTGTGGCTGGAGGATTGTTACTGATTGCTCCACTGATTGTACCTTGTCCGATGATCGTCCTGCAGAAAAGTGAGGTCCATGGCGACAGCATCTATTTTTGACTCCATAGAGGTGCATGTAAGTTCGAAAGCTGCCAGGACCATGTCGAGTTTACTATTAAAGGACTCTGAATTGACCAGGTGGACAGGGAATTCAGAAGTACGTTGTGAGTTCAGAGGGGGTGTGTACAGTCGGGAGAATGCATCTATAGCACCAGTTCTGGGGCACCCATCAATTTAAAGCCCAGAGTCGTTCTGAATTGGAGGATGGATATTGTGGTCGCAGGTCCGCTTGTGAGGGTCAGGATGAATCTCAACAACTCACAGCACGAGCAGCACTGTATTGGAGACCCGTGGCGGCGGAGGGAGTAGTCTCAAACAAAGATGTATGCAGCTAGGAGTCAGTGAGGGGGATTGCACAGTGCATGCCAGAGAGGTCCAGATCAGGTGGGACTTAATTCAATGTGTCTCTCTAGGGAAGCAAGTTGATGTAAGGAGGCTGTAGGGAGGTAGGACAATATGAGTGCAAAGTTGCATACAGGAAGGTGGTAGACTGCAGGGCTCCCAGGTGGCGAGGGCCTTTCTCCCAGGGAGTGGTGGTTCCAGTTCCCAGGCACAATGAGCCGGTGACCCCTCAGGTTACGGAGGGTTGCTTTTGGGGAATGCCTAGAGGTAGAAACATCAGGAGGGTCCCAGTAGGCAGTGTGCGAACCTGAAGTATCTGGCACACAGCTGCACTCCCCAAATGGTTCCAAGCAGGTATCCAGGTCTCTAAATGATAGGCTACTGGGTAGGTATTGTTGGCCCTCAGGGGCAGTGATGGCATCAGCAATTAAGGAGTCAGGGGGGCCTCCACACCACTAAGGGGAAAGATGAAGGAGGCAGTGAAAAAAGGAGGCTCTGGTGGAAGACACTGGGGCCCAAAGAGGGGTGGATGAGGAGAGCTGGAGCATTTTGGTGAGTTAAGAGTGTCTGTACAGTGAGGGCCCAGCAAGGGAGGCAGAGAGACTGCCCTGTGTTGTGACAGCACCCGGTCACCACTCCGAAGCCAGCAGCATATTGAACAGTTCTTGTTCCCTCGAGTCAGGGAGCAGACCAAGGGTGGAGGAGGTACCCAATGCGTCTCCCTATAATTAAAATAGCATGGGGAGTGCATTTAATGGACACACCAGTGAATGGTGGATCCAACAGTCTTGAAAGGCCCACACGCACCAAGCGACAGCGGCTCAGGCCTGAAGTGTAAAACCGAGTGTTCAGCAGATGGACGAGCAGAGCAGCGAGCAAGGCCCACCAGGACAGCAGATGGTTCCAGTGGAGTCCAGCTGCCACATAGCCGGGGGTCGTGCAGCCTTAATCACTACTACCCACTGTTTCCTTGCAGGTCTGCATCTCTGGAAGCAAGGTGGCAGTTGTGGGTGTGGCCCAGAGGGCTCATGGCCCTCACAGCCACAGCAGGGTCAGCAGTCTGCATACACAGTGGGTGAGGATCACCTCAGTTGACTTGTGCGGGTTTGTTGCTGCCCCCCGGTGCAGGCAGTGAGTCTGGGGGTGAGATGGTCTCCTGCCATATCAGGATGACTGTGATTGGAGGTGTGGCGCAGGGCTCTCTCAGCTCGTGTCCGCCATGTTAGCCTCCTAAACTATGTCCCTATGGCTCTCAGTATCCTGATTGAAGTCACCACTTATGATGTCTTCCAGGGTTGTGTTTTCACAGAGCACAGACTCAAAAGAATCACAAAGTTGGACCAGTCAGTCCGTGCGTCCTACTCCGAAACAGTTGAAATATACATTCACAAGAAGGACCTTTAATCTGGTTGTTCATGCACAGGCCTTGCATGTAGCCAATTGGATCATTTTGTCTTGGGTTTCGAGTGTTTTGAATTTCAAACCCAAGCCCAGGCTTATATAAATTGAGGCCTCCAAAATATATTAGTTTGTGTAGCTGCTTGATGCAGTTCATGAAATCCCAGAAATGTGATGGGACTAGTTTCCCATGTTTCCTGGAAACAAAGGAGATCAGCCATCTGAATAAATGACATTGCCACTGGGGATTTGAGTAACTTTGCTAGCCCTGCTACATTCCATGGTATGAAGTTTAGATTTGGTTTCCTTTTAGGATTTGCCTAACATGGGTAGCTATTTGAGCTAGGAATAATTTTTTGTATTACTCGAAAGTGTTGTTGATAGCCAACTCCAGTCATTCCCTTGTTTCATTCTGTCAGTGTGCTCTAAAGCTGTTCTCCTTGTTGGACCTGTTTGATTTGAGTAGAAGGTTGATATTCGCAGCTTATTGTAAGACAATTAAAGTTGGGAGTTTCCTGCCCCTCTAAGGATACTGAGTGGTTATGCATGACACCTTGACTTCTCTCCTGATGTTTTCAACGGGTGAGGATATTTAGTGGCTACTTGTTCCGTGATCTCTATCCTCCACTGCCAAAAGTCTGCTTACTGGTCAGAATATCTGTTACTAATGTGGGACATTTGAACATTAGAATTGTCGGTTCCATCCCACTTGTGCTATTTGCCAGGGTTTTAAATTTTACTCCTAGAATAACTTCTGTGGTTATCTTTGATAGGTTTGGTAAGTTTCTGAACAACCTCAGCAAATTAGATCTGTTTAAGATATCATGTGGGCCCGCAGGGGGGTAGTGCGGGGTGAGGATTTGTTCACCTCTGGGCTTGATGTGTATATCATTAACGCTGACCTGACTGATAATGTGTGTATCCCAAGGTTTATCTTCCCGAGGCCTGTAAGGGCTGATGTGAGAGTTGGCCAGGTTAGGTGGTTGAGTTTTGGTGTTGGGCTCAATTTGAACATTTGTTGGTTGGATGACCCTGAACTGAGTTTGTGACACTGTGGGTGCTTCTGGTGCCTCTTGATGGTTAAAAGACTTTGCATGGTACAGTGTGCTGATAATTAGATGTTGATTTTGTTACTGCACACCTGCTGCATTCTTTGAGGCAATATTTCCTTGAAGATGGGGATGGGGTAACCGAAGTGTCACATACTGAGTTTGCCTGGGTTTGGAGCAGAGTATTTTGTAGGACTTGTTGGCAATGTTTTATGGCTTTAGTTTGGTCCTTTTTTAGTCTTTTCTTGATCTTTTTGAAAGTGGTCTTGTCCATTCATTATCCAGCAGTCTTACAGTACCTTCAGTACCACATGAAGATTGGCTGCCATTTGTTGCCATTGCATGGTAATTAGAATCATTTGGGTTTGCTCTAGGAGAGCCTTTACTAATTATTGAAACATCCAGTACCAGAGCAGTTAGAGATGGACCTGCATAACCAGATGAATTGAGGTGCAGTCTGGTAGCTTGTTTGCCTACTGCTGGTGGCGGACTATCTACAACTGTGTCTGGCATATTTGTGGGTGTGGTCAACACTGGGTGTAGAGGTTAAGGGATTGGTTTAACTGGCCGTTGGGTAGCCTGTTTCCAGTCTGTTATCACGTGGATAGGACCTCCGGCAGGGTGCCCAATTTCTCTACTTTTGGGTGGCAGGAGCAAGTAGATTTGCCTTTCCCAGTTAGTCTGACACATTGTTCACATATTTTACACTTCATCTTAGTCATTGATGATGCTAGAGTGTTGATCAAATCCAATTACATCTTCAGTTTGTCTGACTGCCATGTTAGAGTGTTTATCATTACAATCAAGGTGAATTAACTAATATCAGTACATTGCCCTGCTCGGAGTTGGGCAGGAAGGCGAGTTGGTCTTTTCCTTTGTAACTATTTTGAGTCTCTGCCTGCCTGAAATTCTGAGCAGTTGTTGACCAGCCATTTTGAAGCATGGGGACTGTAGTGCTCGCTCCAAGATTAGAGGTTAAGGTGGCAGCACTTTGTTGGGTGCCACTGTTCAATTTATTGATTGTCAAAGGCCTCGGGCCATTCTGCTAGAGTCCTCTCCAGGTCTGGACTCCCCTCTGTTGGGCTCTGTGGGTAAGCACGAGCCCCACGGGCCAGAGGTTCCCTCCAGTAATCGCTACAATTGTTCGCCATGAGGTAGGGGAGAGGCAGAGAACATATACAGCGGGGGGATACGAAGATGGTTGAATTTCTGCAGGTACTAGTGCTGGAAGTGGTTGAAGGACTAGGTCCCCCTTTCGAATTAGACACATTTCAGGCCACCGCCATTGATCTCGGTTTCACTTCTTGTGAGGTACCTAAAATGCTTTCAGATAACAGCTCAATCATCTGCTCTTGGTAAACAACAGAAGGGGTTGCGCCTGCATGGAGAAGTTCTTATGCACACTGGGATAGGATTCTAGGTAGACTATTGCTACTACTGCTGCTGCTGGTTGTGGGTCTGAGAGTAAGACTTGAGGACATCTGTTTTTTCGGAAGAAATACTCAATTAGCAATCCTGTACTGATTGGTCTTTCTTGCATGAAGTGCCTTGAGGCTTACTGACGGGCGTGTGCCCTTAAAGTTAATTGTTGATTTGTTACGGGGATGGTTATCTCTGGTTTTGCTGGATTTAGGTACTGGAATTTCCATATTCGGGCCAGAGACTAGTTTGCCCTTCTTTATGCAGCCCATGTTCTGAAGTCCGCTTGGGGTGCACTGTACACACAGAGTTGCTAGAGTCACTGGGCTAAAGCTGAGCTAAGTTGTACCAGCCTGTGATTTATCAAGCGTTGTACCCCTCTTTTTTGCAATAGCACTGATGTGTCTATAGAGGAAGAGTCTATGTGACACTTTCCAGCTGGATAGGAATAGGTTGTGCACCCTGATTCGTTTCCTCTGATTTAGTCGGGTCCCTGTATAAAGTCGCTCTAAGTTAATGCCTCTTTTTACTCACCCCTACCTGGGCTCCAGGCTTAGGTTTGTGTATTGTGTTCTTTCAGGCCTTTTAGGCCTAGAGGATGGTGCAGGCTGTTCAGCTCTTTGGGTGTTAATTAGAGGTATTGGCACTATCAGGTACTGGTGGTACAAATATGCCAGAGGCCGTTGTTGTTGCTGTAATGAGGTGATGGGTGCTACAAGAGGGCAAAGGCATGGGGGTGGGTGAGTACACAGAGGGTCAGAAGCCACACAGGGCTCTATCCCAACTGCCTCTGCACCAATCCGGCTCTACCCTGGGACAGCGACTCTGACACCGCCACACTCAGTCCCAAAAATAAAATGTCACAAAAATATCACAGTCTACAGCCAGAGGTGAGGGCAGTAAAAGTTGAAGAGTCAGGTTGTCGCGTAGGCTCTCATTATTCTAATGAGACTACTGGATTTTGAGCAGCAGAATTGTCCGTGATGTGGGAGACTGAGTCTAACCCACTGCGGGTGACAACTGTCGCTCTAAACCGGGTTTTGCTCCGGCTAACTAGCAGTGCCTCATCTCTACCAAAGGATAGTGATGACTGGGCAGCTGAGCGCATGACATACTAGGCTTCTCAGGGAAGTCGTGGTCACTCAGGTCACATCCAGTTCTCTCATTTACAATTCGGCGTGAGCTGCAATAACCAGGACGACACAACATGACAGTATTAAAATTGTGACGAGAAGAGTGAAGCATAAAAACAATGCTATCATATTGTCACTATGATCGATGGACTACTTCCTATCTAAGTTATAATTTGAGCACACATGTTAAGCTCTAGTTCTGCCTTTCAGGTTCCCCTGGGAAGACATCAACCCCCATACCTGAGCAAAGGCCTGTGTTCTGCGTTAGCATCCGTAGCGAAGCAATCAGCATACAGTCATGGTTCCCTGGCTGGAATCTCCCTCTAACCTGTAAGGGACAAGGAAGTGTTTATATAAAAACACAGCTGATGTTCTGAGAAAATGTCCCTACGTAAGGATGTGTATTTTCTACGAATGTTGGAGACTAAACTTCTACCACGTTCACTGGCAATGTACCGAACTGCAGCCTTGAATGAAGCACAGAGTGATCAAGAATGTTTTGTTTGAGAACAGAGTGCTGGCCTGGGCAAAACAGTTAGACAGATGAAAATAAAACAAGACCGTAAAAATGGTTATTGTAATAATAATAATGCGAAGCTGGATAAAAATGTATCTAGGTTAAAGTTAAAAAGTTAAAATAACGTGCATGGAGCTATAACTAAAATGGCTACACAACACCCTCCCCTTGTCGGATGAAAGTGATTCAAAGCCAAAGCTAAAATTGTATTGCTAAAGAGCTCAATCTAAGATATATATAAAAGCAAAGTCAATTCGGACAAGTTAAAGGGACGCACAAGCATCCTACGTGACAATTTAAAACATGAGCATGTGGCATTTAACCAAATTTGAAGGGCATGTCAATTTAGAAAAGTCCCAATCTAGGTACGAGTCATGGAGAATAGGAGATCTTCCACTTCAGCCGATGTTAAAATCGTAAAGTCCTCGCCAAGAAGGATCAAGGAGCACATGTGTTCCGTAGCCCCAGTGTCAACCAAGGTGGCATCCTGTGGTGTGCCCATTGATGACTTGTAAACAACATCCTCCAGGAAGGGTAACTCATAAGTAGCTTCACGCAGCAAACGCAACCTCAATGCGCATGTCCAGTAATGAATCCTCAGTGAGAACATCAACAGATCAGCGTCTACTGCAGGCAAGCAAAGCTGTGAAAGACAGATTTCCAGTGCATGTTCGAAAGAGCACCAGAGGCACCGAAACACAGGCTGCACACAATGCAAAACCAGTCTGAATGACAAAGACCAGCCACACTCCAATGGCTCCAGGAGTGTTGCTCCAAAATACTGCATCATACATTCACGACACAGCTGCGCTGATGGGAGTGCTGTCATTTCTCCTCGTTGTGGCGGGACAGTCATTGCGCATAAACAACAGCAACAGCAGGATGCCAGCTAATAAAGCCAAAGTTATCGGAAATCACCCGAAAATGCTAGAGAAAATTGAGTGGATAGCTGAAGGTATCAAACCGAATACGGAGGAGAAGGTGTGAATGAAACCAGAACCAACAGCCTTGAAAAAACGTGCGATTCCAGTTGTACTGGACGCATTAAATATTCGGCCCACAAGTTCACCAAAGTGTCTCGGAAAGTTTGTATTTAACAGGGACTGTATTTCTGCTGATGACCTTGCCACTTGAAGTGCGTAGGTCTCGCGCGCAGATGTAAGGGCCACATGCTTTTGAAACAGTAAAGTTTTGAGTCTGCTCACGTTTGAAGTAGCAATGTAAGGTCAAATATCAGCTACCTCCTTAATTTTAGCGGGGGGAAACAGTACGTTCCCGCAGCATGTAACGATCTTAGAGGCCAAAACAACGTAAACTATTTCGGCCTGCATGCCACAACAGTCTTCACCATTGAAGAGGACGTAGCTGCAGTTTGAAAGCACCTGGAACGTAGGTCTAATCAAGGGGACTGGAACTCCCTTCAGATAACAAGCCCCATGCAACAACAGTTGTTTACAAACCATTGAGAGGCTGACTGAAGTCTCGCATTCGCTACAGCTAAGAAAGACTTCTTTCATACCACTGAAGCATTTGTACGAGAAGGGAAGGTCCCACACCTCATGGATGTAACTATCTCCCAGCTTTTCTTATCTGCCTAGCGGAATGTGTTTTAAACAGGAGGTGAATTGAAGTGTTGAAATAGGCAGATTAATAACCCCATGTATTAACCACTCAGCAGATGGTATTTCGGCCACAGTAAAAGGCAACTTTGCCTTAACCCGGCAGCAGCATCTTGTTGGGAAAGTTTTCAAATTTCATTATATACTGTGTACAAGAAACGCAGAAAAATGTCTTGTAAATCAGTGGTGTTAGACAGGAGATTGAGGTGTTCTCTAACCGCATTTACTGAGGATGATTTTAACCATTGCTGTCACAATTTTCCCACACTATGGGGGTCATTCTGACCCCGGTGGGCGGCGGTTGCCACCCGCCTGGCGGGAAGTGCCATTTGACCGCTCTGCGGTCAAAAGACCACTGGCGGCATTCCGACCTTCCCGCTGGGCCAGCGGGCGCTAACAATGTTAGCGCCCGCTGGCCCAGCGGGAAGGGGGCTTGCAACATTGAAGCCGGCTTCGAATGGAGCCGGCGGTGTTGCAGGTGTGCGACGGGTGCAGTTGCACCCATCGCGCTTTTCACTGTCTGCTAGGCAGACAGTGAAAAGCAGGCTGGGGCCCTGTTAGGCAGTGGCATGGGCAGTGCAGGGGTCCGAAGGGGCCCCAGGACACCCGTTCCCGCCAGCCTCTTCCTGGCGCTGGCGGTGGCGGGAAATCCGGCGGGAAACCGCCGGACCCGGCTGGGCGACCGCGGCTGTACCGCCGCGGTCGGAATGACGAATGAAGCACCGCCAGCCTCGGAATTCTATGACCGCCAGGGTCGGAATGAGGGCCTATATGTTGTAACTTTACCCGCATGTTCGGATGATATATAGCGAGGGTCTGGCCTACTCGTCCTAAAGCCCCTGAGGAGTTAATAAAACGTTGATGACACCCGTTGGTATCTATTGGCCACAATAACTACCCACCAGGACATGTCAGTGATGCATTAAACGTACCATTCTGGACCCATTCATTGAGCTGATTTTCAGTTGCATTTGTATATTTTTGCCATTTATAAAACTTTGGGGGGGGGCAGGTATACTGGGCTTGTTTAATTCCATAATTTTAGCTAAGCCCAAACAACTTGTCTGTTGTACTGTTTCATTTAAAAAGATCATTTGTACAGGAATAAGGCATGCTCTAAACAAAGCTTCCTTTGCCTTAATTTGCCAATTTCTTGTTCTCCACACACTTTTCAGATCAATCGTTTTCAGCCAATATTCATAGCCTTCTATCGATAACCGGGAAACAAAGGATTCCGAATATATATAAATTTCGTATTGGTCATTAATATATGTATATCCTTATAGTAGGTGGTACTTTAAAATAATATGACTCAACATTTTTCACATTATGCCCAGAAAAATATGCAAACTTTTCAGAGTATGTTTTGGAACTTCCCTGTGGCGGAGTCGGGCAATGTTCCCATCGCTTATAATTAAAAACAGTTCTGGGGCTGCTTGCTCTATGTATGAATGGAGCCCATAATAATCATAGCAAAACATATCACCATAATTTTCTTTAAATTGGTAAACATCTTCGTTTTCAAAGACAGTATAACATTGCAATTCAGTCATCATAGAATCAATTGTTTTCACATCCCAGTCATCAGAAACAATGCCTGGTATTACTATATCATTCATTAATAGTTTGAACACATACGGTATTTGAATAACTTCCGTGGGACCTTGTATATCAAACATTACTCTGTCCCAAACAATCCCATCAGGAATTGGTACTGCGGAAAGGTTCACAAAGGATAAGTCTCTTCGGACTTTATGTGATGAAAAATGTGGCTTTAAAACCTCCTCCACCGGTTCAACTGTTGATCTTTCAGAAAGAAAGTGACCATGTATTAATAAGAAAAAGGTGATGACAAAACTAATCCAAAGTAGAAAGGCTAAGACAGTCAAAGAGAGCCATAGATAGTTCCATGGAAAGATAAAATACGTTTCTTTAAGCCAGTTTTTTTAGCTTACGTGCACTTGACAAGTCAGCTGTCGAAGAGGCGAATGAGTCTGAGAAGTCATTGTTGAAGTCGGCAAAATATCCGGAGGCAGTTCTTGCAAATGGCAGAGCCATTATCAGTGGTGGAGTTGGTGTTTCCTGTGGTGGCACACTATAGATAGCACCATCCATCTGTGTTCGAGTTAAGTCAACTGGTCAAATATTTCTACATTATTTGACGTTAGTGGAACTAATGCAAGATCATCTTCCACCCTCCCCAAGCTCGGAGAGGTGTCAGTGTTGGTATATACACCTTGTAGAGGAACTTCTTCACCAGTAGTGAGAGGGATTCGGGAACTACTGGATGTTCCTCTTGGTCGGCTGTGCAGGATCGGCCACTTGGTGTAGTTTGACATTGTCGATGGAGACAAAACCATTTACTTTGGCACCTGCCAACGGTGGTAGAATTACAGTTCTGGTACCATGTATCCCTAGTACTGGGACTGGTGCTCGATAAGAAGGGCCAAATTCCTTTTTCACAGTGACTTTCTCACCTACAAGATCCCCAACTTTGGGAATCCAGCCGGTAGATGTTACAGGTAAATCCTTGATTCCTGTGGAGGCGGCACTGTTAGAAGAATTATCATCACGGAACTGTTGCAATTCCTGTAAGACAGTGACACGTTCATTTATGTCAAAAGGTGTTTCTGCTGCCTCCACGCCAGGGCCATCAAGATCCGGAACATACATTCGAGTTCCGAACAAGCACTCATATGAAGTACAGCCCCCCAGGGACCTTCTAGGCAGATTATTTAGTGCTCTCTGGACTCCATATAGGTGATTAAGCCAACTATGACCCATACCTAAGACTCTGGCTGTTAAGGATTGCTTTAAATCACGGTTTAATCGCTCCACAACACTATTTCCCTCAGGATGAAATGGAGACGAGTACTGGAGTTGGACCCCCAATGAAGCCATTGCGTCCCTGAATGCCCTTGAGGCAAAAGCAGGGCCCTGGTCCAAATGGAAGGCCACAACCGCATATGTACAGATAAAGACTCACAAATCTTTAATAACAGTCCAAGCATCAGCCGAGCGCTGTGGCCACACCCATAAAAATCTGGAGTATCAAATCAAAAGCTACTAAAATATATTTGCATGCACTATCAGGTGTCAGGGGATCACAATGGTCAAAGTACACACATTGTAATGGTTTGTTAGAAATTAAGAGGGGTGTCGGCGGCGGGCGCTTGGCAGTGGAAACTTTAATTTGTTGACAAATGTCACAACAAAGGACATACTGCTTGGTCTCTTTATAAAGACCTGGCCACCAAAAACAGGCCTGCAGGATCTAAATTGTAGCCGCCACACCAGCATGGGCAGATGCCACCCCCTCATGCGCTGCTTTAATCAACCCTAGTCTTATGTCTTTGTTGGGAATGTCCCTTACGCCTACACCTGGTATTCTAACTTCAGCGTTCAGGCGATCTCCCATTCAGTAGGAATATTTATTAGGAAATCCTTCAGGATAGAGCTTACCATCAGCCATAGCTGTCACGGCAGCCCAAATGTCTACGTCCGGGTTGGAACTCAAATGAGCCACTGCAGCTACAGCGGCCCCTGCTGACCTTGCGGCTTCATCAGCCAATGTATTTCCAGCAACGTGTATCCCAACGCGCTGGTGTCCAAGTGTATGTACACCGTGAACATTTGGTAGCGTCTCTTTCAGATCCGCTACTTTCCCCCACAGAAGTCTGTGTTTAATGGTGTTGCCTCTGGAATCTCTTAGCCCATTCTGGCGTGTATAATGAAGGTATTCATTAAAGGACTGGACACAATAATACGAATCACAAACAATCAGCGTAAGCTGTGCAGGATCCGTGTGTTCCAGTGCCATCAGCAGAGCTTTTAGTTCTGCCAATTCTGCTGTGCAATCCCCTAGGGGTTGCGTAAAAGTATGTAGAGGACAAAATGTATTGCCCTCCATGTAGCCACTTACGACTGCGCAAGCAGCAGAATATTGGTGTTTAGTTCCAATTGCAGGTTGTGCTGAGCCATTTGTGTACATGACTCTATGATATTGTTCAATAGGCAATGTATTTGCTGGAACTGGGTATTCTATTTTGTATTGTAAAAATTCTTGAGTTTGTAACTTTAGGTCAAAAATGTAGACATCAGTGGCTGTCAGAGACGTAGCCCATTGTATCCAACGTGAATGTAATGCTTTTGCGTTTGGAACGCTGGCTTTTGTAACAGCCTCTAGGGCTGGGATCGGAGAAACAACAATAATGCGCTTTCCTTCGGCAAGAGGTCTTTCTTTAATGACAGCCATCTGCACAGCAGTGAGAATTTTCTCAGTGGGAGCAAAGCGTTGTTCTGCCGCTGAATATAAGTGTGATTTGTATGCAATCGGGACTGCCTTCATTGAATATCACACAGGTAAAACTGATGGCCCCAGCTATTACTCTGACGACCAAATGTGTTTTGTTGTCCCTCGTGTGTAAGTGTTGTGCTGCAAGCATGTCTGTTTGCAACTCTCGAAGAATGCGTGTATGTTTAATTGTCCAGAATTTACTTGAAAAATCAGGACGTATTATATCATATAAAGGTTTTATGCGTGTAGCATAATCTAGAATGTAAGTTCTGCCAAAATTTAGGAAACCCAATAGAGATTGGAGTTTTTTAATCATACTTGGTGGTTGTAACTATGCGCATTTCTCTAAGAATTGTGGCGCTAGGCTCTTTCCTTCACTTGACAGCTCATATCCCAGGAACGGGACGCTGAAGAAGGCGAGCTTTGTTTTTTTGAAGTTGAATTTGTAACCAAATTCAGCAAATCCGACAACAATGCGGGCTACCCGTCTTAAATGTTGTAGCAATTCATCACCCATAAGATAGATATCATCTACATAGGATAATGCCTTAGGGTCAATCTCATGCAAAATTGCAGTAACACGAGCTGCGAACAGTCCTGGGCTGTTCTTATAACCCTGAGGTAAATGACAGACTTTTTTCTGGGATCCTAGTGCACTGAAACTTGTTAAATCTCTACTCTCAGGCGTTATATTCTGCCAGAAAAAAACCTTGGAAATGTCCAGTGTTGTTTTGTATTTTTTACGCACTATGTTGTTCATTAGTGCTGTGCTATGCGAGTTTTGGATAGCATAAGTGCGTGTATGACTCTTTAAATGTCTGTAGCCTAAGACTATTCTATATGAATGGTCTGGCTTAGCTACTGGGAATAATGGATTATTCATTGACGAGACACAGGGTTCAATTATGCCCTGGTACTCTAATTGCCTGAGTATTTCTCTCACCGGTGCTTTTGCTTCATGTTTTATAGGATATTGTGGTTGTGGTTGAGGTTCACTTTTAATTGGAATTACATGGTAGGGGGATTCTTGATCCCATCCTACGTGATTTCTGTATAATACGGGTGCTTGTGCTAAGCCCATTCAATGGAATAGGATTCGACGAGTTCCTCTGGAACAAGGGGTGAGAAGGAAGGCTTAATGACTTCCTCTCCATATGGACAGACACGGACAAATTCAGGTGGCCAATCCTGTTCGGCCAACAAGGCATCATATATGTTTACTACGCAATCCCAAAAGATTGTGTCTATTATGCGTCCAATGTCTCCTTCTAACTGTACCGTTACTTTAGACACCCTATCAGGCGTGGAGACATAAAATAACAGTAAACTAACTAAAATGTGTCTGATATCGGATTCCCTTCCACAATAGATGTAATTCAACTATTTAGGTGTAATAAATGCAGAATTAACTGCATTAGTGTCAGATTTGATGACACCGCATTTTATAGCAAAAGAGTTGAGTGACGTTAGATTTCTTATTTCAATTTTTTATTTTTTAACTTATTACTAGGTGTGGGAATAACTCATGTAATTCCGTGTAACATAATCATGTGGAATCACCCAATAATTCCATGAGATCATGTCAAATTACGCAGTAGAGGAATTCTCTATTTAGCGCTATCTCTTAGTGTAAAAATGCTCCTTGCATCGTAAATAGAAGAGAGGCTGCATTTTGCTCTAAGAAACATCGCTAAATACAGCAAAACATGAGTAGTGAGCACGAAAGTCGCCCACGCTCGCAGAATGTGCTCTTGCAGTAGGATTTTTTCCCCAAATTACTCTTAATTATCTAAGTAGGAGTAATTACATAATTATTGGTAATTTCGTGTCAAACAGTAACACACAATTACCGAAATTACCTCTATCACTCTGGCGTAATAGAAATTCTGCCCAAACCTACTTATTATACCTTACTATTCCTGGGAAACAGCAAACAACATGTTTTAAACATATCAGTTGTATGAAGTTTTGAGAGGTTGCTGAAAAACGCTCAGGCCTGGTATAGGAAAATAGCGATTGACCTAGTTTTTCCTGGCGTATTTGAGCGCATCAGAGGACATAGAAGAGAGACCACTGGTTCTGGAGGACAAGATGCTGTAATGCGAAGTTTGTTTTTTAAGTTTGACATAGAGGCAGCATTACTGGCTGTATGTAGCCTTTTTTAATGCATAACGTTATACATAAAATAGTAACTAATGCATAAGGAGAATTTGGGTTTGTCATTTAGATGTCGGGTAAGCCCACAGAACAGAATACATACAGTGGAGAAATGACAGCCTCTTTCAGCCACTGGCAATATTAGTTCAATTTAGGCTCGAAACAGAGAATAGCATTTGGGTAATTCGAATTCAAGTTTTCTTGAGTGAATGCTTATTTACTTCTGCATGGATGAGCATCAAAGGCAAGGATGTGTACAGCTGGTGGGGAGACAGCAGCATAGTCACACACCTGGAGGGGAGCTTACAGCAAACATTTACGGTGCTCAGTCTCAAGCAGCAAGGAGGCATTCTCCGCCATCAAGCGCCCTCCAGCCAGTATAGCTGCACACACAGCATAGCTGCCTCCAGGGCACGACGCTCTGTGACTGGTGGCAGGAGGAAGGGAGGTCACAGTCGCAGCAGTTATGTCCAGGAACAAGCATCCGTAGAAGGCGAAAACTGGTGTCCAGCAACAGGCCCACAGCGTAGGAGCCCTAAAGCAGCAGTGCCACTGAGCCCTATTCACTCCAGTGCATCACAAACAACTGGTGCAGAAAGCAGCGTCCCTTCTTTGCCTGATATTGTAGGTCGCCTTATGTGTCCCTTTTTCCCTTCCTGTATGCATGGGTGTCCTGTCTCTGTGGCTCCCAAGCACCTTTCTCTGTGACATCACCACGTTCACTTCTGACTGTGAGAGGGGAGGGAGGCATGCAGGGGACGCGGGGTGGGATCCTGCTTGAGTTGCCCAGAAACTCTCATTGCCGAACGATGTTACAGTAGGCGAGGTATCTTCTTGTAAGTGTCCCACAACCCACAATTCTATGTTGCGTTTTCACATTTAAATACTATGACTATCCCATCAGGCCAGTGCTTAATTTGTAAATTAAGAGGTGTCGGTGCCATGGGCGTAGGAAGTGTTGGGGACGCGGGGGACGTATCCCCCCCAGATTTTGGAGGGTGGGGAACACAGGGGACGAAGGTGGGGGGGACAAGGGGACAAAATTATTTTCCCTCTCACATCTATTATTCAGAGGGCCATTAGCGCACAAAAGCGCTACTTATAATAGCCCTATACGGACCATCCTCCAATCTGATGGGAACAGAATGAAGGTGAGTCCAGAGGCCCCCTGCGCCCTCTGCCCTTTTGTTTGTCCCGTTAACAGCTGTGGGCATTAAGGGTGCTCATAAGAACAAAGGGCACGAGGAGGAGAAAGGAGTTTTGGATGATTACTGTCTGCATCACCTGCTGCCGCCTTGAAGAGGAGCACTGCGGGACGCCTTCAAGAGGAGCTGCAAGACAATGAAGAAGATTTAAAGAGGAAACAGAATCCCATTCACCCTGATGCCTGCAGGCTAGAAAGGAGACTCAGTGAAACACAATATTTGTATTTGCCTAAGATCACACCAGTTGGTGAAACAGTGAAGTCGAGATTGAGCCCAGATTTTACCTTTTCACACAGCAATTTAGCTATTAGAAGGGTATATTTTTCTAACATTTATGTTTAATGTTTTGTTATTGATGAAGCAGAAAATGAAGGTTTTCATTTATTAGCGCATAAACGTAGTGCTGCAATAATCATGTGTGACTTTAACCGAACTAATAAAGATTGTACGGGGACAAAATGTGCCCTCAGAGTAGTTTGCCAACATTTATAAGCGTGCTTTATATAACGTGGTGTATTAGAATTGTATTAATCCAACATAATCATAAACGTGTGCTACGATTTGCTTGTTTGAAATGTTTTAGCTTAGCATTACTTTAGTGCAGGCTTCGGCCTAGTTGCCTGGTCTCACGGTTTAGATGCTCGTGTTTTTCCAATGTGCTAATAAACGTGTATTTTTGCTTGAAGCTGTACTTTTCCACTGAGATCGTTCACATGCTTATCTTAAGGTTTCGTGCCAGCCTGGCATACTTCTCTCTTTACTCCAAGGTCAATCTGCAGGTGCGGACAATGGAAGCTCTGAAAGTGAGTTAATTGGTATAAAATGTTGCAACTTGCGTACTCGTCTCCAAGGATAATGTATGCTTAAGTAAAAGCTTGAGAACTGTTGTTTTTGATTGGACAATTTGAAGCTAACCTATGAACCCTCCAATGGAAGACCCTACTGGATTTGAACTGTTGTCTATTTAAACCAGGTGCACGAGAAGAAAGTAGCCATTACAGCCATTACCAGCTATTGCCCGACATTGCGCCATTCCGTAGCTATTATGGCCCACCTTGCTGCGACGCCATTTTGAAAGAGACTTTGATGCTTTCTCTAGTCGAGAGAAAGAGACTTTAAATGATTCTTGCCCTAGAGACTTTAACTTTGATCCCTTGCATGAAGTAGTAGTTTTACCTTGCCGCCGTGAGGCAATTGCCCCGTCCACCTTGCCCCTTTGCCCCGTCCCATGCTGATCGAGAAACGGTACATGTGAGACGAAGACTTCCTTGTATGCTGATCGTAATTGGTAAATATGAAAGGAAATTGTAAAATTGCATTGTGTTTCTTTTAGGTAACCAACTGCTGATTTTGATAAAATCCCTAGCTAGGAGTTTTTTCTAAATTAATGTTGCTAAATTGTTTTTGCATGAAGTCCCACATGCCGATGCTAATTTGTGGTTAGATGAGGATTCTTTTTATTGCACGATGCAATTTGAGACCTTGTTATGCTGACTAAATGTATGCAATTAGTTCATTACAGATTATCGTATTAGTGATTTGCATTGCTATTATCGAATGCCTTGTTATTCAAATGCTACATAGATTGCACATGTTTCGCCGCTATGGACAGCTATTAATGTTCATTTATGTTTATCATTTGGTGTTGAAACACATCTATATTGTGCTAGCTTTGTTAATATAGGGAAATAAATTCACTAACTTTGAATAAACTGGTGTGGTTATTCCTGACTGAAAGGTCAGGGTTCGCCGAAATGTATTCTGGATTAATTGTTAAGTGTTATGTTGATCAGGGTATTGCTTATGTTCGTTATTGATTATTGATTTAATGAAATTGACTGATTAAGGGTGGAGAGGGTCCCACTTAGCCAAAAGATTCATCGGCCTAAAGAGCGTCCAAATACAGGTAAATTATTAGTACGGAACGCTCTATCAGTAGATGGTAGCAGAGGACGGTTTCGTCTTTTGGGACCCCGTACTCTTAAAGTACATGGTGTTGAATTAACGGTTACGCCCTTTGAGACCCCATTCGAGAAGTTGAATTAGATTTTTCTTGGGTAAAATAGATTGACAGAATGATGATGGGCTAGGTCCACCGCGACTTTCCCGGGATCTCGGAGCTTGCGAATGGAGAGAACGGAGGTGTGGAATCGGCGTTGGCGGTACTAGTGATGGTATGAGTGAAGTTAGAATTTTGCGCTTGCACAGCTTATTGCCGCAGGTTGTGTGAAAAAGGTTGCGAGGATTCTAGAGAATAGCGGAGGTGCGACTCCGAGTGTAGAAGTAGGGAAGTCGTCGAACTTCATAGAAATAGCGGAGGTGCGACTCCGAGTGTGAGAGTAGGGAAGTCGTCGAACTTCACGTGTATGTGGCGCTTTGTGCAGAAAAAGGTCCACGTGGTTGTTGTTGTTGAGACGGGCCCTGCGAGGTCAAGAGACTCTGGAGTATGTTGTTTTATGTTGTGGTCTGGGCGGTTTAGTAGGTTGATCGGGCGTGGTCAACGAGTCGGTACGTGTGTTAAGGGAGTGAAAGAAAACTTCGACTTCGGGCTTTGACAAAATTCTAAGTGCACTAGAATAGAGCACTGACAAGTTGAGAGCAGAGTCTGCGGGTCAGATTTGCTTGCGAACGTGGGGACCGAGAAAGATGGAATAACTGCCGAGGCTAGTGAAAAATCCCTAAGGTCCTGAAGCGATTGTGTTACCCTTCCTGTAGTAAACCGACAGATCTGTTTTATATTTTTGGTAGCTCGCGATACATGCAAGAAGTTGTTACGAGAGGAGCTGAGTGAAGGAGGACTAGCCGCGAGGCTTTGTCAGCCGCAGTGTGTGTGAGTGTGACGTCACTAGGAGCCGCGCTGGGATAGGTTGGTTGTAGAGAAGGGTCGCACACGGATTAGACGCAGTCCGTGGGGCTCGATTGGAAGGGGAAAGGCAAGCGAAGAGTATTCCGGGAATTAAAGTCACCTATTGATTACAAACTTTGTGAAATAAAAGACGAGAAAATGAAATTTTTTAAAGCATTCAAGAGTGCGATGAAGGGGGAGTCTTACATTAAAGCGAGCGTAGGAGAGGAGACGCCGCCCGAAGGCACACCAGCTTACATTGTAATGGAGGAAAAGGGGGTAGCTCCGTGCCTTTGGCTAAAGCAATGGCACAAGTTGACAGAGAAACATGGGAGCGTAGCATTCCCGATCCATGGAACATTCAATATAAGGATTCTAGAGAATTTGAGATTCGCGATGTACGACATGAAGGTGCCTCCAAGGCCTGCCCAGTTTGAGGCTCTAGCAATTTGGGAACTAATGGCTAGACAGCAGCAGCAAAATAAGTTCGAGACCAGGATAAGGAAGGTAGAAAAGACACTAGCGGACGCTAGGTGGGATAATGCACAGAAGGTGTGGAGGTCAGATGTATTGCAGGGGATAAAATTGTTTCCCGCAATTACTAAGGAAGAAGAGGAGACAGGTAAGAAAGCTACCTGTAAGACAAACAGGAGGTGTTCCAAGGATAGAGAGGACGAGGAAATGTTGAGAAGAGAAGAGGAGTTAGAGGATGAGGAGTTAATAATGCAATTGCTGAACGACCGTCCACCACCTTATGCAGAGAGTGGACAAGGTCCAAGTACCAGTTCTGCCCCTCCGGCACCGGTACAGAACAGTGAAACTCAGAGTTCAGGAGCATCATCGGGGTCTAAGGACCCGAGTTTACTGTTCACCCCGCAGATACCGCAGGTTAGGAGAATATATCCAGATGTGCCCATGTTGAAACCAACAGAAAATTATCAGCCGCAGATGCCAGGGTACTACAGCAGTGACAACAGTGCAGGAATGATTCTAGATCCAACCGTAAGGGGAGTACAGAATGGTCACAACCCGACATTGGCACAAGCCGAATCAACCCAGTTTTTGATTCCTCAAAAGCAGATGCAGGGGGGGACAGCACATGCTCAGATGACGGGGAGTCAGATGGGCATGCCGGCAATGATGACCCATAGTGTGGGAATGAACATGCCTCAGAACATGGGAAATAGACAAAACCCAGATGCGATATCGCTACCCATTACTGTAGGTCCACCGGTACCTCTGTACAGTCAGCCTAACTTAGGTATGAGCGGTCAGGGATCAATGCTGCAGAATGGGACCGAAAGGAGATGCATAGAAAACACTCCAGGGATAACCCCTATAGCGGCTCAGCCAAATGGATCTGGGTCCTTGATGGAGTTTAGTCCCATATGTGCTCAGTCAACACTGGTGAGGTCAAGTCCCCCACTGGTGATACCGCTGTCATCGAATACTGAAAAGTTGCCGCAACCATCAATGGCAGTCGATGTAAATGCTACACTTATGGGGTTGAATGCGCAACAGCTGACACAGTGGTTCAACAGTCTGAATTCCACACAAAGCTCAGCCAGTGGGAAGGGAGAAGACTATCTGAATAGGGTCAGGTTGAACATGGAAGCACAAGAATTGGTGGAAGGGACTATGGGTGTGAATAGGTTAGAGTCCTACTCGGAAGAAGAGCTGAGGTATCTATGTCCCAGGATTACGAAGGAAGTGAACAAGGTACATAGAAGCTTGCAAGAAATAGCTGACAAAAACGGGGTTGATATAGACAAGACAAAACACTTGAGCAGGAGCTACAGATTGGATTTTGGGACCACAGATTTTGAACACATGAGGTCAGCAGGCATGAAGGCGCACCTTAGAGAATTGCTGCAGAGTGCACAAATGTGGAGGTGTTTAGACAAGTGGGAAAGCAGGTGGGTAAAGAGAAAGGAAAAGAGGAGGGACAGTGCTACAGAGCTCAACGAGAAAAGACCACAGAGTAGCGAGGCAGTAACCATGTTACCAATGAGGGAGACAGCAGGGGGAAAATTAATACATGTACCATGGCACAGAAGCGACATTCAGTCTTTTACGGATGATTTTCCCAAACTGAGAGAGAAACCGATTGAATGGTATCAACAGACTGACAGGTTTGTGAAGCTTGCAAAATGTCTTTGGGAAGACCTGAACACCCTCTTTGAGATTGTGGTTCCGGCAGATTTGTGGGAGGATTGCAAAAGAGCTGTAGGTTGGCCGACAAGTGAACCAGAAAGAGACAGGGAGACGGGTGCACCATCGCCTATGGTGATGAGCCTGTACTATAAGGTGATTGAGCATTTGAAGACGAAGGTGGCCGCGAAAAATGTGGATTGGCAGAAGATCGATCGAACTGCCCAAGAGGCTAAAGAGTCGATTCATAGTTACTATGAGAGGTTGTTGAAGGCGTTCAAGAACTACAGCGGCACGGAAACAATAGAGGTGAAGGACATGCTTCATTTTGTGTTTAGATTTGTGGAAGGGCTGAGACCAGAGATAAGTCAGATGATAAAGTCGCATTTGATTTGCTGGCAATCGAAACCGATTGATGAGGTGTTGAATTATGCGAAATATTGTAGCGACGAAATTGAAGTGAAACAGAAAAAGTTGAAGGAGAAAGTGATGATGATGCAACTTAAAGCAGCTCAGACAGGTCTGCAAGGTTTGCAAGGGTTGCAAGGGTTCCAACAGCAGGTACCGCAACCGCAGCCGCAGTTGCAGGGAAATATGATGTTTCAGCCACAGGCGAGAGGCAGAGGTAGAGGAGGTTTTGGAAATAATGGTCCGGATTTGAACACTGTTGTGACTCCGAATGGTGTGCAGGCATTGAAAAAGGTGATGCCGTGTCACGTGTGCGGAATTGTCGGTCATTGGAAGCGCGAGTGCCCGATGGTGGTGCAGGAAGGTGCAGGTGTTGGTCAGCAAAACAATAATGTCAATGCATTTCAGACAATGAGGGGACCGAAAGTGAGAGGTCCAAACCCAAATTTTCAGACCGTAAATCAGTTGCAGGGATTACAACCTATGCAGCCGCAGCAGATGCAGATGCCTCGTATGCAGGTGACGCAAATGCAGCCAATGCAACAGCAGTTACCCATGGTACCTAATCAGCAAATGCAAATACCTTTGGCACCAATGAGTCAGCAGCAAGTGATGGTTCCTCCACAGGTCTCGGGTCAGGTAATGAATACAAATGGCACCGTACAACAGTTCCCATTACACAGTGAGAGTGGAATAAACAATGTATGGGAGAGTGAAAGTTCAGGAGAGGAAGGAGATTGTGTGCTTGCAGCATCCTTGGAAGTTGATCAAAAGGGTCCGTACGTGGAGGGAAGAGTAATGGGTCATCGTGTCTCATTCCTGGTTGACACAGGAGCAACACGTTCAACTGTTAAGAGCATTGAAGTACCAAATTTGCCACTCTCGGGGAGGACAGTTCAAGTGGTGGGAGTAGCAAACAGGCACCTGACAAACCCAATTACAGATCCGGTACCAGTCAGCATTGGTAACTATCAAGGGTTACATAAATTTGTAGTATGTGACTCAAGCCCGATAGCACTGTTAGGGAGAGACCTATTGTGCAAGTTGGGATGTTCGATTATGTGTTCGAACGAGGGAATTAAAATTCAGACGAGCAGTGATGGGGAAGAAGAGGACAGTGTAGAGGGGGATGAGATGGAAACTGTCGATGAAGAGTATCCTCTGATTTGCCTTTTCCCGATGATAACTGAAGAAGATATTCCAGCCGAATTACAGGAAACAGTCGGAAAGGAAGTGTGGGATATGACAGGGAAAGAGGTGGGATTGATGAAGGGAGTGGAACCAGTGAAAGTGACTGTAAAGCCCAATGCAACTTTTCCCCAGACCCCACAATACCACATGACACAAGACACCCTCATGAAAGTTGCCCAACTCATTGACGAATTTGTAAAACAGGGAGTACTGAAAGAAGTGTTAAGCAGTCCATGTAATTCACCAATCATGGGACTAATAAAGCCGAGTGGAAAGGTCCGAATTGTGCAGGATTTGAGGAAAATAAATGACATCATAGTCAAGTGTTGCCCTGTCGTACCGAATCCAGCTGTGATAATGTTTCAAGTCCCTTGCGATGCCGAGTGGTTCTCAGTCATCGACTTGTCACAAGCGTTCTTTTCGGTGCCTCTTCATGAGGACAGCCAATTTCTCTTTTGTTTCAAATTTTTAGACAGAGTTTACAGTTGGTGTCGAATTCCTCGAGGGTTTTCTGAGTCACCGTCAATATTCAATCAGATTCTAAAGAAAGATTTGGAAGCATTAGAATTGCCATTCGAGTCAACTCTAGTACAGTACATTGATGACTTACTGATTGCATCAAAGACAGAAAGTGGCTGCACAGCCGACACCATTGCTCTGTTGAACCATTTGGGAAGGAATGGGCACAAGGTGTCTCCTTCCAAATTGCAGTTCTGTCAGAAGAAAGTGAAATACTTGGGTCACCAGATAGAGAAAGGGTCACGGAGAATAATGAAGGAAAGAATAACGAGTGTACTTCAAATGAGTCCACCAAAGACAAGGAGGGAGGTGAGGAAGTTTATGGGAATGGTGGGCTATTGTCGCCAGTGGATTCCCAACTTCTCGACTCTAGCAAAGCCTTTACTGAAATTGACCCAGAAGGATGCATTGGATCAAATTGAGCTGAAAGGAGATGAGATGGATGCTTTTATTGAATTGAAAGAATGCATGTGCAGGGCTCCAGCTTTAGGTATGCCTGATTACACAAAGCCTTTCACATTGTTTTGTCATGAACGGGATGCATGTTCTTTGTCTGTCTTGACTCAAGCCCATGGTGGCATAAACAGACCAGTAGCGTATTTTTCAGCTACTATGGATCCGGTCGCAGCAGCACTTCCAGGGTGTTTGCGCGCCGTAGCAGCAGTTGGTATCAGCCTCACTCAGAGTGAAGGAATAGTGATGGGACACCCAGTAACAGTCATGGTCCCTCACTCAGTTGAGATACTTTTGACCCGCTCCCGAACGCAACACATGACTGGAGCAAGACTCACAAGGTATGAAACGATAATTCTGGGCTCACCGAATGTGCAGCTGAAAAGGTGCACTACGTTGAATCCAGCAACCTTGCTTCCTGGTGAAAATGCTGAAATTGAGAACGCTGAGGACGTCGAGCATGACTGCCTTCAGGTGACTGAATTTTGCACAAAGCCTCGACCTGACATTAAGGATACTAAGCTTGATGAAAATGACCAAATTGTTTTCGTTGATGGTTCATGTCTAAGAGATGGGATGGGAATTTTGAAAGCAGGATATGCTGTATGTACTGTAACAGGTGTCTTGGAAGCGGGGTGGCTTCAAGGAGTCTATTCTGCACAAGTAGCAGAACTTGTAGCCCTTACAAGAGCATGTCAACTGTCTGCATTGATGAAAGTCACCATTTACACTGATAGTCAGTACGGGTTTGGGATTGTGCATGACTTTGGACAACTATGGTCACAGAGAGGTTTCCTGACTTCTTCAGGATCCCCAGTGAAAAATGGGGAAAGGATAAGGGAATTGTTACACGCCATTCAAATGCCAGCCGAAGTTGCAGTGGTAAAGTGTAGTGCTCATACAAAAGGACAGGACTATGGGGGTCATTACGACCCTGGCGGAACAAGTCCGCCAGGGCCGTGGGACGCGGTGGCACCGCCGACAGGCCGGCGGTGCCCCGCGGGGCATTCTGACCGCGGCGGCTCAGCCGCGGTCAGAGAAGGGAAACCGGCGGTCTCCCGCCGGTTTCCCGCTGCCCCAAAGGAATCCTCCAAGCCGGCGCAGCATGCTGCGCCGGCATGGGGATTCCGACTCCCCCTCCCGCCATCCAGTTCCTGGCGGTTCTCCCGCCGGGAACCGGATGGCGGGAGGGGGAGTCGCGGGGCCCCTGGGGGCCCCTGCTGTGCCCATGCCTATGGCATGGGCACAGCAGGGGCCCCCGTAAGAGGGCCCCTAAAAGTATTTCAGTGTCTGCAAAGCAGACACTGAAATACGCGACGGGTGCAACTGCACCCGTCGCACCTTCCCACTCCGCCGGCTCTATTACGAGCCGGCGTCATCGTGGGAAGGGAGTTTTCCCCTGGGCTGGCGGGCGGTCTTGTGAAGACCGCCCGCCAGCCCAGGGGAAAACTCGGAATACCCTCCGCGGTCTTACGACCGCGGAGCGGTATTTCGGAGGGGGGAAGCCTGGCGGGCGGCCTCCGCCGCCCGCCAGGCTCGGAATGAGGGCCTATGTTTCTCTGGGAAATGCATATGCGGATCAAGTTGCAAGATTTTGTGCCTTGAACTGTATATTACTCAGAGATGAATGGAATTCGATAAGTGAACCAGAACTCGAACCAGCTGAAGCATTTGCCTTGAAGGTTGTAGATACAATAGATGAATTAAAAGCATTACAGAATAACGTCAGGGAGGATGAAAGAGAGTCCTGGATTAAATCACAATGTATAAAGAGACCAGATGAGTTATGGGTTTCAAATGAGGGAAAATTTGTTTTGCCAAATGGTCTCTTATCACAGCTTGCGCGGTTCTATCATGGGCAAGCTCACCTAGGGAGAGATGCCATGATAAGATTGTTCAAAACTGATTGGTTTAACCCCAGATTTCGTCAAGCTGCAGAAGCAGTTTGCCATCGATGTGTCACTTGCCAGCAGATGAACCCAGGAAAGGGAACAGTTGTGAACGCGAGCCACATTGGCAGGGCCAGTGGCATGTTTAGTCGAATGCAGATGGACTTCATTGAGATGCCTGTGCATGGAGGTCTGAAGTATGTGTTGGTGATTGTGTGCATTTTTAGTCACTGGATTGAGGCATACCCCACACGTAGAAATGACAGCCTTACAGTTGCAGAGCTATTGTTGAGAGAGTTGATACCACGTTTCGGATTCCCGATCTCTTTAGAATCAGATAGGGGAAGTCACTTCAATAACGAGGTGATAAAGTTACTTTGCGAAGCGCTGAACATTGAGCAAAAGCTGCATTGTAGCTATCGCCCTGAAGCATCAGGACTGGTGGAGCAGATGAATGGTACACTGAAATCAAGAATGGCGAAAATATGTGCATCGACAAATTTGAAATGGCCTGACGCATTGCCCTTAGTGCTAATGTCAATGAGAAACACCCCTGATAGAAAGACTGGATTGTCTCCGCACAAAATTCTCATGGGCAGGGCTATGAGACTTCCTGCAGTTCCCGCAAACGCGCTTTTGAATATTACAGATGATATGGTGTTAGACTACTGCAAGGGTCTGGCTGACGTGGTTCGCTCTTTCTCTCACCAGGTGGAAGCAACCACCTTGCCACCGATCCAAGGTCCAGGACACGCACTGAAAGCAGGTGACTGGGTCGTGGTAAAGAAGCACGTGAGGAAGTCGTGTCTGGAACCCCGTTGGAAAGGCCCTTTCCAAGTGATCCTGACGACCACTACCGCTGTGAAGTGTGCGGGGGTTCCCAACTGGATTCACGCCAGTCACACAAAGAAAGTGTTGTGTCCCACAGATGAGGAAGTTGAAGCGCTAAAACTGCCAGTGCCTGATAAAACAGTGCTGAGTGCTGAGACAGAGCAAAACCGAACTGAAAGTGAACAGGCAGGAACGGAAGAGAGAGAGATATTCTCTGAGGACGAAGAGACCAACTCACTTGGGGAAGACCAAGGAGAAAGTTCAGACAGCGACGAAGCAGCTGAGGGTGACAAAGAACCTGAAGCAGCTGAGGGTAGCAAAGAGCCTGAAGCAGCTGAAGGTGACAAGGAACCTGAAGCAGCTGAAAGTGATAAAGAGCCTGACGAAAGTAACGGTGACAAAGGGCTCGAAAAAGGTGAAAAAGCAGGAGAGCCTGATAAGAGGAGGGCTTTCCCAGAAGCAGACGATACAGAAAAAGAAAAAGAGAACGTGATTGATTCCCCAGAAGGAGGGGACAAGGCAGAACAGAACGAAAAGGTTCAAGCTTCCTCAGAAAAGATCGCAGGTCCATCAAATGGACATGGTGCAAAGAGGAGACTAAGTATATCACCAACAAAACAAAGGACTGAAGAAAGTTTGAACGACGGAGAAAGGCCAAAAGTGAAAGAGAAAAGAAAAGAAGTAACTGTCGTGGTACCATCCCCGAGTGAAGAAAAAGACTTGACAAAAGTGGAAAGTACCAGCGAAGCAGAATCGAAAAGAGAAGCAAAATTGAAAAGGAAAAGGATACCGAACAGAAGATATTCCGGTCCCGAATGGGCATATGTAGTTCATGACGATTGGACTGACGAGTTAATATCTCTTAGCCTCGAGAACGAAGAAGAAGAGATACCAATAGAAAAGAAAAGTTTTATGGACTCTGTCGATTGAAAGGGTAATAAATGACATTGCTTGCTACAATTTAACGAGATACAAAACAACCAGCTGAGACATTGCTAAACCGGATGAGACTTTTGCTGAACTGATAAAAGACTGAGTCATTGCCGAATTGAGACAAATGCTGCTAACCGATAAGTGACTGGCCTCCTGAAGAAGACGGTGTGAACATTGCGCTCGTTCAGCTTCGTAACTGAAATTGCCAAATAGTTTCTTTATAGGTGCTTCTAGCTCTCTGATTCTATACAGATCATGACGCAAAACAGTAGAAAGAGATATTGTAAATATGCGTGTATAGGCTTGATAATTACATGTGTACTAATAATAATGGCAATAGTGCTTACAATGCATGGAAAGGGTGAGGATGAGAGAATTGATGCTTCTACTTTTGCTCCTGTTACTGTCACTGAACTAACCGCATTGAAAAGACTAGAATTAGATGAGAGACACTTGCATGATAAGAAAGAGCTTTCATATAATGTTTTCTATCGCTTGCTAACAAAATATGTTGAGACTATGGATGCGAAAGATTGTTATGTGTGTACACAGATACCGACATCAGTAAAGGAAGGGGTGACTTATCACCACATGCCTCTTACATACGGGATTACATGTAGTATAGTAATGTCTAGATTTTATGGTCAAACTAACATACAGTATTTTTACTCAAATTATGATGTTACCTTTGCATATGTTCCTATAATAGCGCAGCTAAGCCAGATTGCTAAAGATTGGGATGCTAAAATAATGAGGGAATTTTTCGAGCCAATGCAACCTTTTGAAACGGCTCACGCTCATAGGGAAAACCTTACCTGCTCGCTCTCTGCAGTAGAAATAAGCTTTTTAGATCGCACAGATGATAGAAGGGCACAAATGAATGCGAAATTAGAAAAAGAGCTACATAAGAGGACTTCAGTAGACAATTATGATTTTGCCGCAATAAAGACACAAGGGAGAATAGCTTTAGATGCTTGGCATGTAGGGAAACTTTGTATATATAGAGGTGAATCTTATTATGACAATATTTTTGTAGGAGCGAGTGAGTGTAAACATACGTTTATCTTTAAGGCCAAATGGACATTCATGATGAACGGACTTGACCCTGTCATACCAGGTGTATATTACATTTGTGGGTATAATGCCTATTATCGTCTTCCAAAGGGATGGTGGGGGAGATGTTATTTGGGTATAGTGTTCCCAAAGGTTTATCAACTGGATGACCTATCGATGATTCAAAAGACATCTGGATCTCATCGTATCCAGAAAAGAGAGACCGCAGCTGCTGTGGTAGGAGATATATTTGGAGCCATGATTCCTTCATTAGGAGTTGTGTTGAATTCCATTAAAATAAGAAAGTTGTCTACTATAGTGGATAACATGTTGACAAAGTTTTCAGGTGCTATAATCCTGATAGATGCTGAACTTGCAGCGGAAAGAGCTATGACTCTTCAAAATAGGCTTGCTTTAGACATTCTTTTAGCAAAGGATGGCGGCGTTTGCAAAATGCTTGGTGCGCGCCACTGTTGTACGTATATTCCCGACAACAGTGTGAAGATTAAAACTATGCTTGCTAATCTAACAAAAGAGAGTGCAGATTTGAAGGAACTGAAAGAACCAGGAGTGTGGGAGAAGGTTGGAAAAGGACTTGCTTCAGTGGGAAATTGGATTGGGGGCATTTGGAATGGAATATTGCTAAAAATAATACAGGGAATTCTAATAGTTCTAATTTGCATTTTTGGAATTTGGGGAATAAAAAGGGGAATAATAATGATTATGGCAAGGATTAAAAGAAGGAAGGAAGAGAAAATCATGAAAAGAATGGCAGAAGAATACAAAGCGAAAAATAGGGGAATTAAAAGGAAAAGAGAACTGACATAATTTTAATGGAATAAAATTTGTGGGAATAGTTTGTGTGATGACAAGTAGTCATCAGAGGAGGGATTGATGAAGCAGAAAATGAAGGTTTTCATTTATTAGCGCATAAACGTAGTGCTGCAATAATCATGTGTGACTTTAACCGAACTAATAAAGATTGTACGGGGACAAAATGTGCCCTCAGAGTAGTTTGCCAACATTTATAAGCGTGCTTTATATAACGTGGTGTATTAGAATTGTATTAATCCAACATAATCATAAACGTGTGCTACGATTTGCTTGTTTGAAATGTTTTAGCTTAGCATTACTTTAGTGCAGGCTTCGGCCTAGTTGCCTGGTCTCACGGTTTAGATGCTCGTGTTTTTCCAATGTGCTAATAAACGTGTATTTTTGCTTGAAGCTGTACTTTTCCACTGAGATCGTTCACATGCTTATCTTAAGGTTTCGTGCCAGCCTGGCATACTTTTCTCTTTACTCCAAGGTCAATCTGCAGGTGCGGACAATGGAAGCTCTGAAAGTGAGTTAATTGGTATAAAATGTTGCAACTTGCGTACTCGTCTCCAAGGATAATGTATGCTTAAGTAAAAGCTTGAGAACTGTTGTTTTTGATTGGACAATTTGAAGCTAACCTATGAACCCTCCAATGGAAGACCCTACTGGATTTGAACTGTTGTCTATTTAAACCAGGTGCACGAGAAGAAAGTAGCCATTACAGCCATTACCAGCTATTGCCCGACATTGCGCCATTCCGTAGCTATTATGGCCCACCTTGCTGCAACGCCATTTTGAAAGAGACTTTGATGCTTTCTCTAGTCGAGAGAAAGAGACTTTAAATGATTCTTGCCCTAGAGACTTTAACTTGGATCCCTTGCATGAAGTAGTAGTTTTCCCTTGCCGCCGTGAGGCAATTGCCCCGTCCACCTTGCCCCTTTGCCCCGTCCCATGCTGATCGAGAAACGGTACCTGTGAGACGAAGACTTCCTTGTATGCTGATCGTAATTGGTAAATATGAAAGGAAATTGTAAAATTGCATTGTGTTTCTTTTAGGTAACCAACTGCTGATTTTGATAAAATCCCTAGCTAGGAGTTTTTTCTAAATTAATGTTGCTAAATTGTTTTTGCATGAAGTCCCACATGCCGATGCTAATTTGTGGTTAGATGAGGATTCTTTTTATTGCACAATGCAATTTGAGACCTTGTTATGCTGACTAAATGTATGCAATTAGTTCATTACAGATTATCGTATTAGTGATTTGCATTGCTATTATCGAATGCCTTGTTATTCAAATGCTACATAGATTGCACATGTTTCGCCACTATGGACAGCTATTAATGTTCATTTATGTTTATCATTTGGTGTTGAGACACATCTATATTGTGCTAGCTTTGTTAATATAGGGAAATAAATTCATTAACTTTGAATAAACTGGTGTGGTTATTCCTGACTGAAAGGTCAGGGTTCGCCGAAATGTATTCTGGATTAATTGTTAAGTGTTATGTTGATCAGGGTATTGCTTATGTTCGTTATTGATTATTGATTTAATGAAATTGACTGATTAAGGGTGGAGAGGGTCCCACTTAGCCAAAAGATTCATCGGCCTAAAGAGCGTCCAAATACAGGTAAATTATTAGTACGGAACGCTCTATCATTATCTAGGTAATGAAGGGCTTGATTACAGCGTGGCTAACAGGGAGAAGCCATATTTCATTTTGGGCCATTATGCCTAGTTATTATTTATGTTGTTGTTATTTTTACATACTTCAGCATATTGAAGTATATTATATTTTCTCTATCTTTTCTTCTCTCTTCTCTAAAACAATCTACCCTATGCCACTGCACCCTACACCACTTTTCTCCACTCTGTGCTACTCTACGCCACTGAAATCTATGCTGTACCACTCCACTCTACTCTGCAGCACTCTACACTACGCCACTTCAATCTATGCTTTCTACTCTAACCATTGTACACTACACCCCTACACTCTGCCAGTGCACTCTTCACCACTTTACTCAAAACCAATGCATTCTATGCCACTGCACTCTATGCCAATCTACTCTGCACCACAGCACTCTATTCCACTGCTTTCAATGCCACTGTACTCTGCGCCACAGCACTCTATTCCACTGCACTCTATGCCACTCTACAATACACCACTGTAATTTACAACCCTCTAATCTGCAACATTGCATTCTCTGCCACTGAACTCCACGCCACTCTACTCTCTACCACTGCACTCAATGCCACTGTACTCTGTCCCACTGCACTCTCTTCTTCACCACTGCACTCTAATCTACTCTACACCACTCCACTGTAGGACACCTCACTGTACTTTGAAATCATCTCCTCTATGCCACTGCAATCTACGCAACTCCACTCTATGCTATGCCAGTCCAATCTACCATGCACCACTCCAAGGTACCCTGCACCACTCCAACCTGCTCTGCACCGCTCTATGCTACTGCACTCTACATCACAATGCTCCACTCTGCAACAATCTACTCTTCACCACTATACTGTACCCTGCAGCAATCTACTCTATGCCACTGCACTCTATGCAACTCTATTCTACTCTGCAACACTGTACTCTAAGCCACTCTTCTCTACACTGCATCACTCTACATCACTGCACTCTAAACCAATGCATTCTATGCCACTCTACACCACTGTCCTTTATGACACTCTACTCTGCAACACTGCACTCTGCCACTGAACTATACTCCTCTCTACTCTGCACCACGGCACTCTACTCTGCATCACTCTACACCAATGCATTCTATGCCACCCTACTCTACACCACTGCCCTTTATGACACTCTACTTTGTAACACTGCACTCTGCCACTGAACTATACTCCTCTCTACTCTGCACCACGGCACTCTACTCTGCACTGCTCAACTATATACCACTCTACTGCACTCTACACCAATGCACTCTATGCCACTGCATTCTATGCCAATCTACTCTGCACCACAGCACCCTATTCCACTGCTTTCAATGCCACTGTACTCTGCACCACAGCATTCTATGCCACTGCACTCTATGCCACTCTACAATACACCACTGTACTCTGCGACCCTCTAATCTGCAACATTGCACTCTCTGCCACTGAACTCCACACCCCTCTACTCTGCACCACTGCACTCAATACCACTTTACTCTACACCACTCCACTTTAAGGGCACTTCACTCTACTTTGAAATCATCTCCTCTATGCCACTGCAATCTACGCAACTCCACTCTATGCTATGCCAGTTTAATCTACCCTGCACCACTCCAATGTACACTGCGCCACTCCAATCTGCTCTGCACCGCTCTATGCTACTGCACTCTACATCACTATGCTCCACTCTGCAACAATCTACTCTTCACCACTATACTGTACTCTGCAGCAATCTACTCTATGCCATGGCACTCTAAGCAACTCTATTCTACTCTGCACCACTGTACTCTAAGCCACTCTTCTCTACTCTGCATCACTCTACATCCCTCACTCTACACCAATGCATTCTATGCCACTCTACACCACTGCCCTTTATGACAGTCTACTCTGCAACACTGCACTCTGCCACTGAACTATACTCCGCTCTACTCTGCACCATGGCACTCTACTCTGCACCACTCAACTATATGCCACTCTACTGCACTCTACACCAATGTACTATATGCCACTACACTCTATGCCACTCTGCATCACTGCACTCCACCACTGCACTCTACACCAATCTACTCTACCTTGCACCACTCCACTCTACCATGCACCACATCACTCTATGACACAGCACTCTGAACCACTGCAATCCATGCTGTGCCACTCCACTCTACCATGCACAGCATCATTCTATGACACAGCACTCTCCCCCACTGCTCTCTGCACCACTGCAATCTATGATGTGCCACTCCACTCTGCTCCCCTCTATTCTTCGCCACTCTACGCTACTGCACTGTACGCTAAACCAGTGCAGTCTTCGCCAATGCACTCTACACCACTTTACTCAAAACCAATGCACTCTATACCACTACACTCTACACCAATCTATTTTGCACCACTGTACTCTATGCCACTTCACTCTAGACCACCCAACTCCACTCTGACACTTCACTCTGACATTACACTCCATGATACTAAACTCTGACACTCTATTCCATTAAACTCTAACACTTTCTCCACTCTGTAACTCCCTACAAACTCCCTATACGCCACTCCATTCCACTTTACTCCACTCTATGCCACTCCACACCACTCTATGCCACTTCAATCTACGATACTCTACTCAACGCCACTGCACAACCCTTTATGCCACTCCACTATACAACTATGTACTATGCTCAACAACACTCTACCCAACTTTCTCTATGCCAGTTCACGTTACTTTACTTCACTCTACTCCAGTACACTCTTCTTTATGCCTTTCCACTCTACGACACTCTGCCACTCCACTCTATGACACTCTATTACACTGTGACACTACTCCACTCTACTACTACTTTATGGCATTGTCGCTTGATTAGAGATTCAAATCTCCATTGATTGCCTTCTCACTCATGAGACGTGAGTCAGATTTATCTTCGCTGTTTTGGTTACAAGCACTCTGTAACCCTTTTAACTCAATCTTAACAAAAGCTTAGGATGATCCTGATACTTGTCTAGGGGATCGAAATATCGTCAGCCAAAGTACCTTGACTTGAATTTGTGATATTGTACAAAAGTTGGCATTAGCATAGATACTATGAGCTAATTACTTCTTGATTCACTTTTTGAGTCATTCTTGTAAAAGTCGGTGTATAAGATCTTGCAAATCATTATTGTGGATGCTAACCTTGTAGGAAAGTAGCCTCTTTCTAGCTCGGTTACCCCCACATTTGGCCTGTTTGCCAGTGTGTTTGAGAGTGTCTACGGGGATCCTGCTAATCAGGACCACAGTAGTTATACTCTTTCCCTTAAATTTTGGTGTTGCATACTGGTAACCCAGTATTTCACCAGAAATTGGCATACTGGTGCCCCCTTATAAGTCCCTAGTATATGGTACTTAGGTACCCAGGGCATTGGGGTTCAAGGAGATCCATATGGGCTGCAGCATTTCTTTTGCCACCCATAGGGAGACCATGCAAAGGCTTCTGCAGGACTGCAATTGCAGCCTGCGTGAAAAGGTGCATACACCCTTTCACTGCCAGTTACACTGCACCAGGTCACTTATAAGTCACCCCTATGGCAGGCCCTCCAGCCCCGACGGCAAGGTGCAGAGTACCTGTGTGTGAGGGCACCCCTGCACTAGCGGAGGTGCCCCACAACCTCCAGGACCATTTTCCCAGACTTCATGAGTGCGGGGATGCCATTTTACACGTGTACTGGAAATAGGTCACTACCTATTCCCAGCTACATAATGGTAACTCCGAACATAGGTATGTTTGGTATCAAACATGTTTGAATCATACCCCAAGGCTTTTGCAAGCATTGGTTGTATGTTTTCATGCACTCTGGGGGTTCTTTAGAGGACCCCCAGTATTGCCATTCCAGCCTTCTGAGGTCTTCCAGGCAGCCCCAGCTGCTGCTACCTCTCAGACAGGTTTCTGCCCTCCTGTTGCTTGAGAAGCTCAAGCCCAGGAAGGCAAAACAAAGCATTTCCTTTGGGAGAGGGGTGTTACACCCTCTCCTTTTGGAAATAGCTGTTACAGGCTTGGGAGGGGTAGCTTCCTTCCCCAGGCCACTTGAAATGCTTTGAAGGGCACATTTGGTGCCCTCCTGGCATAATCCAGTCTACAACGGTTCAGGTACCCCCAGTCCCTGCTCTGGCACGAAACTGGACAAAGGAAAGAGGAGTGACCACTCCCCTGTCCATCACCACCCCAGCGGTGGTGCTCAGAGCTCCTCCAGAGGGTCCCTGGGTTTCGCCATCTTGGATTCCAAGTTAGCAGTGAACTCTGGGAGCATCTGAGTGGCCAGTGCCAACAGGTGGTGTCAGAGCCGTCCCCTGATAGGTGCTTATCTGTTTAGCTGACCAATCCCCTTTTCAGGGCTATTTAGGGTCTGTCCTTTGGGAGGTTCTTCGGATTCAGATTGCAAGACTCCAGCAGGAATCCTCAGCATACGTTACTTCACCTTCTCACCGATGAAACTGCATCTGGACCCTCCAGGAACTCTACAAACTGCAATAACGAGGCAAAGACGACTTCTGCAACATTGTATCTTCAGCTCTTGCCAGCAAATGCAACTGTTTCCCAGTCGTGCATCCTCAGAGGACAGCCTGTCTTCAGCCTGCCCCAGAAGAATGAACGAATCTCCCTTGGACTGAAGGAGTCACTCCCCTGCTACAGCAGGCACCTCTCTCCAACTACGACTATCTGCGTGGGTCCCCTCTCCTGCTGAGTTGCATGGATCCTGCATCACGGGTGGTGGACTGAAGTGGTCCCGACGGTCCTGACGTCCTACTGTCCAGCTTTGGTGGAGGTAAGAGCTTGCCTTCCCACGTAAGATAGTACCTCTGTGCACCACGTGTTTTTCAGTTGCTAAGGCTTGTTGGCATCCTTCTATGAAATTCTTTGTGCACAATGTAGCTCCGGCCCCCAGCACTCCTTCCTGCGATGCACAGCTTCCTGAGTGGTTCTCTGGCAGCGTGGGATCCTTTGTTTTTGTACTGTGTGGGCCTCCTTTTGCAACTCCTTTGTCCCCGTGCTTGGGACCTCCTGTGTGCACTGGCTGGTCTTCTGTGGGCTTTCTGAGTTGCTGAGAGCCCCCTATGACTCCTCCTCCTGGGTAGAGTCCACCAGGTCCCTCCTGGTCCCAGGCAGTGCCATTTTCCGCTAATCGTGAGCTTTGCGTGTGCCAAGGCTTGTTGGCGGAATCCAGCGATGCAAACCAGACTGCAATCATCCTTCCGGTATGGGATATCATCTGCACCAACCAGGAACCCGCATCCATTTTCTTGGGTGCAGTACTGACTGTAGTTCTTCACTAGAGGTTCTTCTTTTGCACCTTGATTCGGGTTAGCAGGGGCTCCTGTCCTCCCTGGACTCTTCTGTGCTTCTTGGACTTAGTCCCATTCTTCCACAGGTCTTTAGGTCCAGGAATCCACCCTTTGTGTCTTGAAGTATCTTCTGGTTCTTTCATTATCTTCTTTCTCATGTTCTTGTGTGTTCTAGGAAAGTTACTTTGATTTATACCTGGTTTCCTGGGCTCTTAGGTGGGTTCTATTACTTACCTTTAGTGTTTTCTAATACTCCCAGCGACCCTCTACATACCACACTTGCCTAGGTGGGAAACTGACATTCGCATTCCACTTTCTTAGTATATGGTTTGTGTTTCCCCCAGGCCCATTTTCAACTATTGTGATTTTCACTAATTGCACTGTTTTCTAACAGTTTTTATGCCTATTTCTGCATACTAGTGTATATAATTTGTGTATTACTTACCTCCTAAGGGAGTATAGTCTCTATGGTATTTTTGGCATTTGTGTCACTAAAATAAAGTACCTTTATTTTAGTAACACAGTATTTTATTTCATGTGTGTGAGTACTGTGTTACTACAGTGGTATTGCATGAGCTTTGCATGTCTCCTAGTTAGGCCTTGGCTGCTCATCCACACTACCCCTAGAGAGCCTGGCTTCTAGACACTGCCTACATTTCACTAATGCGGGATAACTGGACCTGGTGTAAGGTGTACGTACCATAGGTATCCACTACAAACCAGGCCAGCCTCCTCCAAACCAATGTACTATATAGGTTACTTTTTACATTTTTCTTGTTATTGGTGACATTGGGTCATCCAGATAACTTGTTTAATGCCCGAATACCAGTCTTTCTTGACTTCCCCTGTTGATGTTTTTCCACTACATTTGATCTTTTATATTTTGATTGAATAAATGCATGAAACATTCCATTTGCATTCTACTTTAATATAATTGTTTATGGGAGTGGTGTTGCATTTTATTCAAGGGACCCCCGTTCCTTTAAAGTTAGTTTACTGCTCCACTCTAGGACACTCTACGTACTCCATGACACTACGCCACACCAGTCGATGACACATCATTCTCCTCTATGCCATTAACTTTGAACCATGCTGAATAGTGGTCTTACTAGTGTACAGCATGGCTAAAACACACTGGCAAAGGCAATAGAACTTGCATAGGTGAGACCTATTGGCTTTGCCAATGCTTGTTTATAATGCATAAACTTCAAGGTGACTTGCAATATCCTTATGTACGCAGGGGGTATTTTACCCCATATAATACATGGTCACACCATCAACTTTCCCACAAACCACTTAAACCCTTAGTGCATAGCTTCTGTCATTCCAAGCTATTAAAGTAGAGGAGAAGAAAGAAAAGCAACATTCCATTTGTTGCTTTAAACAGCTGCATTAATTATTTTCTGTGACCTGATCTGCCTTTTACCTTGGCTGCTGGCTCTGGCAGAAGGCTTTGTAATGTCAGAACTCGACTGTAATAACCCTATCATAGTCATTTTCTGATGTCTTTTCTTTATAATCAGTGAATATCTTTATACGCAGTGACTTGGTGCATCACAAACAGCCGATTCTAAAGAAATTAGGGCCATATTTATACTTTTTGACGCAAAACTGCGCTAACGCAGTTTTGCGTCAAAAAAATTAGCGCCGGCTAACGCCATTCTGAAGCGCCATGCGGGCGCCGTATTTAATCAATGACGTTAGCCGGCGTTAGCCGCCGGCGCTGCCTGGTGTGCGTGTAAAAAAACGACGTACACCAGGCAGCGCCGGCGTAGGGGGATATGGGGCCTGGGCGTCAAGAAATGGGGCAAGTCAGGTTGAGGCAATTTTTTTGCCTCGACCCGATTTGCGCCATTTTTTCCGACTCCCAACCCCCATATAAATGACTCCTGTCTTAGCAAAGACAGGAGTCATGCCCCCTTGCCCAATGGCCATGCCCAGGGGACTTATGTCCCCTGGGCATGGTCATTGGGCATAATGGCATGTAGGGGGGCACAAATCAGGCCCCCCTATGCCACAAAAAAAAAAGTAAAAAAACACTTACCTGAACTTACCTTAATGTCCCTGGGATGGGTCCCTCCAGCCTTGGGTGTCCTCCTGGGGTGGGCAAGGGTGACAGGGGGTGTCCCTGGGGTCATGGGAGGGCACCTCTGGGCTCCTTCAGAGCCCACAGGTCCCTTAACGCCTGCCTTTTGCAGGCGCTAAAAAACGGCGCAAAAGCGGCCGTACGTCATTTTTTTTGACCTACCCACTCCCGGGCGTGAATTTTGCCCGGGAGTATAAATCCGACGCACATGCCTCGGAGTCGATTTTTTTGACGTGAACGCCTAACTTGCATCTCATTAACGCAAAGTAGGTGTCCACGCTAAAAAAATGACGCAAACTCCATGGACTTTGGCGCTAGACGCGTCTAACGCCAAAGTATAAATATGGAGTTCGTTTTGCGTCGAAATTGCGTAAAAAAAAACGACGCAATTCCGGCGCAAACAGAGTATAAATATGCCCCTTAGTGACTGCAGTTTATACAGAGATTAGACAATCCATGTTTATGTGGCCTGTAACTCCAAGAGTGTCTTCAGTTGAAATGCTTCTAGTTATGACTGATGTGGAGCTGAGCTGCCCAAGATCACACACAGGAGTAGAAGTGTTATTAGAACTCTGGTTTCCGAGCACAGTTTACAACTGTTGTACCTAATCGCTTTTGATATCTCCAGTGCGGTTCCAATTGGCATGAGGCGAGGGGCATGATGGGTGTGGGGCGCAAAGGGTATGTTCTTCCTTTTTACCCTCCTACCTTGATTTGCTTGGTGCATGAAGATGCAAGGTTAATCAACATGTTATTTTCACATTTGAGCTAATTACTTTGTGAATGCAAATAACAATAAAAGATACTTTCAGACTGTGAAAACATGCCTTCCTTTCTCCCTATTTCACTTCCAATATATATGATTGTGTATATTTATCGGAGCCTGCAGTTCGTAAACAATGAGCAATTTGTATAGGGTTGATTGAAAGTCCCCAAGACTGTCCCTGTCCCCCCCAGAAATGTATTGTCTTCTACGCCCCTGGCCAGTGCTCAAAGCCCTTCTCTGGGAACACAAGGCTGCTGTAATTAAATCTACCAGCACTGAATACTGAGGCAGCGTATTCCTGAAGCCATCTCGGACCTATTCAATCCATTTACGGCCACCCATGCCCCTTCAGCTCATCCTGCAGCTTTCTACTTTCTCCCTTTGAGACGCTTTTTCGTTTTTCCCTTCCTCCGTCTTTCCCATGTGTGTCTTTTGCTCACAGCAAATGCGTGAGGCAGAAGAATAAGCCCCGGTCCTCACAAATAAGTGCTGGTGCTCAGCACCGGGAACAACAAGCACAAATTAAGCACTGCATCAGGCAAGGTGATGGGAAGATGACCAACAAAAGCGTGGTTGAGAGGCTCCCAGGTCACCAGGAGGTCTCCGCTCCCTGCATCCCCGCATCACTATAGTTTGCACCTTGCTCTTTATCGCTCTTTCAGGGCACCCCCTAAACTGATGAAGTGCTCACACTCTTCTTAGGGTTCTACTGCATCCCCAAGATGCTTTGGGGGTCGTGATGCTGAAGGGTTCAGGTTTTTCGCTTCAGCGGTGTTGCAGAAAGACGTCCGTACGGCTGACAAGTGGACTGGTGCCAGGCTGGGTGTTCGCCTAGGGCTGCAGAGCGTGCCCAAGAGCTTACTGACCTGACACTCTGGAATCGTTACCAGTGGCGTAGCCTGGGGGTCATGGGCCCTAGTGCAAGCAATGAAACTAGGCCCCGTAGCTGGTATCAAAATACTGCCATATATGAGATGCAGCCTGCCCATCCACCCTTGGACCCTGGTGTCACTGCACCTGCTACACTAATGTAACTTACTGGTCTTCAAGTTCCTCATTCCACTCGTATTTCTTTCTTACCTTCTTGTCTTCATCCTGCTGTCCTCCAATCTCCTTCATCCATTTAATGCTCTACCCTTTTTTCCCTTTCCTTAGTCTCTCCCTTCCCCTTCTTCTGCCTCTCACTCATCTTCACCCCCTTCCTCCCTTCTCTCCTTATTTCTGGTTCCTTTCTCTTCCCTTTTTGCTCATCCTTATCTCCTTGCTCTTTCTCTCTCAACCTTATTTCCTTTTACCTCCCTGACATATTTTTCTGCTCTTCTCCCTGTTCTTTCACCCTCTCCTTTTCCTTTATTCCTTTCCTCTCTTTTCCTTAACCTATACTCCCTTTGTACCTTTACCCCCGAAAAGTAAACAGAGTCCCTGGCATTCGCTGGGTCTAAAAACAAAATAGCTACGCCCCTGGCCCACATTCCCTGCTTCTGATGTGCAGTATTGTCTTGCGACCCAACAGATGGCTGGAGAGAGCTGGTCGCAATGAAGGAGTGGTGCAGACGTTCAGTGGGACCAGCCATGGAGGTGAGGAAGTAGAGACATCAGGGAGGGCAACATCTTCAGGGAGAATGTGAATTTAGGCCCAGAGAAAAGAAAAGTGGTGCTTCATGTCATGAAGCACCACTTTTCTTGCGGCCTATTGCGCCCCCTACCGCCACCATGTGTGCGCAGTATTTAAGAGACCGCACACCCTGGCGCAGGTTAGGGACAATAACATCATGATTTTTTACGCTATTGTTGTATTTTGCAGGTTTAGCACCAAAAATCTTGCTGCTAAGCCTGCAAATTACATAGAGTCCCATGATAAATAATGGTGTGCCTCCTTTTAATGCCTGCTCTGTGCAGGCATTACAAATGCCGCTAAAAATGGCGCAGTGGAAACTCATAGATTTCACTGCACCATTTTTGCGGGCCCCCTAAAGTGGGAACGAACCCCTTGCATACATTATGCCTGGCGTATGCATAATGTGGTGCAAGGGTTTACAACGTGGCGCAATGCGTGCATTGCACAACTTTGTAAATGTGGAGTGGCATTTTTGCCACACTATCGCCACATTAGCGTAAAAAATAATGAGGCTAATGTGGCGATGGTTGGTGCTAGGCCCTCTTACATTTGGGCCTAAGTTTGACTACATGGTCCATTATGAACCTTGGTAGACAATAAAGAGGGTATAAAAGAAGCAACCGGTACAGTTTTTTTAGGCCACCCTATTTAAATGTTTAACCGTCAAATGTCATTAGAGCAGCAGGAACCGTCAAAATATAGAAAAATGACAAGGGGAAAAAATGCCCTTCTCACCTTCAGCTTGCGATTCAATGTATAAGTTCAAAGGATCAAAAATGACATTCCTGTTTCTTTCAAGTTGATCAATCCAACATTTCAGATACTACTGAACATGAATGTTGTGATTTTACTATAGACCAGTGCTTTCCAAACTTTATAGAACCACAATCCTTTTTTTAGAAAGACAAACTTTCTCAGCTCACCCACCTTCAATGGACATGAGGTGGGTGACTTTTAAGGTAAATCAAGCAGCTTGTGGTAGCGCTTTGTCATTTACAAACAGCACATTTTCCATTGAAATGGCCACTAAATTAGTACATACATACAGTTTTACTGATAAAACTATATAGCACACAAATGATAATGTGTGGAAATCAGGTTTTACTTCGTGGTGCAAGGGTGCCTGCCTTGGCACTAGGCTGTCAATTGTGTGCCAGTGCCGAGGAAAGTACATGAATGCGTCGTACTGCTGTAAATACAACCCTTCCCTGCCCTTTTCTAATGGTGCAGCTCGGCGCTGCAGGATGGCGTGCGGTTCCAGGATTCATCATTATTTTCTAAATATGCCCCCAAGTGTTTTCCTTCAAGGAGAGAAAGAGGTGATGGAAATTAAGTCCATCCTGGCAAGCCTTTCCTCAATTTAGAACATCTCAATGAGAACAACTGTACAAGATTATTCAAACACTGGTAATGGTATTTGGGTCTATAGATTAGTCTAGTGGTTCTCAACCTGTGGTCCGGGGACCCCTGGGGATCCGCGAAGCCTCCTCAGGGGGTCCGCGACTGCTTAGAAAATGAATTAATATTAACAGATTAGGTCCCCAGCTTTCAGTATTGACTCAGTGGGGGGGTCCCCGGATTCCAATAATGGTTCAGTGGGGGTCCCCAGGTTCCAGTAATGGTAAAGTGGGGTCCACAAAAGTCAAAAGGTTGGGAACCACTGGATTAGTCAATTTCCAGACTTCAAAAAGCATGCCAAAAACACTTGTCAAAATGGCTGGTATGAAACTGAGAGAAATTGAGAGGGTTTAGAAAATCAGTCCCATCGTGACAATATCCCAATTGTTTGGGTTCTGGAGAGGTCAGAGGGAACAGGATTTGTGTCACAGAGCTCTTGTCAGAATATTTTCTTAAACACAAAAACGTTTCCTGATCATGTTATTCCTTCCACGCTCACTAAGTACTAAGCAAATGCTGCTACGCAGGATGAACGCACAAGAACAATCATTGTTTCCTTCCATGATATATTCTTAATTAGGGAGGTGATACCAGCCAAGGCTACGGAAAAGAGCCATATTGCTATTGCCTCCAGTTATACCTTTTCTGCACTTACGAATCCTACAACGGTTGAAGGACAGGAGAACATTGTTCCTGAATTTTTACTGTTAGGGGTCCCGGCCTTCATTGTAGCAGTTTCTTATTTACAGATGCACCTAAACTGGTCTTGATCCACGTCTATAAGGCTAACTTTCCAGTGTATTTCTCTCCAATGTGTTGTAACAAACTCACTGAAATGAAGTGATTAATTAGCTTTGATGTAGGAAATAGACATAAAATATTTTCTATTTTACAGTAGCCAAATAGGGGTGAGAAGGGGGAGTGCTACGTAGTAATTAGATTTTATTCTAGTTGCACTGGGTGCAAAGGGTTCAGTGGGGATCTCATATAGTGTCTTCCCATTGTAACACCAGTGTGTAGTTTTCTGCTTTAGGAAGCACAAGGAGGGACAGTAACGGAGGTGATAGCAGGACCATATTTCTAGCCTCCATTGCTCAGGAGGGAAGGAAGTGGAATAGGAAAGTGAAAGACTGCAATAGGGTGTGGTACTTAGGAGGGTAAAACAAAATGGTCAAAGGTTCCTTGCGCCATGTTTGTTGAGGTTAAACAGAGCTAATGGCTGTGCAAATCTTGACCTCGAATATAAATTGCCTTGTTAACTGTAAAAAAGCAGCTCTCTATTTAATCGAGAATCATCAGGGCTCAGATAATAATGTTACAGGACATGCACATTTATTCCCCCTTCCCCACTTTTTTAAGTCAGATTTTACAAATTTTTAAGTCAGAAAAAAACAATACAAACCTTTTGAGATTTATGCATTACATAGGGGTTATCCAAAAAGAAGAAGAGGGTAAGGGGAGGACACAGAGGCGAAAGGGAGAGCCACTACAGTCTGTTCATCATATTGAGACACACCTTTCTAGGGGAAATCAGGAAGGGCTTAAATGGAACCAAAGGCATAGTTGGAGCCAGAAAGTTCTATATCCTTGCACATCCCCTAATCATTGAGGGACAGTTATTATTTTCCAAGGACTTTTCAATTTGCTGATAGTGACACACTAGCAGATAGAGAACATAAGGGGTCTGGACCTGACCAGTTGTTGACTAACACCTCAGACACACTTTCTCACTGAGACAATTTCTAATCTCACTAAAAATGGAAAAGCAGTAATTCGTTTTTTCTTGGATACCGAGAATGCATATGATCTGGTGAACTCCGAATTTTTGTACACCAACATGAAAAAAATTGAAATACTTTCCCATTTCACCAAGTCAAATGCGAGGAAATACTGACCCATTATTATCAGCGAAAGATATTAGTTAACTTTAGAACCGGAGATCCACACTCCCTTGCATTTTGTTTCTTTTTATAGAGATCTTTGCCAGCAAAATTCCAGAGGTTAGTCTGATCAGTACCTGCCTTTCTGATGGTTAGAAAGATCAAGCAGTACATTAATTAAGTGCTGTTGTATCTATGTCTGGAAGAGTATAAGGGGCATATTTAAGAGCACCCTGGCACCACCGGAGCATCACTTTTAGTGACACTCCGGTAGCGCTATGCACTGCGCCATATTTACAAGGTGGCGTTAAGCCACCTTAAGCCACTTTTTGTGGCTTAACGCCACCTTGTAAATGCGGCCACTTCACACGCAGCACTTTGCCTGAAACAGCCATGCAATTGGTGTTGCTTTGCATGTGCCACAGCAACACCCATTACATTTTGATGCTGCTCCAGATTTATGGGTTTTCGTAAACCTGAGGCAGCACCAAAATCTAACGCCAACCCAGGGGTGGCATTCACAGGGCCCAACGAGGAGAAATGCTTTCATTTCTCCTTGTTTTTTGCTCTTTTTATGTGTGCTGCATTCTGCAGCACACATAGAAAGAGCAAATTGCCATTTTAGATTGTTTTTGTGCAGGAAGGTGATCTTTCCTGCACAAAAACAATCTCCCCCTCAACGCAGCCATCCTTGCACAATGGTGCATGGGTTGCTGTTTTGGTGCATGGCAGCAAATACAGTAACGGAGCAGGGGGAAACAGAGGGGTGTGCTGTATTCTTTTAAATACGACACATCCCTGTGTTTTGAAAATGACAGTGCGTGACCCTGCCAAATTCGGCACAGCACCACGCACCATCATTTTTTGTTAAATCCAGCCCTAATTATTTTGCACTCATGGTGCAAAATATGTATCAACTAAAGTCTTGGGACCGACTACCTGTCACACTCACTGGGAGAGTAAACCTCATCAAGTTGACCCTACTGTCCCAATATCTATACCTTTTTCAAGCAAGTCCATCTTTTTTGACCCAGGAGTTTTTTAATTAGCTGATTTCTACCATATCCCAGTGTATATGGACAGATACAAATTAGTCGAAGTGGTACCAGGATATCATCTGACATAAATATTGTGTCCTAATTATTATCTACAAAAATATCATCCCTCTGGAAATAATAATAGAAAATCGAAACAACATGGTATGATATTTTGGTAAACATTATTAAGGAATTATATTTATGTAAGAAGATATTTCTGTATATGTTACTTGTTTCGTGAGACCAAGCCCTACCAATTGTAGAGAAATATTATATAGCCGCATCATTAGGACATTTGCAGAGATTGTTTTATACAGAGTGGTCAAATTAAATTAACAATTGTATTGAGGAAGAAATCGTTAGCTTTATAGGCTTCCAAAATATTTGTGAAAAATACAGTTTCAACCTCTTGTCAGTACTTTAAGTATTTTTGGGCGATTGAAAAAGCATTCAAAGTACCAAAATGGCACAAGCTGATGGCACTCTGGGGTAGCCCGAAGATTCTGAATGAATGGTGGAGGGTAGGGAAGTCTAGCAGAAAAGGACGGAGGTCAAAACTGTTGGAGATCCCTTTTACAGGTATATTATTACATTCTTTGTCAAGCTATTGCCTGAATTTAGTTTGCCTTCTACAGGGACATTTTCAAATTATAAATTGGCTTCTAATTAATCAGAACATCTAAGGATCTGTTGCTTGGGTCATGTTGATATCTGTAGAGTGGAGCTTATCTCTGCTGATTATGCTGCTCTACTTTCATGCTTTGAAGTTGAGGACCCATCTCATGTGATATAATAATAGTGGTTTATTTTTAGCTCAGACCTAATTACTTTGCTCACAACTCAGATTTGTGAGGGAAAACATACCCTCCTTAGGGGATCCTGTATCTGACATTCGCCTTATTTCACTTTCTTCAGATTGTACTATACTTTATTAAAGATGCATCATGGTGCAGAGGAGAATTGAACTCCTAATTCTTAGCATGGCGATCTTAGACCTTAACAATTAGATTAGGAGAGACTCTCTAAGACCCTGGGCCTCATAATTACTTTAGCATGACCAAAAGTCAGTTTAAACCATATTCCAGCAGAACTTACTGTGGTCCAGGTGAATTCTAATTACATCTGGGCTCATTGTGCTTGCAACTTTCAATGCCAAGGAGTAATTTCATCATATACATCTTTCATTTATACCGAGTGTGTCGCTGAAGCTGTCCAGTGCCATTATTCACCATCCACTTTGGTGACCATTGGTTAAACCAATAGACTTGACATTAGCTGTCTGCCATCCCTTTGAGAGAAACCTAAAGGGAGCAAAATCATACATAATGATAATAATAATGCAGTGATTGAATAAAGAACTCGAGTCTTATGGCAGAGACTAGTCAGCAAGTGAAAGAACTCCAGTTCAGTATAGTTCAATCAAGCAGCAACACATCCAAGCAGCAGGTGCATGCAATGTGCAGGCGAACGCAAAGGCATGTGTGCCTGCACTCATCAACGCCTGATCCACATCCAGCTCCATCCATACTGCTAATTTTCCTTCATATATGGTACATATTATTTACTTAAGGACAGAGTTTGAAGCACACTTAATTCTAATGTGTTGTCAGATTTAGATAAGGTTAATATGCCTCAGCTGGCTGACACTACCTCGAAGTTCTAGATGGTGACACCACTAAAAAACAAATCCACTTATGGCTACACTGTGGCCTATTAAATCTTCACTCACTTCTTAAACATTGCTAGGAAGTGCATAATAGTATCCTTAACTATGGTTTGGATTTGATATTTTTACAGAAATATGGCTAATAGACATTGTAGTCTTTTTCTATTGCTGTCTATTCTCAGGGTTTTAAAATTATTAGATGAGCTAGAATTAATGGTAGGGTGGTGGAGTTGCTGTGGTGTTCAAGGAACCGTTCAAAATACACCCAATGCCATTGGAAGACTTTAAGTTAGCTGAACGTCTTGGCCAAACTAACCATCGCTTGCTGTTACACAGTGATTATAGTTTACCGACCACTAGGTGCTGACACTAATATTAATACACTCTCTTTTTTGAGTTTTTATCACTTATTGTCCTCTCAACTTCTAATTTGCTACTGTTGAGTGATTCTAATATATGTGCTTGAGAGGTCAGGAATCTTTCCTGTAAACATTTGAACCCTGGGGTCGCTATCAATTTGTCAAGGAACTCATGCACATTGAGGGTCATACCCTTGACCCTTTATTTATAATAATGGGTGTAGGCATTGAACTTATTCAATGCTTGCTTCTGGTCTGGACAGACCATTAGTATAGCCTTAGAGCCCACCGTAGTGGGCTATATCGGCCATTAAAGGCACGCTCCAGCGTTAAAGGTACTAACCGAATGCAAGGGCCTTTAACAAGGGAGTGGGACTTTAATTGCTGGTATAGCCCAGCTACGGTAGGCAAGAAGGCTAGTATAACATTCCACCACTAAAGGGCAGAATGTTCTAATAAATAAAACAAAGTCCTCACAGAGCGTGAGGGGATTGAAATCCCCTTCATCTCCATGAGGCCTTTGTTCACAGCTGTGGCTGTGAACAAAGAACATGGGTGTTAGAAATGGGGTTTCTGGTTGGCTAGGGTATGCACCTCAGCCAGGCAGAACCTACCCACTCTAGTCAGTGCTTGGGAGTTACACGTCCGAGATAACCCCTGCTCACCCCCCTGGTAGCTTGGCACGAGCAGTCAGGCTTAACCTGGAGGCAATGTGTAAAGCGTTCGCACAACACACAACACACGTGATGCAAAATGAACACCACAAAGTAAACACAACACTGAGCTATGTAAAAATAATCTGTATTGCACAAAACATAATTAGACCAACATTACACGTAAGTAATACCCTGCTACCTTATCAGTTGTCAGAAGGTTACACAAATTACTAATACTCTGCAAGAATATGCAGTTGTCACATTAGAATACGTAAGTACTCAGGATTCTGCAACATAAGCAGTAGTCAGGAATTATAGTAAAAGGTATATGCCCTTGTCATAAACAATTCCTAAATACCCATGAAAGGAACATTAGAGAATATACCACAAGTCATATACATACATATCAGCTAGACATGCCTAGAAAAGGAACATTAGCACATATATGTATCACCAGTAAACAGGTAGAAAATAGCAAACATCTGTAAGTTTGTATTAGGCTCCTAGAGCCTAGATTTTCTAAAGAGTACCTGCTTGTGGTGGGAAAGGCACCTCCAGTGCCTAAAGATGAACACTGGGGCCCCCGGCGCTCCTGGGTGCACAATGGGGGCCACACAATGTTCCTGGGGGAGAGGGGTGGTCGGCACCCTCTCCTCTGGGTAAAACGTGCCCCTCCGGGGACCCGCGTTTTAGGTGGGGCCTGCCTCTGCCTTCTCACACCCTGTCCTCAGGGTGGAGGCCAGGCGAGACCCAATGACTCAGGGGCGAGGGGGAAGGGACCTCCGTCGAGGTCTCCATTCCCGGAGAAACAGGAATGCCCCAAATAGTGTGAAAAAGGAGCATCCTGCTCCTACGGCAGCGACTGGGGAAGGGGGCACTTCCCTCGCCCTCCCCGAGTCCTGCACTTCGGTTGTTCCAGCACTCGGATCCCTCTGGGGGCCCTGGAAGGCACACGCCCGCACCCGACGTGGTGCGCGAGTGTTCCAAGGTGTTCCCGGGCCGCCGCAGTGAGTTCTGTATCGATCCAAGGCGGCTGGTGCCCCGGGGGCGCTCCTGGGAGCGGACCGTGCCCCGGGGGCACCGACAGGAGCACGCCTGCTCCACTTGGTTTTTCCTTGTGCCCCGGGGGCACTATGCTAGCGCGAACCTCGCGCTCAGCAAAGTTTCAAAGCCCGGGCTGCGGCGGTGTATCCTAGCAGCAGGGGAGCGCTTATGAAATCGCGAGGGCTCATTTCCAAGCCCGGGCTGCGGCGGTGAATCCCGGCAGAGAAGAGGCACCGTGGAGGGCACCAGGGACACTCTGATGCTCCCGGGCTGCTGCGGTGATCTTGGGGGCCTCCAGGGGGTGCTCTTTAAAAGCACCAAGGCCAAGCCTGCAGAGATCATTGCAGGGGTTAGGGGCCACAGCACCCTGCCCCTGGGAACCAGCAAGAAGACAAGGAGAAGCACAGGGCTGGTGGGCCCAGCTACAGGCCATCACAAGGGGTGCAGATGGTGGCAGTTCCTTCTAGTGACCAGGCAGGTCACAGGTCAGCACAGCAGCAGCAGTCCAAGGTGGTTTCCTGGTGAGTCCATTTATCAGCGTTCTGTGTCCAGTTTCATGTCCCAAGAATGTTTAAATTGTGGGGAAAATTCCCCTGTACTTATAGTCAGTTCTTACAGTGTTTTTCAATGGTAGGGAGAGGAGGTTCCAGCCAGTTACAACTGGTTCTGGGAGTGCCCCCTCTCTCCTTTCAGCACAGGCTCCAAACATCAGTGGGGGGTTAACGACCCTATTGTGTGAGGCCAGGGCACAGTCTTTACAAATGCAGGTGTGCCCCGCCTCTCCCTTCTCTCAGCCCAGGAAGGCTTTACAATATGTAGATGCACCTCTGTGTCACCTCCACCCTCCCTGTGTTCAGGCTGTCTGAGAAGTATGCACAAAGCCCCAACTGTCAGTCTGCCCAGACGTTGATTGGAGACAAGCTGCAAAACACCAAAGTCATAAGCACAGGTAAATGCGCACTTTCTAGAAGTGGCATTCTGTGATAGTAATTAAAAATACATCTACACTAGTAAGCAGCATTTCTTACCACTGTCACAACCATACCAAACATGCTTACGCTACCCCTCATAAATCAGACAATACCCCTACACATAAGGCAGGGCACTTCCAATGCAATTCTATGAGAGGGCAGCACTCACAGCAGTGAGACACCAAGTTAGGCTGTTTGTCACTACCAGGACAGGCCACACAACATGGCACATGTCCTGCCTTCTACATACATGGCACCCTGCCCAAAGGGCTAGCTAGGGCGTACCTTAGGGGTGAATTACATGTCGTAAAAGGGGAGTTCTGGGCCTGGCAAGTAAATTTAGATGCTAGGTCCCTGTGGCAGGAAACTGCGCACACAGGCTCTGCGCTAGCAGGCCTTAGATAGGTTTTACAGGCTACTTCAGTGGGTGGCGCAAGCAGCGCTGCAGGCCCACTAGTAGCATTTAATTTACAGGCCCTGGGTATAGGGATACCACTTTGCAAGGGACTTATAGGTAAATTAAATATGGCAATCAGGTATAATCCAATCATACCAAATTTGTAAGAGAGTGCACATGCACTTTAGCACTGGTTAGCAGTGAAAAAGTGCTCAGAGTCAAAACGTCAGCCAACAAAGGTCAGAAAAATAAGGAGGCAAAAGCAAAAAGTCTGGGGAATGACCCTGTGAAAGGGCCAGGTCCAACAATGGGAATGTTGACACGCCAGGATTTTACCAGCCAGTAAAAGCCCAGAGCACTCTATTGTCTCCAATGGAGCTCCCAACATTCCAATGTTCTATTTAATTTTAGTCACATGAGACCTGGGCACTATACCGACTAGTTCTGTGTCTAGCAAAGCACCAAAAATGACATGCATGGCATTACGTTTACCCAATAAAAATGTTCGGCATTTGGTGTATAGGACTCTGATTTTAAAAGTTCTGATGTAGCTACTTTTAAGGTAACGGTTTGAAACTGGATAAGGAAAGCTCTTGTTGCTGTGGCCCCGTTTAAAAACAAAAACTAGGATGTACTAAACTTCTGGCAACTTAGTTTTCCGAGGAGCTTTCACAAATAAGAAATTTAAGAAACTGCAAGGAGCTCAGAGACAATATTTTGGAAAGAAACATTTTATTTAACAGCTCTTCGTTCATATAGAAATCATATCAGATTGATGAAATTGCATATCTCACTTCACAGATTCAGGCTTCCACTAATACTACACCATATTTTTCTAAATTGTACTGTCATTTGTAGAGCGCCTGGCTACCCCAACAGGGTTTCACAGAGCTATGCTTCCTAACAGCAACAGAAGCATACTTGAGATATTGTTATTACAGAGATCCAAACAACCAAGTTTTTAACCTTTTCTGGAACTTCAAAAGGAAACAAGCCCTCAAATCTGGGGCAAGGGAGTTCCAGAGTTTTGGGCCTAAAAAGAAGAAAGAGGTCCCTTGCTACTGGGCCTTCTTGATTCTGTGAAATGAAACAAGGTTCAGATTGCGTGAGCGCAAAGGCCCATTTGGGATATAAGGTCATACTAGTGGCCTAAGGTAGTTTGGATCGGAATTGAATAGGCATTTATCAACATAACACAGTGCTTTGAACTGGATGCGGTGCTCGATTAGGTGTGAATGAAGTTCCCACAAAGCATATAAGCAGCAGAATAGGACTTTGGGGGATGAAGACAAAATCTAGTTGCCGCATTTTGCACCACCTGCAGCCACCTAATAAAGCATTTCTTATCACATAAATATAGGATGTTTCCATAATCTAGCCTTGAGGTAGCTACAACTTGATGACAGTTCTTTGGGCAGAGCTAGGAAGACAGCACAACATTTTTTTGCCATCTTAAGATGTCCCAACAGGTAAAAGCAATCTTTGTAATTTGGTGGCCCATGGATAGTTCATTGTCTAGCCAAACTCCTAAGTTCTTAACCATTGAAACTGGAGTTGGGATAGTGCCCATTACCTCTTTCCATAGATGAGGATCCCAGAGATGGGGATTGTTTTATGCCCCTTTAATTTAAGGGAATAAGGGCCTGATTTAAGAAAAGTGGTGCTCCATCCCATGCAATGCCACTTTTCTTGTGCCCCCCTCCCTCCACCATGCGTGCACCGTATTTAATATACGGCACGACATGGCGCAGGCTAGGGACAATAGCGCCAGGTTTTTTAACGCTATTTTTGTACTGTGTAGGATTAGCACCAACATTTTGGCGCTAATCCTGCACAGTCCGTAGGGGCCCATTGAAAGCAATGATGTGCCCCCTTTTTAACGCCTTCTCTGTGCAGCCATTAAAAAGTAGCCGCAAAAAATGACACAGTGGAATCTCTTTGATTCCACTGCACCATTTTTGCGGTCCCTCAAATGATGAGAACGCCCCCCTTGCATACATTATGCCTGGCGCAGGCATAATGTGGTGCAATAGGTTACAAAGTGGTGTAATGCACGCATTGCGCCACTTTGTAAATATGGCGCGCAAATTCGGACTCGTTGGGCCACATTAGCGTTAAAAAAAATTATGCTGATGTGGCACAAGGAGGCGGTAGACCCTCTTAAATCTGGGCCTTAGTGTTCATCCACACAGAAACTTGTGTGAGATGCCTATCCAAAGCTGCTGTATCGTTCGTATCCTGAAATGACAAAGAGACCACAATCTGGGTGTCATTTGCATATGAAAACAACGTAAGACCAAAGTTTTCCACCACATCTGCAAGTGGTCTGACATTGAGATTGAACAGGGTGGGAATTAAAGTGGAACCTTGAGGCACTGCAAATGGAAGGGGATGAGGCTTAGTGTAATACTGGTGAGAGTGAACTTGAAAGGCCCGATCTTGCAAAAAAGAGCTTAGCCAGGATAGAGCGACGCCTTGAACACCAAAATGCTCCAGTCTTTCCAGAAGCCGGTTGGGGTTCACTGTATCAAAAGCAGCACTGAGGTCAAGGAGAATTAGCACTGCAGTGCCACCCATATCCAGTTGTTGCTTCAGATACACTAAGGCTTCCAGAAATGCTCACTCCATGTTTTGTTCTGCTGTAGAGCCTGACTGCAAATGGTGAAACATCCCATTCGTTTCTACAAATGATGTAAGCTCTCTATTCACATGCTTTTCAAGAATGTTGGCTAGAGTGGGCGACAGGGAGATCGTCATTTCCTTCATTAATCCTCTTGTTTGGTGTTCAATATCACCCACCCTCAAGAGGTCTGTAATAAGCTAGCTTTGTTCTGTTTTTTGAGGAAGTTATTAACATCTGTTCTAATTTGGTGCCATTCCCTAACATGGATTTCTCTTATAGAGAGTACACGATGTCTTAATTCCGCCGCTGGTGCAATATTACCTAAATTTGAGTCTCTTTTCCAGGTCTGTTGTCTGTACTTTTACTTTCTATTAAATCCGGGTGACGTCGTGACTCTTGTCCGGCCGCAATTTGGAATTTGGCTATTGATATAGCTGGGCTAATGTTCATCGGACTGTGCACCATATCTTTGATTACAGCAATAGTTTCACCAAGTTTGCAACTGTTTCACCTATTCTAAAAATTCCAACAGTGAACCCTTGGTCTCCGGAAACTTTCGCTCAGTTTCTCTTCTGCCTGTGCCTCTTAAGATCTTAGAAAGACGTGAATAATCGTATCTTACTTTTGCAGTTGACACTCTATTCTAAACCCGGTTTGATTTGAACCCAGCCTGGTTTTAAACCCATGCAGAGCACTGAGGCCCGTATTTATACTTTTTTTGCGCCGCATTTGCGTCGTTTTTTGACGCAAAAACGGCGCAAACTTGCAAAATGCCATTGTATTTTGTAGGTTTGCGCCGTTTTGCGCCAAAATACGGGCCTGAATCCGCTCCTGTGGCGGTGGCAGGCTAGCCTTAAATGGATCTTAGATGAAGGTAGCTGTGCGACCCCTTATTCTTTTAGATGTGTCAGCTGCTTTTGACACCTTTTCCCCATGGGTGTCATTTAGGGGTCGCAGCTGCGATCCCTGACTTGCCCTTTCCGACCCCTGGCACAGCATGTCCGACCCCTGGCCTCAGAGGTGGCAAATTCAGTGTCAAGAACACAGTGGCAGCCTTCAGTTGGGGCTCTACTCTCTTTGTTTTCTGTCAATTTTATATTACGCTAATAGTGAAAAATAAAATAATATTCATATTAGTGTAAGAAAAATTTGAATATGCCCTGCCATGGCAGCTGAGGTAAATAAAAATGCTTTTTAATGTATGTTGTTTGCATGCTTCTGGGTGAGCGTATGTTTATGTGAGAAAGTGTGTGTAAGTGTGAATTTGTGTGTATGTGTAAGTATGTGTTTGTGATCGAAAGTGGAGGTCAAAGGGCACGCGATGTCACTTCCCTTACCCCAGGCATTTTGGTGAATGGACGCCCATGCTTTTCCCATGAGGTTTTGTTATCAAGGCTTTGGGGGAACTGGTGTCAGAGCTGGCACATTGCAATGGCTGTCTGTTTACCTGAAGCACCATTTACAAAAGGTTAAAATTGCCTCTGCTTTTTTTTTTGCGGTCTTCTGAGTTGAGCACAGAGTATCTCAGAGTTATTAGTTAAGCCCAACTCGTTTTTACTATACATCTCACTCCATTATTCAACTCACTCCCTCTGCTGGCCATTCTTCATGATTTGTGCTTGTGATGCTCAGCTCTTCATTCACTTGGACGAGACTCAGGACCAGTATTTTGCTTCCATTAAACAACGTCTGTCAGCCCAGCTAAGTGGAGACTTAAAAAGTGCAGAAATTAAACAGGGACAACACTCAAGTACTTATTTATCAACATGCTGACACAATCTGGTCTGCAAACGGGAACCACACTGATCTGGGCCCCACAACACCGCCTTCAGAGGTGGACAAAACTCTGAGCGTTTATTATTTGGATGACAGTCTCCCTAAGGCCCATCACACTAACAAGTATGCATCAACCTTCTTCCATGATAAAACGAGGTGTTTGGTCTATGATGCAGTTTATAAGAAGGGGCTATTCTGCGTGAAGGAGAGTTTCAAAAGTATTCTCCAAACCGTGTTCTCTGTTCCGTTCAGAAACATAATTAGATGCGGCCTCGTTATGAAATGTACGTTTGGGGATTTTCCTTTAGCTATTTGGAAACTCAGCACTGAAATACCGACTCATGTTTCCTGCAATCCACTATCAATCATTTATTTTCAGGACATTTTTGAAAACTCTCCTCCGTGATTAGGATAGTTTGGTACATTTGTGTTGCTGTTATTCAGTTGGATGGGTACCAGCGCACACTTCGCTTGGGTAACAGTTTGTTCTCCATCACCCCCATTAACATAACCTAAAGGGGCTCTAGTGAAGTTGCTGAGCTAATACCAGAACGAATGACGTTGCCAATACATGTTTCATGCTGTATTAGACCCCTGGCATCCAGTTGTGCCCAACACTTATATTTCAACAATCATACTGTGCATGACTGCATCCTACCTCCCACTGCAAACAGCACACTTGTCCTTTTCAATCCGCTGCGCTGCCTCCCTGTGCATTGCCACTAAGGATCCCTGAATCCTGAATGTGAGCCACAGTCACCCACTCATGGGCCCTTGCTTCAGATCAACACACTGACCATGAGACCAGGGGCCACAGAAATCCACCTTCGCTCTTCCCTATGACTCAAATATAATACTCATCTGGGTGAAGGAGACCATCCACCGCGTGTGTCATCTTAAAGTCTTGTCTTTGGGGGCCCTTGGCAAGACGAATTTTGAGGAAGGGGGTCCGTATGGAAAAGGCTTTAATTTTATAAACCATTCTTGATAATTCATGCTCCTCATAATGCCAAACAATACTATGTTATATGTTAAACTCTGGCATGGTCACACAACAACAGATGAAATATGTCTATCCTAAGATGGCCCTAGGTAGGAAGACTGAGTCAGGGGTAGAGGTAGGCAGAGGGAGAGTTCTTTAAGAGAGGGAAATCGAATAAACAGAGGTCAAATAGAAATAAACTTCTGTTTCCCAGGTAGGCCTTTGGCAGGTGGGGCCATTGTCCACTTTGCCCATGTCTTAGAACATCTCTGCACAACCACTATATGAATTTACCAGTGACTCCAGGCATGCTTAAATATATTCCAGTGGCCCTACAGTCACTGGCAGACTAACTCAATGCTTAGTCATCACACAGCCATACTAGGGAGTCCCAAAAGACTGTGAAAAGGTAACAAATATGCAATGCCCGGAAAGTTAATGAAATCTGGCATAACGTGACATTTTCTACTTTTGGTAACCAGATCTCATTTTGAGATGCTCAACAAAAAGTGACTATAACGGTATCCTGCCGAAATTCTTACTCACACAATAGTTGAACATATTTCTAACAACAGAAGCCAATAGCAAAAAAGAAGGGAATCCAGTTCAATAAAGCCCACGTAATTCCTGTTATAGAGTTTTGTGTATTTTGAATAGTTTTTATGGTGTGGCTTGACAGCACAGCTGCTGCCAGATAATTATGTGAGCATCACCAGAGAGGGTCTTTGGCTCCACCCATATGTTGAGAGCCAGGAGTACATGTTAGATTGGGAAGAAGTTGTGTGCTTTCACAAAAAAACATATGCTTGTCCTCCACGCAGCTGTGATCAGTTTGTTTATTTATTCAGCTGCCTAAGTTTGAACTTTCTTGGGCACACACAACATTGGAATGCTATTAAAGTGTCTTAGATAAGTAGATACTTTGGGGCATATTTATACTCCGTTTGCGCCGGAATTGCGTCGTTTTTTTTGACGCAATTTCGACGCAAAACTAACTCCACTTTGGCGTTAGACGCGTCTAGCGCCAAAGTCCATGGAGTTAGTGTCATTTTTTAGCGTGGACACCTACTTTGCGTTAATTATATGCAAGGTAGGCGTTCCCGTCTAAAAAAACGACTCCGAGGCATGTGCGTCGGATTTATACTCCCGGGCAAAAATCACGCCCCGGGAGTGGGCGGGTCAAAAAAAATGACGTACGGCCGCTTTTGCGCCGTTTTTTAGCGCCTGCAAAAGGCAGGCGTTAAGGGACCTGTGGGCTCTGAAGGAGCCCAGAGGTGCCCTCCCATGCCCCCAGGGACACGCCCTGTCACCCTTGCCCACCCCAGGAGGACACCCAAGGCTGGAGGGACCCATCCCAGGGACATTAAGGTAAGTTCAGGTAAGTGTTTTTTTTTTTGTGGCATAGGAGGGCCTGATTTGTGCCCCCTACATGCCACTATGGCCATTGGGCAAGGGGGCATGACTCCTGTCTTTGCTAAGACAGGAGTCATTTCTATGGGGGTTGGGAGTCGTAAAAAATGGCGCAAATCGGGTTGAGGCGAAAAAATTGCCTCAACCTGACTTGCCCCATTTCTTGACGCCCAAGCCCCATATCCCCCTACGCCGGCGCTGCCTGGTGTACGTCGTTTTTTTTAACGCACACCAGACGGCGCCGGCAGGTAAACGCCGGCTAACGTCATTCAATAAATACGGCGCCCGCATGGCGCTTCAGAATGGCGTTAGCCGGCGCTAATTTTTTTGACGCAAAACTGCGTTGGCGCAGTTTTGCATCAAAAAGTATAAATATGGGCCTTTATGTTGTTTTTCTCTGGCAGCAGCACAGATGGGAGGAGGGCAGTCATTACCCTACATGTATATTTAGGTCTGGCTTGACAGTGCAACTGTCACCTGACCTTCTAACCTACATCAATATATTTCTACAGTTCTTTGCTTTCCCACAATACGTATCTATACCCAATGCTTCACATTACCATACAGCATTCCTTCAAAGTCAGACCTATTGGTATTGCCAATGCTTGTTTTTTTTAGCAGTCATACCTCAGTGTTTTGCCCATAAGAGACTTGTTTGAGTACAAAATGTCTTTTGGGATCTTTACAACTGATGTATTCATCAGCCACAAAAAAATGCTGCGCTCAAAAGTCTGCTGCTGGTATCTCTTGTGACATTTCTACACAAGTTATATTCTCATATACGTTTTCACACAAAATACTGGCAAAGTGCAGTTCACATAATAGATGTAATTTTACATAACTTTCTATAATATTATTTGTGTGGAAAAATTTCACAGTCTTGCACCTCACACACCTCTACCAGAGTAAATTTTGTGTCTACCTTACAAATGAAGGTGCCCTCAGGAACATTCATGTTGACAGCTTGGGTCTCACATCGATCCTGTGGCTGCCCATGCTACTGTTTCACTTTCTTCTGAATTACCTTCTGCAACTCTTAGGGCCACTCCAAAAAAATGATAACATTGCCATCTGCCAGCAGCATGGTCGTGTTATTATACCTCACTGACATACACCCATTCTGGATCCCATTAGAAGAAGAAAACCTAGAGCTCATTTATTCGTTTTAGACTTCCCTTTCAGTCCTGCTGCAGTGCCCAATTCGTTTAGGGCATGACTAAGGACTTGGGAGCACCCACACTTCTTTTTCTTTCTCAGCTGTGGCACTCTTCCTTTCTACTAATTATGGTTGACCTACTCCTGTGGGTTGGCTCTGATTGCTAAGAGCTAACTGTCACCAGCGCAGGCTGGAGAATGTCCTAGACCAATCTAGTCGTCCAGTGGGACAGGCCTGTCCGTGGCTACAATTTTTGGACAGGATGTTCCCATCTCTCTTGGGGCTGGCTGCAGGCAGATGGTTTCTTAGGGGCTGAAGCCGTTGGATCTTCAGTGGGTGGGTTCCAGAATACATGCTGATGGGTGATGCTTAGCTCTTCGTGGTACAAAGGGGCACCTCCATTTACTCTTTGAATATTGGTACACGTTTGCTGCTCCAACAAAGAAAGCATTTGCTTGTTTTGGACTGTGCAGGCAGGTCTCTCTTCAGTTCAGCTTCTGTGGTGGTCACATAGGTGCTATTAGAATACTGGCAGTAGTCCATTTCACACAACATATTAGGTCTCTTCTCCTGTCACCACTGTAGACTTATCAAGGCAAGAGGGTTGTCGACTCCGGCACCCAATTGAATTGCCTTCCACCATGTTCTAGAGTTGTGGCAGCTGGGACCGTGCTGCCACACTGGTGCAGTGTGCTGGTCAAGATCTGAACATTCATCCCGGGATCCTTTTCTCTTTATCCTTCATCTCAACTAGGTCACACAGTGGTAGCATATCTGATGATGTTACCACCCCTTCTCATCTCATCCTCTGTGTAGAACCAATTTGTGTCTGAAGGATGTTTGATTTATTGGAGTCAATACCTGCTGATAATATGTGTTATGGCTTTGGTGTCCCATAAGCTGTGCATAGATGTTTGGCCATAAGTTGGCGCCAAAATGTCTGGGGTATGATGATCAGCATGGGTCACAGTGGTGCCTGTGGGGGAATGTATATGCATGAACGTATTAGGCACAATTCCTATCTCTTTAAAGCCATATATAGTTGAAGATCTTCTTAAACTGAAAGGCAGCGCCTGTCCTCTAGCTGCAGAGCCCCATACAGATGCACAAAATAGGGTCTGCTGCTCCAACCTCAGATGGTATCCACCATCCTATCTGCTTGACCAGAACCAGGCTCATTCCTCTGTTGGAACAATTTTGTGTTTTGTCCTGTCAGCAGTCGTTATATACCTCTAGCAGATTGACTTTACAAAATACAAAACTGGATAACTGCTGAGAAATGAGCCACCACCTTTCAATGGTCTTCAATTTTCCTGGAAGGCATGCTGCTCTGATGGTGAAGCCTAGCGGCTATATTTGAGCCTGGAGTCCAGTGCTTTGGCCCACCCCACTGATGGTGGTGATGTTGATCAAGGGCTTCAGCATTTGCTGGCTAGATCATGTATACAAAGATATGGCTTGGATGCTACGCTGCATTGGGGATAAGTGGACCATACCCATTATTGGCATGAAAAGCAATGCCCCAGTAAAGGCAATGGCTCCCACATCCTCCACAAGGTGGAAAAAGCCTCTGTGAATTTTGCATCTGCTAGATGCTGCAGCCAGCAATATCTCCCCATACCTTAGCACAAGCTGAAAGATCACAAGCGAGCACTCCTTTGTTGCAGGGGTTACACGAACAAGCGAGTCAGTGGTGCACTTTTAAACCATCCGTTCACCCAAAGGCATCTTGTTGCTAAGACTGAGAGAAAGAAGGCCAGACACCTACCGACACTTACTCTCTAGCAACTAAAGAGTTAGAAGCATTAAAACAGAAAAGGCTCTTCCCTTTTCCCCTGTGCCAAAAACCATGCTGTGCTTTGACTGTAGATGGGGTGGTGGAATGTAGTGAAGGAGCCTGAGGTACTCGGACAACACTGAAACTCGCTGCTGGCTCGTGTGTTTATTTCATATGTCAAAAGCACAGTGAGGTCTCCCTGTTGTCCAACAAATGCACTTCAGTTTACTGTGCTGGGCTACCTGTAACAGGGAATAGCCAGAGAAAATACAAACAGCGCAGCATTTGTGAGTGCAAACCTCTCAAGAGATAGGGGGCTGCTGTGTGGATTTGGGCACAAGTCAAGGGTGCATGTGTGTAGGTGGCATCTAACCACTACTTTCCCAGCATGGACACTATCTACCCTGCCAAGAAACTGCCCCCCACCGAAATATGCTAAACTCATCCTGGTGTTATTTTCAGACACCAGGGCACATACAGCTGCTCCTGCACATTGGCTGCTTTTTGTTCTGAGCAGCAACATGCGGGCAGCAAGGGGGCCTTGTTTTAGTTTTCATCTGGGCACAAAATAAAGGCCAAAGTTAAGGGGCCATCGGGCCTCCTTTTGTTCAAGTATCCTGGCTGGGAGCTATCTGGAGCCTCACACCTAAATGCAAACATAATGGATGGGAAACTAAGGCACCCAGCTTGTTGTTACTTCAAAAATACTTAAGAGAGGCATGGTTTTGACTTAGTTCAATCCCTGTATATAAGAGATATGCAAGCACTTTATAACAGTTTAAATACCATATCTCTGTGTTAAAAGCAGTAACCCACTTACCTAGCAACAGAAAATATACATCTGTCATCTGCATGTTACATGATGTGCTTTGAGGGAGACATATTAACCCTCTATGCTACTTTGATTTGAAACTGGGACTAGATAAAACAGAGATCTCTCCAGCAAATATATTAACCTCCAGAGTTATCTTTCCATTATGTTTATTCCCTGAGATTTTCTCATTTTCTTATTTTAAAATACAAACTTTGCAAAAAATTGAGCAGAACGGATTTACTGCCACATTTCTCCTTGTTGTCAATGTGTTTGTGGCAGGGTTTTCAAAAAATAAATGTGTAAGTTGAGGCCCAGATTTTGCTTTGGCTTGCATTTCTTTTTTGGCCCAAACCAGATGCAAAACCTCATTTAGTGAAATCTAACGCGGTCACACATACTCATGATAGAACTGCTAAACATATGTGTGAGGTGTTAAGATCTGATGTCACTTCTTGTGATGTCAAACCTGTGAGATCTGGGGTTGTGATGCCACTCCCTGTGATGCCACATGCAATGTCACCCATCATAATGTCACACGTTACGATGTCATGCTCCATGATGTCACTTATGTACTGCCTCACTTGTTTTTTTAGGACTTGTGTCCTATTTTTCACCATCATACAAATGCAAATTAGACTTTTCCTTATCAACGTGGGTGGATCTCAGTGGTGTGAGGCTTTACCTCTAATCTCTCCTGTGGAAATATGTTTCATCATGCTGCGCTGCCACTAATAATTCCATTCTGCATTACACCACTTGAGAACCGTGACACTCAGAGACCTCAGTGACATGAGGCTTTACATTCGCCCTCCCGAAATGTTAAACTGAAGAAAACCTGCACAGGGACAGTCAGTCCTCATGGGTTAAATAACACATATCCCCACTGAACTCATTCACAGACTAGAACGCTCCAGGTAATAGCACGGGCACTTTCCACACACTATAATCAAAGTATACATTTTTAGATTTTCATAATTCACGGGCTTATAATTAAACACATATACCAAGCAAGAATTGTAATTCTTATAGTTCAAGATCAGAGCGAATTAATATGGTGGGCAATAAAAAAGGTGCAGGCAACTGAGTAAACAAGTTTTATTTAAAAAGTGCAAAAAATGAAAATTAAAACAGTACTGATACAAAAGACAAGACGATATCCTGAGAATATCACGCGTTAGTGATATCACTAATGATAGGTTTATCACTAGGCTATTTTAGGATAATAGTTTCCCTAAGTGGAATTTATAATTTAAGATGTATTATGCTAGCTCTTTTCATCAAACTTGTTAGCGTTGTGACACCCTTCAAGGACAAGTACGGGAGCCGCAAACATGTGTGAGTTGTGTGACGATTCGCCGTCCAAATTGGCCTCCGCTTATTGCCACCCCCGGATGGCCATTTTCACCTGCATGTAAATGCCAGCTTCAGAACCATGCTTTTTAGGTGGTTGACTCCAGAGGTGCTTAGTTATAGGTGTGATGTCTCTCATGCTGATGCCAACTTAGCAGCATTATACTTTTCAAATTTGTTTATTGTTTATTGTATTTGCGGAGGCATCAAGCTGGCAGTTGCACTTTAGAAGTGCTCCGGACCCCTCCATCATCCACCTCGATCCACCCACGCCAGGTCACCGCCACCCCAGCCCAGAAAAGTCTCCCTGCAGACTCTGGGAGCCCCTCTTTGACACCCCCTCCCCTCACCCCCCCTCCCTTGTGGATTGGGCGGTGCTGCAAGAGCGAGAAAAACACTGTAGCAGTGCTTCCCCATGGGATTACAAAATGCCGACCCTGAGCCTGAAGAGTCTTGCTGTGCCTTTTACCAGATGGGGGCTACCTCGGGGACCTGGAGGACTGGGGGGCCTCACCACTGCACAAAGGGAGCCGGGTGAGTGTTGAGGTGGGGCCATCCACCCCCACCCCAGCTATTTTCTTCCTCCCCTCGCACCCCTCTATTGCTGAAGTGCTGTAGGCCCGTGGATCAGGCCGACTCAGAGGGGGAGACAGCAGCCCGGACACCTGCTGTGGCTTGGTGGAGAGGAGGAGCATGGCCGTTGGACCGGGGGAACTCATGGTGACCCTGGGTCCCCCGTGCCTGCAATCTGCCGGCCTGGTGCCCACCTGCTCTTGCCGGGGCCTGTGGAGATCGGTGGCTGCCTCTGAGGCACTGTGCAGCTCCCCTGGCATGTGGGCCCTGGCACACACTGAGCAGTGCTTTCCCACTGCCCCTGTGAGGGCACTGGGATCATGCATAGAGCACCCTGAAACCTGTCCCGGCCGTGAGAGTGGTTCTGAGAGCTGGGCGAGGTTGGCCGGGGGATGTGTGGAGTGGGGCCCTTAGCCTCTACCCAGCCCACACCCTGATCGACAGATTCGAGGAGGACCCCACCTGGGCAACACCCTTGAACTTCATCATTTGTGGTAGGGGTTCAACCTTATCCCCAAGACTCAGCTGTCCGTGCTGCTGCAGAGGGCGGTAAGCGGGTTGAGCCCTGGAGCCACGCCTTGAGTCAGACTTAATCTGGTGTCTGTGCTGCTGCCTGGGGACATAAGAACTCTTGTGTGCCGCCTGGTGCCTTGGGGTGGCGGGTTCGATATGGCCCCACCCACCTGCACTAACAACACATCTGTTGCGGTTCCAGGGAGAGTTTCCCCTGGGATCCCAACTGTCTGGGTGCTAATCCCCTGTTCCAGCGCTCTCACCTTTCTGTATGGGGGCATCACCCTCCTGCCTCAGACTCAGCTGCTCATCATGCCTCAAAGGGTTGTAAGCGGGCTAAGTTTCAGAAGAACGCACTCCTGGCCGGCGATGAAGATTGACATGGGCAAGGACAAGGCAACCCGCTCCTCGACCGCCCAAGCAAGCATGGATCAGTACACCATTGGCTCCAGCCAGGGGGACGCTGGATTGAGTGCGAAAACCCAACCATTGGGGGACCTGGTCACAATCCTCCAGGCGATCCAGTGGTCACATTCAACAGTCGAAACAAAAATTGGAGAGGTCAGATTGGATATGGCACTTCTGCGCCAGGACCTCCATAATGCAACGTCCAGAAACACTGAGGCAGAAACTAGAATATCCACTGTGGAAGATGATGCTAAAACCCTCAAATCCCAGGTCTCGGACCTCCGCATACGCACCTCTGAGCTGCACTGTCGAGCTGAAGATGCAGAGAACCGCTCACGGCAAAATAATGTGCGCAGAATTGGCATTCCTGAAAATGTGGAGACCCAACCAATGGTGGTTTTTCTTGAGAAGTGGCTTAAAACCTGGATGCCGTCCACCCAACTATCATCCTGGTTTGTGATTGAGCGGGCCCACCGTGCTTTGACTGTTAAGTCACCTCTGGGTTCATCACCCAGACAAGTGATAGTCTGATTTCTCAATTTTAGAGACAGGAATGCTGTTCTATAGGAGGCCCGGGCTTGGGATAATCTCTGCTTCGGAAATTGCTAAGGTCCTCCTGTTTCCAGAGTACACCAAAGAATTCCAACAGCAACGCTGATCGTATGTTGAGGTCAAGCAGAAAGGAAGAAGGGAGATGGGGATATCATACTAGCTCCTTTTCCCTGCTTGGCATACGCATGGACTTGGCTCACAGAAGAGCATCCACTGGCTGTCTCCGCCCACCCTGCTCCCAGACCCAGGGTTCAGCGGAAATGCACCCACTCCCAGAGACAGTGGCCACTCCAGCAATCCATATCAGTATCCACACCACGCAGGACCCACAATGGGTCTCCACCATTGACAAATGCTGAAGGAGACGCTGAAATTGCTGTTCTGAACTCCGTCCCTGGGACACCTCCAGGGAAGCCTTCCCCTGAGCGGTTTACTTCATGCAGTGATATTGACCTTTCCTGGTGTCCCGCACTCTAATACTTTTCCTGGGACCAGGCCAAGGGACCTGGCTTGTTCATTATGCAATCTTTTCTGTTCCTATGTTGAGCTGAAGGCTAAATGTAATTCTACATAATGGAGGGGTCAACCATTGTCCATCAGTTTTGCATTTTGTAGAGACTGTTTGTTCTATACGGGTGACAGATGCTTCTGGGAGGAAGTATGCGGACGGGTGGGAGTTGGGGGAAGAAGTGTAAGCTGAATCATGAGTTCATGTTGTTGTTGGTTTGGGTACATGTTTTACCTAGTCTGCGAGTTTTCTACAGGTATGAGCACACACCTCCAAGGGGTGGGCCCGGCTCCCCCACACAGGTTTAGCACATGGCAGCTGGTCAGGGGGAGGGGATGGTCTCTCCCTGTGACAATTTAATCCACCTAACGCAACTCATGGTAGGCCGTGTTCAAGCTTTACCCTGGAATGATAATGGCCTCCTGGATAAAGTGAAGCATACGGCGGTGCTTGCCTTCACCATCCGGATGTTCTCTTACTTCAGGAGACCCATCTCTTGGGGGACTGTTGCCAGTGATGGAGAGACTTCATTGCGGTCCTCAATCCTGTAAAGGATTCATCAAGCACCCCCTTCCACTTCCAGGTGCACTAATGCATGCCACCTATCGGATTGGCTGACTTTGTTGGGGTTATGCAATGTATGGAGGGCATGGCATCAACGATGCTGACAATCAACTCAAACCTCAGTGCCACACCACATACAGTCCAGAAAAGATCTTCTCCTCATGCCAGCCCCAGACTGCTGTCACCTTACCACATTGAGATTCTCCTGCGGGCATTTCTGATCATGCCCCTCTCCTCCTCAGTGTTGGATCCTGTGGAGCAGGGATCCGCCCCATGTGGCACCTCAACGCCTGGCACCTGCAAAATAAACCCTTGGTTCCGTACTTGCAGAAAGAACATCAGGCATATTTTGATCTGAATGATGGCTCAGTCTCCTTGACCGGCACCCTCTGGGTGGCTGGTTAGGTGGTGCTGCAAGGCCTTGCTCAGGGTTTTATACGATCCAAGAGCAGGCACACTTATTGCACATTACTAGACTAGAAGCCCAGGCCATCTGGCTTGAGGTTCCCTTGGCAGAGCGCCCCATGGAAACGACTCCCGTCACCTCTCATCAATATGGAAGAAAATATGCAACCAGTCAATGGAGCTCGCCAGGTATCTTTGGTGGGCCTCCACCACCTCAATCTATGTTTGGGGTGATAAAAATGGTAAGCTACTGTATTGGCTGGTTTCTCACCACAAGATATCCAGAATTGTTCCGAAAATCATGGGCACTAGGGGTAATAAAGTAAAGATGCTCCAGGAGGAGGCTGGAGCATTTTCTAGCTACTACCAGTCGCTCTAAACAGCCTTCTCGGATGTTGATCCCGACTACTCTGCTCAATTCCTCGATGACATGCCCCTCACTAGGTTGACCTTACTTGACAAAAAAATACTGGATGAGCCTATCACAAGTGTGGAAATAGCCTCGACAATCTTCACCCTGGCCTCTGGGAAGACTCCTGGTCCTGATGGCTTCCCTACCAAATACTATGCAGCGTTTCGAGATGTCCTGACTTCCTGGCTCCATGTCCTTCATAGTGAGGTTGACTACTTGGGTACCTTCCCACCTGACTTGGACATGGTCACCATAGTGGTTATCCGGAGACCCTCCCCCCATGCCATTCCTGTGCAGACTCCTACCCAATCTCGCTTATTAACTGAGATATTACGATTTATGCCACAATCCTGGCAACCTGTCTAAAAAGAGTGTTGCCACCCCTAGTACATCCTGACCAATTTGGGTTCATGCCGAACCGTGGTATGAGACACTGTATCTGCCGACTTCATGTGGCCTTGGCCCACCATCATCGACTGCCTTCTGACCTAGCCCTATTTTTTATCAACTTTAAGAAGGCGTTCGACACGGTGTCCTGAAGGTACTTGCAGTTGGTCTTATGTCGGTCTTATGATGGGACCTCGTTTCCGTAGACTGGTACAGGCTTTATATGTAGATCCCAGAGCCCGGGTCCAAATTAATGGAACCTTCTCTCACACAATCCCCATTCTTCGAGGGACCCATCTGGGCTGTCCCCTCTCCTGCTTTCTTTTCGCCCTGGCAATTGAGCCACTTGCACAATTGATCAGAGGTGATCCTCTTTTTCAGGGATGGAATTGGGGCCGGGATCAAGAGGACCGCATAGCCCTTTATGCGGACTACATCCTCCTTTACTATGCATACCACGTTACCAGTGGTCCACACTACTTCCAACATCTTTGATGCTTTGAGGAGGCCTCTGGGCTCTGCAACAATCCATCAAAGTCGGAATTGGTACCCCTGACACCGACCCGGAACTGCTTCACCTGACAAGAGGCAGTGCCTCTTCACTGGCTGAGTTTTAAATATCTGGGTAGCTGGGTAGCTCTCCTTCCCGAATTTCCCTGGACCCTGAATCTCACACCACTGGTACAGCGAGCCAGGGCTGATCTGGCAAGGTGGTGGTCCCTTCCACTGAATGTCCTGGGTTGCATAGTGCTATATAAAATTATGATCCTCCCACATTTTTCAGAATCCCCCGATGCCCCTGCAGTGCTCCTGGTTCCAATGCCTCCAGACATCGAACTGCACTTCAGCACTGTCAAAAAGGCCTATATGATGGGGGACTGGGTATGACTCACCTTTATCTATAGTACTTGCCAACTCAGCGCCTAGTAACACATGACTGGTTTAGCGGGGGTGGTCAGACACAGAGTACCAACTTAAGCTTACCTTTCTTACCTTTCCGCATATAGTAGATCTGCTCTTTGGCACCCCAATCCCTAGTAATATGGACTTGGTAACCAGAGTGGTGTTCATAGCATAGCGAGTGGCCGTACGTCACACCCATTGGACTAACACCCTGACACAGCAAACACCCCTTTGGCAGGGCACCTGCCTCCGAGAATCAGTGGCACGGCAAGATTTCAACAAATGGGCTCTGTTGGGTATCTTCCATCTCGGGGATCTGTGGCGGGAACACACATGCAATCCTTTCAAGACCTACTAACTACATACCAGCTCTCCCACACTCAATTTTACAAAAAAGCTACATCTCTGCTGCGCTCTGCATACACACCTTACCCACACTAACTCCCCCCCTGAATATAGCCCGTCTGAGGCCAAACTTCTGATGGGAGCACTCAGGAAGGAGAAAGTGTCTCAAATGTATAAAATGTTGAATAATAATGCACCAGGTGACCTGGATCACATCAGAGGCCAATGGGAACAGTGGATGGGACACCTTGTGGGTAAAGACTGGTGTGAAGCCTTAATGGTGCCCAGAATTATAACCATGTTGTCTTGTCTACAACTTGTGCAAACATAATACTTATATGGGGCATGTCTTTCACCAGCTATGTTACACCAGGTGGGGCTCCTTCGGAATCCCACCTGTCCTCGCTGCGCAGGAGCTCTCGCAGATTTCTTTCACATGACGTGGACATGCCCTCCAATTCAGCAGTATTGGTCTGTATTGCTGAGCAAGCTTCAGAGGTACTGGGTTAGGTGGTCCCGCTGTCCCCATTAGTGGTTCTGCAATGTCATTGTCCGCCCCTGGCACGTGCTGCACTCTGAACATGATGTCAAATTCTAGGCATTGCAAAAAAAATATACGCAGTAACTTCAATGCCTGTACGTCCCTTGCTGACTGTCTGTTGACTACCTGGACCACTGCCATGTTATCAATATGAAAAAGCACCTTCCTGTGCACCAGTTATGCCCTTATCAGACCACCAATACTACTAAGGAAAAAACTCCAAAAAGGCAATACTTCTCCCCCATGCTTCCAGTCCGTAGGCCACTCTTCCGCACACCATTGCCCCTGCCAATACTGTCTGAACCCAATTCCCCATGCTGTGTCTGAGTACAACTGTACGTCCCATTCCAATTCTCCCATTGCCACCAAGGGTACATCATTAAAAGAATCCAAGAAAAATCGCCACATCCGTAGATCCTCCTACGTCCTCACCGGCAAACTTATGTGGTGGTGCGACAAAGGCAAACCCGACAGCGAAATCCCCAATTGCCCGCAAATGGTCCTACCATCCATCACCACTCAGCATGGAAAGTTTAAATGCCCTTAGAGCACTTGTACCTCCCTCACCATCACCTTGTTCTCTGCCAGCATTGAATTTAGTAACAACTGCATTGTCAGCTTCCTCCATGTCTTTGAGTCAATCTCTATGCCAAGGAATGACAGGGCTATGCTGGGCCCAGCTGTCTTCTCTGGTGCTAAAGGGACCCTAAATCCTCCATAATCTCCAGAAAATTAGTCATCATCAATTGGCAGTCGTCTGTCCCTGACCGTACCACAAAAAAGAAATTGTCAAGGTAATGCATCACCTGTGTTTGCCCAGTTGCCCATGTAAAGTCCCATTGCAAGAAAGTGTTAAAACGCTCAAACAGTGCACATGAAATCGAGTGCCATCAGAAGTGCCTTATCCACATATCACTGTCCTTCAAATTGAATGCCTAACAACTGAAAGTCCTTTGGGTGCGCAGGGAACAGAGGTGGAATGCTGACTTAATGTCATTCTTCACCATCAGTGCGCCGTTCCCCATTTCCTCCACCTTGGCCAGTGCCACATCAACTGAGGAATAGTTAACTGAGGATTTGTCCTCTGAAATGTAATTATTGATGGATTCTCCCTCTGGCCATGACAGGTGGCACCACCCCAATAGGTGATATTATGAAGTTTTCCGTTGGCCAATTATTGGATGGTCCCGCCATCCTGCCTTCCCTGATCTCCTTCATTAGTTTCTCTTGCACAATGTGCTTAATGGGCACCACTGACTTTAAATTATTAGCTCACCTGCATATCCTCGGCCCTTCGCACCCCAAATGGAAACCCCATGTAAAACCGTCTATCAATATCCTAGCAACCTCTGGCTTGTCATAGTGAGTCAACCACATCTCAACCTGTATAGTTTAATGGGAGTAAGCACTTTTTTCTCCAGGCCCTTGCCCCCCATGTTCTCCACTGTACCGGAGGAGTGTGGTTTTTGCTGGTTGCCCCTGTGGCTGAGTCCGATGTCCTGACACTGCATGTGCTTGCCTTCCCATCCCTTAGCAGTGAACGAGGGCATGCCTGCCTGCACATTTGGAGCATTTGTGTCTAAACTTACAATACTCCCTGATAAAGAGTCCCTCATTAAAATTCCAGCATGCCCCTGTCTGCCCCACTTGTCCTTTGCCTGCAGTCCCCACCACTCCCCGAGTGGGGCGCCCTTGAAAAGGCCGATATCTAAAAGGAAGGCCACTGGCCATGAAAATGGTCTTGCCAAACTTGGCCGGGCCTGTTGTATGGTGCCAAAGATCAGCGTCCACCTCGCCCCACTGCACCTCAGGATCCACTGCTATGCGTGCCCAAAACTCATCATCATATTTGGAACAGGCATAGCTCCCATTATTGATTTGTGCCTTCTGTATAGTGTCCATGTACTTAAATAGCACTACATTTCTCTTAAGTTGTTTTTCGCAGTAGACCATAGTGTATTTAAGAAAAGGGCTGCTGTCCAGTTTTCAATTGTCAGGGGTTTTTTCGGGTGTTTTGCCAGCTCGTACTCCTCTTCCTTCGAGCCCTCTTTAGCCCATAATTATCTATGCAGCAATTTCAACATTTTTACATATTCCCTGTTCCAAATCTTTTCTTTGGTTGCCTACATAAAATGTTCATCTAATGGTTTTGTTACTCCCATATATGGCAATTTTATTGATTTTCAAGTATTTGCTTTCCAGAGTCACTGCTGCGTCCCCCTGTCTTACCCTCTAACACCTCCTCTCCCTTTTTCTCTGTCGTTTTGCCCTGTCTCCCCATTGACTCTCTTCCCCTCGCTCCTCATCATCAACCAATTCACCCTGGTAGGAAACTGGTCATTGGTGCAGTTACCCCCCACTTTTTGCCTGATATTGATGCTGACTTGACTGAGAGTGTGCTGGGATCCTGCTAACCAGGCCCCTGCACCAGTGTTCTTTTCCTAAAACTGTGCCATTGTTTTCACAATGGGCACACCTCTGGCACACAGAAAAGTCCCTTGTAAAAGGTACCAGTGGTACTAAGGGCCCTGTGACCAAGGAGTGTCCCCCGGGGCTGCAGCATGTGTTGTGCCACCCAAAGGGACCCCTCACCAAACACATACACACTGCCATTTCAGATTGTGTGTGTTGGTGGGGAGAAAAAGGCAAAGTCGGCATGGCATCCCTCTCAGGGTGCCATGCCCACACAACATGTGGCATAGGTAAGTCATCCCTCTAGCAGACCTTGCGACCATAAGGCAGGGTGCACTATACCACAGGTGAGACCATGGCTGCAAGAGCAATATGCCCCTACAGTGTCGAAGTCCATTCTTAGACATTGTAAGTGCAGTGTGGCCATATTAAGTATATGGTATAGGAGTCTGTCATTACGAACTCCACAGCTCCATAATGGTATAACTGAATACTGGGAAGTTTGGTATCAAACTTCTCAGCACAATAAACCGACACTGCTGCCAATGTTGGATTTATTCTAAAAAAAGCACACAGAGGGCATCTTAGCGATGCCCCCTATATTTGACCCAATCCTCTAGTGTAGGGCTGACTGGTCTGTGCTAACCTTCCACTAGCAGACGGGTTTCTGACCACATGGGGTGAGGGCTTTTGTGATCTCTGAGGCCAGAAACAAAGCCTGTCCTGGGTGGAGATGCTTCACACCTCCCCCCTGCAGGAACTGAAACACCTGGCGGTGAGACTCAAAGACTTAGGCCTCACGTTACAGTGCCCCAGGGCACTCCAGCTAGTAGAGATCACCCCCCCCACCCCCGGACAAAGCCCCAATTTTGGCCACAAGTTCAGGGGCAAACTTAGTAAAAACAAGGAGGAATTACCACTTCAGCTGGGACCACCCCTAAGGTGTCCAGGCCTGAAGTGACCCCCTCCTTGCAGAAACCGCCATCTTGGTTTGGAGGACAGGGACCAATAGGGTTAGGAATGTGCTCCCCTCCCCAAGGGAGTGGGCACAGGAAAGGTGTAGCCACCCTCAGGGACAGTAGCTACTGCCATCTGACCCCTAAAATGTCCCTAAAACTTGTATTTAAGGGCTTCCCTGAACCCAGCTCACCAGATTCCTGGTGACCTAACAGGAAAGATAAGGACTGCTAAGCTGAAACCCCAGCTGAGAAGAATGAAGATGACAACTGACTTGGCCCCAGCCCTACCGTCCTGTCTCCTGCTTCAAAGAACCTGCACAAGAACAGCGACGCATCCAGTGGGACCAACGACCTCTGCCAAGCTCCAGAGTACTGCCCTGCACCCAAAAGGACCAAGACCTCCCGTGGACAGCTGCCCTGTCTAAGAAGAAACAATGACCAAGGACTCCAGCCTCACTCCGAATGCGTGTGTCCTGACCACTCTCCAGGTGGCCTAACCAGCTAGAGAGGATCCCCAGGGAATTCTGAGCAAATGCCCACCCTAGGTTGGCCTTTCCACCCCTCCACAATGACACCTGCAGATGTAATCCCTAGGACCCCCTGACCACGAGAGCTCTGGATGAAGATATCCGACGCCTAAAGACACAGTGCACCCGCTGCCCCCAGGCCTTGGAGAACCCAACCTCCAGTGCAGCAACATTCAGCAGGTGGCCCTCCTCTTTGTCCAGCCTGTGGTTTACCCGAGACGACCTCCTGGACCTTGCCTCCAGCCCTTGAATGACCCCCTCATACAGAATAATTAGAAACCCTACGCCTTATTTGCACCCTGCACCCGGTCGCCCCAGCGCTGGTGAGGGTGTATGTTTGGTGCCTACTTGTGGGTCCCCTAGTGCTACTCCAAACCCCCTGGTCTGCCCGCCGAAGATGCGGGTACTTACCTGCCTGACAATCTGAATCCACGTGCCCCCCCTTCTCCATAGGAGCCTGTGTTAATTTTGCCTCAAGTTTGACCTCTGCACCCGGCGGGCCCTGTGTTGCTGTGGACTTCCTAACCTCCGGAGACTGGAACTGTAAGTGTTGTACTTACCTGCAAATCGATCTAACTTTTACCCCCCCCAGGAACTGTGTCTGAAAATTGCACTGTCAATTTTTAAAACAGATTATTGCCAATATTTCAAAACCTGTATAACTTATCGATTTCAAACAAAGTGCTATTGATATATGTGAGAAATACAAAACTATTGAAGTACTTACCTGCAACTTGAATCTTGTGGTTCTAAAAATAAATTAAGAAGATATATTTTTGCTATATAAAAACCATTGGTCTGGAGTTAAGTCATTGAGTGTGTGCTTCTTCTATTGTCTGTGTGTGTACAACAAATGCTTTGCACTACCTTCTGATAAGAGTGAGATAGGTGGCAAAACAACTAAACAGTGTTTTAATGACATTACTAGAAGTCACATTTCAAGACCATTGCGCCAGCAATCACATCACAGGAACATCTCACACTGTGAAACTGAGGGGCATATTTATACTCCGTCTGCTCCGAATGTGCGTCAACATTTTTGACGCACATTCAGCGCAAACATTGCCCCCTTATTTAAACTTTGACGCCAGCGGACGACAAAATTCCGCCCTGTGCGTCATTTTTTGGATGCGGCTACCTGCCTTGCGTTAATCATATGCAAGGTAGGCGTTCCCATCCAAAAAATGACTTAACCAGCCGTGCGTCGTATTTATGCTTGCAGGCAAAAATGACGCACAGCCGGGAGGCGGAGCTGGAAAATGAGGCACAGCCCGATTTGCGTCAAAAAATAACGCCTGGGTCAGGGCAGGCGTTAAAATGGGGCAAACACACCTGTATTTAATCAGAACACACAGAAGCAACAGCAGAGTAGCAGAGCAGCAACAGGGAGACATGGAGGTGATTCTTATCCAGCGTGCACGCGGACGCAGAGCCCAGCAACAACAACAGCAGCTACCACAACACCAGCAGGGACCCCAAAGGCAGCGCAGAAGGCAGGAGAGGATATTCCGTCCCAGAACAACCCTTCATGGCCTCAGGGAACACAACATCATCCAGAGGTACAGGTTGAACTGGCAGGCCATTCAGCAGCTGCTGCGCAACATTGAACCACAGTTGGCACCCACTTTGCTGACACCCAGCACCATCCCAACAGAAACCAAGCTGCTTGCCGTACTTCATATGATGGCAAGTGTCTCTTTTCAAACAACTGGTGCCCTCGTTGCCGGAATATCACAACCATCATTCTCCGCCTTTTTGCCCAAAGTACTGGATGCCATCATTGGACTTACACCCCGCCACATCTGCTTCCCTAACACACTGCAGAAGAAGCAGGAAACAAAACAGGGGTTCTACCTCATCAGTGGCTTCCCACATGTCCTTGGTGCAATCGACTGCACACATGTACGCCTTGGGCCACCTGCTGCAACTGAACACCTCTACCGCAACAGGAAGCACACACATTCCATCAACATGCAGGCCATTGTCGATCACTAGGGATTGATCACCAACATCGTGGCTAAATATCCTGGGAGTGTACCTGACTCCTTCATCTTCCGTCACTGCACCATCAATGAACACTTCCAGGATGGACGGTATGGCAATGGACTACTTGTTGGTAAGTGCAAAAACCTACTTATATACACACTGCACAGCAACCCTCTAGGACACACAACACATTCTCCACAACAGCAACATGTGAACAGGAACACAGTGAGGTCGTGACATCGCTAGACATGTTTCTTAGGTCTGCAGTGAACCTGTCACACATCTGAAATTACTGTACAGCCTATTGTTAAGATGTCAAAGATCACAACGTGTGGAGTGGGTTGCCTAAATGTCACCTTGCAAAATGTAAGTGTCCCAATGACGTTTACATGAATCCATTGCACAAGTCTGAAGGTATGGGATGTCCAGGGTACATTGATTTGAACGTGTTAACAACACTGTCAATTTTAACCTGTGTATGGAACTATCATCTCACCCCCAGTGAAGACACAGGGACACCTGTATCACAAGTCACAATGCTAGGGAGGGCACACTCTATTGCAAATCCCAAAACATACTGCTGACAAACGGTCAGCAGACAAACACTTGTTCAGCCAAGGAAACAACACAATGCAGATGGTACATCCTACAAGCCTAGGATGCTACATTATAACACAAAAGATTCACAGACAACACAAGACAACTACTGCCATGAAAGGTGATTTCAATGGGGCCAGCTACATCAACATGATCCCATTCATTTTCTCTTGCAGCTGATCAGGGGTATGGCATCCAGCCATGGATTATGACACCTATTGGCAACCCGAGTACTGCTGCAGAGCGTGCCTACAACGACGCACAAAGGAGGACACGTAGCATAGTCGAGAGGACCTTCGGCATCCTCAAGTCAAGGTTCCGGTGCCTCGACATCACTGGTGGTAGCCTCCTATATTCCCCGGAGATGGTCTGTAAGATCATTCTAACATGTGCAATATTGCACAACATTTGCATCAAAAGGAACATTCCTCTCCTGGAACCAGAGCCACACATGACTGAAGAGGAGGAAGAGGAGGATGCTGGCCTGCAACATGAGGGGGAACTACAGAACACGGCTGCTGGTATACGCCGGCGGCAACATATCGTCAACAATTTCTTTTAAATAAAATCACCTTCACCACTTTAGTTAACTAATTTAAATAAACACCTATAATAATCACATATCATGGTCTGGCTATTCATTTTTGCACACCTTCATCTCTACTTATCAGAATAAGAGTGTTGCCTCATGGAGCATTGCTGAGATACTGATTAGGACACTGAAAACCCCAGAGATAATGTGATGCCTAACAGACAATGGTCACATACACACACACTGTAAATGACATCTATCATGTACATTTCAGGACAATAGCAGAGGACCACACCTATTTCACACATACATGTTGAAATCAAGGTCCAAAGCAGCATATGGCACACAACTAAGACACCATCACTCAATAAGGGGAAAACAAGCCTCATACATGAGGCAGTTGATGTGCTTTTGCATCAGTAACAGGACTGTCTGACCAGACCCTTGACAGCAGTAAGGTCAACTGCATCCAATATTTGCAAGGACTATCTATGACCAGAGTGCCATAGAAGCAGAACATAGACAGCGCAAGTGCCACACATATGAGCAGCATTGCACACATGACATTCCATGTACATGTCAGCCCATTTCCTAACTCCTGACACACCCATGCACCTGGTCACAACCCACCTGTCGGAAGAGGTCCCTGGAATACTAAGATGTGTACCCTGATATTCCCTCCTCTACACACACAGACCAACATTAGAAATCCAGTGTGCTACACCCTTTCCTATGGTATGCCATTGTCATAGAACATCTGACTGCATGGACGTCAGGTTAATTTATACACTGTCTTCTAGTTTCTAAGCCCTGTTAGCACCTGTAGATTGCTTCCTGTGTGAAAATGTCTGTTGGCCCTTAGAATGCAAATCTCACCTACAGGACTGGTGAGAAACAGATACAGCCCACACCTGTGATCACCTCCATGCACACCACCCATTTCAAAAAGCATTGCACCTGCTGATGCCTGGAACAGCATAGGAGTTGCCATTTTGTCAAATACACCGTTAAGCATTGATACTAATTAAGCTGTGTAACACAGCCCTTGGGTTCATTTGTCACCTTCAAAAACACAGGACATACACAGTTTGACATGTCAACTGTCTAGTTTGTCCTCCAAACAGTCTGAGTCAGACCACTGATTATGTAACTTGTCAAATTGCTGGATCCTGAATCACCCTGCATTCCGTCAGCCTGACTGGCATCTGTCTGTGCGTCACACTAAAGTATCCCTGTGTCTACATATGTACCACACTTGCGTTAGCAAACCTCTAATTCATCAGGGAGTATTGGGCATGGGATTCTTCAATGCATACCCAAATACATTGTATAGCATCATCTGCCTTTTCACTGTACCATTTGAGTAAAATCCTCTGGGAAAAGCTAAATTCATGGCCCATCCCTTGTCTGGGTCTCATTTATGCATGAATGACAAAGTGTGACAGTGTCCCAGGGCCGTAGGCAGGGATTGGGTAGGGGCTTTCAGCAGAACCAGCAACCTCTGATAATGTCCATGAAAAATACACACATGTCAGGACCATGACAGTTCACACACAGAATCACAGTGCTCACAACATATTGATGGGCCGTGTGATGTGAATAGCTGCGATAATAATCAGCACAGAGGCTATGATGTTCCCAGATGCAGTGGGAATTGCAGAGGCTAACCTGTGTATAAATGTTGTAATAACATCTGCCGGAACATGACACCTGAGACATTATCTCACTCAGCACATCAAGGTTGCCCTATTGACTGTCTCATTACACGTCTTTAGTGGCAGGGTGGGACCATCCCCATGTAGGTTCACATGTCCTCATCCACTTTACTCACATTGATCAACCAAGGATACTCAGTAGATACAGGAATATCTGCCACTGACTCATGATGAGTCCTGGACCGAACTGTGACAAATTACACCCAAAACAATATACAGGATCATAATTGGACCACACACATGAACAAGACACCTATGTACAATTGATCACTGGAAATATGTGGACACGAGCTGTCTTGTATGCTGGTCCACCACAGCCACTTGATAGTTGGGGCTCACTTCTATGGCCTCAGCTATGGTGTCATCATACATTTGAGATTCACCCTTGTCTGTCTGTGCAAACAACATGGTACCCACTTTCTCAATGCATGTGTATGACTCACTGTGGGATTCACCAACTAGTGCCTACGAAGCTGTTACCAATACTCAAGGACATAGGATGTTGAAAATGTGGACCATTGACATGAACAAGCGTCTGCCATCTATCTGGTGCATGCTATGTCACATGTGGTGTCTACATTACCCTAAATCTTGGAAGTCCACATTACGGATGTTGTTACATGTATGACTAACACATGCCCTCTCTCATTTCCACAATGACTTGCATCTAAGGATTGGACACATGGACGTCACATTCATACAAGTATGTGCAATAATGCTTCATGTGATACACACACACTTGGTCAACAAATACAATAGTTGCCAAAGCACACACTTTGAGCCAAAGGCATTTAGGTATTGTACATATGTGCATCACATTGCTATCCTCTCCTTTTGTCAAACATGCACAATTTGTGCAACACATATATGTAGGCCACACTTATGACCAACTATTGCGTCAGCCAACCGTACAAATACTGTGAAGGGAGTAGCAGATCATGGTCCGCTGCAGTATGATGTCACACATGTGAACATACACCATCAACACCATAGTCTGTTCAATCAGCCTATCTCTGATGTGTCCCAAATGTAACATAACAAAAAAACAGAAAAAGTGCCCAAAACCAGTTAATGCACTGAAATTTTGACGTTCCTAGCGTTATGCGTAATTTTTTGTCTACCAAAACTGTATTTGCGTAATCTTTTTTTGACGCACAGGAGTGAAAATTAGCCCGGATCGAGATATTTGTACAGGCCATGTACTATTATGTGGATGCGGGCTAATTTTCACTTCTGTGCGTCAAAAAAAATGACGCAAATACAGTTTCGGTAGACAAAAAATTACGCATTACGCGAAAAAGGCGGGACATTTCATACAGGAAGTGATGTAATAGGATATCCTGTTTACAGATCATGTACAGTGGGTGTACTTTCACTTTGAAGTCTATGATCCTTCTAGACTGTGTGGCTGTGTAGAGAGTGGTGTCCTGAGATTTTGTGCTTTTTTGGTCTGTGTGATATCTGTATTGTCCATTTGTGAAATAAATATTGTTGGTGTATACTGTACTACTATGTTTTGTGTACATTTGTCCATTTATCTTGAGTTTTTGTTGTTTGTGGGAGTCTGTTGTGGGTAGTGTTAGTTTGGGGATAGTTGGGCTCTTTTAGTGGTTAAGTTTACTTTTCATCTGTATTTGAACCCCTACTTCCCCCTTTTCCCCTTTCTATTTCTTTTTCCCCTATTCCCTTTCACTTTTCCACTATGTCTGGTAGGCCACGTCTTGGCAGGATGGGGGAAGAGGAGTTGGGGGGTTCATATGGCTTGTGTGCCATTTCTTGCCACTCATAATCGAGGCAGGGGGCAGGGTGATACAGGGGTATCCAACAGAGGCACGCAGAATCTGGTGGGGAAAGGTGCTGCATCACCTGCAGCGTGTGTATGCCAGCCAGAGGAGTGACCACCAGCTGAAGCACCGGTGGGCTGACCTCATCACCAGGGAGCAGGATCTCTTGGACCACCTGGGAATCGTGATTGGTGGCACTGTTGGTGAGTACTAATCATGTAAATGTGCACGATTAAATGCTCTGTAGTGACATGAGGATTTGTACTATGTCTGCCAGCTAACTTGCTGACTGTGTGTAATGCTGGGGAAACATACAGGGATAATTGATGCACTTTGATAAGGATCACAATTGCTAACTGTCAGGTAGCACGTGCTCAGCAAACTTACAGGATACTTTTCCATGAAGGAAATTGGTGCGGCCTTTGTGTCATACAACCAAACAAAATAGGAGCTAATCATGTCTATATAGGGTACTATTGACAGAGAAGTAAAGATGTACCAACATATTGGCTAACTTTGTTGACGCAATAGCTGGACTGACTTTAGAATCACTACATGATGCTGAAAATGAGTGCTGCCTTCACGTCAATTGATAATAGCAAAGTGGCTCAGACATATGTCTCATGTGAGTCTGGTGAGTGTGGAAGGAAAGCGTTCACGGAAGTACTATGAATGTTTGGGATTATTGTGTTTCCTGATCTTTTTGGATACATGTCAGATCTGGATTTGAAAACATCGTGAAAAAAGGTGTAAGGTGCCCTCAGCTAACATCTTAGAATGTTTGTTGGAGTTAGTTGTGCCACATTCCAAATATGGATGGCAGTCCAAAGGTATGCACATGGGTTCACATCTCCATGGTTGGTGCAAATCACCATAGCTGGGCCACATCAATTGAATCAAATGTAACAACAGGAGGGCTTACAAAAGTCCCTGCCCCTCCCTCTGTACATTGTACCTATGTGTCATTAATGTGTCATGGCCACAAGGCATGTTTGACTGGTAATGCAGTCCTCAAGTAACTAGGCTTTGGATGTCTCTCTTGGATGCACATGATGAGACGATTACACTCCATATTTTTTCTGGTCACCAATTACGGGGCATGTTTGCAACTACATGATAGTTAGGGCCAATGTATGTGTGCAGATATGTGTCTAACTGTCACAGGAGACCCATGCTATGTACAAGTTGGCCGTGATATATCAGATGCAGTACCATCATGTCTGAATGGCTGCCATTTCCTTATTCAGCCTACACATTGTATATGTTTATGAAATTGTTGCGCTGTGCACAAATTTTGAGCACATTTCTTCCTTCCTTACCTTACAGTTCGACCGCCATCCTACACTGTGGGAGAGGTGGTGACATTTGAGGACCCCGACCACTCCAGTAAGTGTTGATATGTCTGCATAGCAAGGTGTGATGCGTTGGGCAATCATTTCTCTTGTTCCATGAGTGGGATTTCAGTTTCTCACATGTTTTGAGTGGGCCAATGCGTATCCAATGGCATTATGTAGGGGTTGTAGGCCATTCCTGTAGGCCCCACTGTGAGTACTGGGGTTAGTCATGTGGATGACACTTGTATCAACAAGAGTCGCAATGGAAGTCAGCTCCGATTTAGTCAGCCTGTCAGACCCACATTCTCCAAGATTGGTACAGCAAATTGCTTTCCAATAGACTTCTGCTTCCCTATTTACCAACGTAATTATGAAACTGTAGGTAGAACCTCCTAGCAGCATGTACTTCCACATGTAGTGCTACAAGTATGTGGAACTTGAGTGCAATGGCCTAGGTGTGCATGCAATTCATTATCATGGGTGTTCTTGCAACTCTGTGTCTGATGTAAGTCAGGCCTTACTGGAAGTATATTTTGTGTACCAGGTTCTGCATTTCCTGACATGTGTGGCCCTATGATTGGTTCAGGGTTTGCTGACTCCTAATTGTTGATAGACCTTACCTGTGGTGTGTGTGTAGAGCCAAACACGTGTGGAGTTTTCTATACACTCCTCGGTGTACATGTTGTTGGAAATTGATAGTTGTTTATCCACCCCCCACCCTCAAACACGGGCATGGGTTTGTGAATGGGGTACCTAGTACTGAGGCTACCAGTATGTTACACATACATGTGAATAAGTGACTGTTTGGTTGGAACCTATTATACACACTCAGGTTTGGCACTTGGTACTATACAGGCAAGTCCTGTTACAACTTGCAGACCATGTGGCTTTAGTTTTGCATTCCGTACACTGACATTTGTAGCCCAGATCTTGGCGGAGGATATGCAGCATGATTCTTAGCTGATAACTGGCAGAACTCAGATTGCAAGTCAAAGCCAGTTGTTACCCATCTTGTAGGTTATGTATGTGCTATGTGTGATGTGACCTTTGTAGGCTGGCCTGCCATGTACTTCCTCAGGGACATTCAATAATCTGTATTGTGATATGAGCTGTTACAAGTACTGTAGATGTATTTTCTGATTAACTTCTTGTGCCATTTCACACAATGCAGTTACTAATGTAGAATATTTGCATTTGTCTTCACAGCTGCAAACATGACACCAGACCAGGTCCGTGAATTCCAGCGCCGGCCCATGAGATACCAGCACATCCTGCTGGTGGAGTCGGGGTTCAGGAGGCTGGCCCGGCGATATCGCCATGAACGGGCCTCCGGGCATGGAGAGCCTTCCCACAGGGTGGCCCTACGTTGCCTACCACAGCCACCACCAGCAGAACCACCAATTCAAGCCAGGTGGCCCCACCCACAGCTGGGACTGTTGTGCCGACATCTTCTAGTCTTCCAGGCCTCAGCATTGCTACAGGTGCAGGACAGCCCACTGGGCCTGGAACCACACACACACAGACCTCCTCCACCGGTACCCAGACTGCTACAGCTCCATCTGTTGACCCTGCAGCCTTCCACAACATGGAACGGAAGATGGACCGTGTGCTGCGCAAGTTGAGCCACCTGAGCCGGGATGTGCGCCACATTAACTGGCGTGTTAAGTCTATCAAGAGGACCCTCCGCAGGGCCAACCTCTAGACTATATTTGAAATGGACATGATTCCCTCCCTCCCCTCCCTCCTCTTTCCTTGTTCTTATAGTTATTGGGCTTAGGGGGCTTAGTGTTAGGTTAGTATAGGCTGTTAGTTTAGCTAGTGTTAGTCGGTGGGGGGGCCTGATTCTTTCTATTTTTACTTATTAAGTGTGTGGGTCGGTCGGTGGGGGGCTATGTTGGGGTTCTTGTGTGTTTAAAAAAAAAACACAAAAAAATAACTAAAAAATACAAAATACAAAAAAATATATATTTGTTTAGGATAGTATATGTTTAGGTTAGTATGTGTTGTCCTCCACGTGTCCCGTCTCATAAGGGGGTTGAGGGATAGATGTTTAGAACGTTTCGTTACATCTGATAAGTAAGTGTAGCTTAGGTTAGATAGGGACTGTTGTGGGTAATGAGTAGTCAGGGTAGTTTAGGGTAGGTAAGATTTTTCCCTCAGTTTCCTCTTCTGTGATTAGCATTTAATAAATATTTGGTTAACCCTTAATAGTATGTGTTGAATGGTACTTGATCCTGGGTTTGGATTCAGTGTACTTAAATTTTGTACTATTACATTTGTGTCCTATGCTACAAACAAATCCCAACTGAGCTGTGCGATTGGCAGCTAGCCCAGAGCTACCTTGCAAAGTGTCCACCCTTCGTTGCAACCACCAATCACAGTTAATATGGATGACAATGTGTTTCTGTTGATAAGTGTGTTTTCAAAGTCACAAACAGTGCTTGCAGACTTGGTATTGGGGAAACAGTTTTAGGTTTGACTGCAGTGTGATGATCAAGGACACTCTTATAAGATGAGTTCTCATTGGCACTCTTGTATTCTTGTCTTCATGAGTCTCATACGTCATTTGTGACACAGTTCAGCATGATTACCTATTTGTATGTAAACTCAGACACCTTCATTTATGCAGTATTTGTAGTGTTTGCTTAGATTAGTGTGCACTGTTATAAGTGTTATTATTGCATGTTAACAACATTTTGCGGCCACTATTTGATGACTTAGATATCCCTTGAGGAAGCATTCTTCTGTCCAACACAGCATGATGGTGTATGGTTTCTCACTTCATCAGATATGTCCCTCAGGATGGGCAGAGTATGATGCAATCATGGGCACTGTCCTGATTTATCTGACTACATAATATCAGGACAGTTGTTTTGACAAGCTACATAATTTGACAGTAGGCACATTTCAGTTATCTACTGCACAGCTGATATGTCACATTACCCAGAGACAGATTTGTTGTGTAAGTGCTATTTATTGAAAAGTGATGTAGTGCTATTTGTACATTGTCCATGATTGTGAGTCCATTATAGTGACATATTACATTGTGATCCAACACAAGGGGTTACCAAAATGCTTTTGACATGCTGGGGTTGATGTTTCAGACAGTGCAGAGGGACAGAATTTGCCAAAGAGCAGGAGAGAGACAATCGCTGGGCTGGGTGAAAAGATATACAGTGGTTTGCAGAACAGTGCTTGAGTACAGTTGTTGCAAGACTGGCAAGTTACAAAGCGCAGGACCTTGGAAACAGTTGGCCATGTGGCAGGGACTAGTGCTTCCGGGTCATTTTCCTTGTGAATGTGATCTGTTCCATGTCTTCTTCTTCTGATGTGTGTGTTGCCTCCTCTGTCCTTGTTGTTGTTGGTTGTGAAGGGGCAACACACACCTCAGTGTTAGAAGACGTGGAGTCAGACATCCCGGTTGCTGCTCCCTGTGAAGGTCTTACAGGCAGTACTGCAGCAAGGAGTATCTGCTGGTTCTTGAGAATAGCAGCCACATCACGATGGTAGGCAGCCAGGTCGGCCCTGAGGGGTTCAATGTTGCATTCGTGCACGCGTTGACAGGATTGCTGTTGTAGGTGTTGGGTCAACTGTATTACAGCTGTGCTGATTTCCTTCTGGGTTTTTTGCTGTTCCTGCAAGATAGATGTTAAGGCTTGCATAGCTGCTGCCTGATCTGCAGATGACATCATGCATGAACGCACCCCCTCTAGGCTGGCTGCCATATTTTGCATCCCCATCTGCACCTCCTTGGCCAGCTCCCGCTGTACTCCAACTACAGTTCTCTCAAAGCTGGTGCCAGTGTCGTCTGAGTCCTCAGCTGTATTGGAGCTGGCAGGTCTTACAATTGGGGTGGTGGGTGAATCCTCTGCGATGGCTGCTTGTTCTGTGCTCCTCCTTGTGACTGAAGGTGGGGTCTGGAGGGTTTCAAGAACCTTTTGGATAGTCTCCTGGGGAATGTTTATCGGCTCGTCATCCATGTCATCAGGGTAATCTGGGACAGGCATATCCGCAGGAGATCCATCTTCCTCTGCAATGAAACAGGGTACAATTAGTGTGTCTGTGTTGTGGCAATTGTGATGTGACATGCCTGCCTTTTGATGAATTCACTTTGTGATCTTGTTTCGTGTTAATTGCTCCAGTCCTTCAGATGTGCATTCTTCCAGGCCTATGGCCCACCTGCATGTCACATGTATGTTATTGAGTTATTAGACTTGTCAGCATCATCGCCTCTAGGTGTTGGTTTAGGCCAAATAGAGAATTGACACCTTCTTGTCCTACTCAAGCCTCGGTCTACATCCATTCTCATGGTGAGACCTTTCACTGGCTGTGGGTGTTCTGATGGCCCTGGCAGCACACTTAACAATCTGGACCTGCCCCAATCTCTGATCTTTCACATCCACTTAAATGTATTTGATATGTGGCATATCCTATGCATAGCAATGTTATGATACGATATGGATGTTGGCATTGGTAATGTGACTGCTGATGTTGGGGAATGTGTGTTACATTGGATTGCCCTGATAATCGTATCAGTGTCCTATTTCCTCCTCTGACTTTGCAGGTGTATTTCAGTGACCAGTTACATGCGTCCCCCCCTCAATGCTGTTGTCTGAGCAGTATGACATTTGGGATGTTGCATTGTTACCCAGGCACAGGATGGACCCTGACATATGCAGCATGGGTGTGTCCTTAGTGCTGTGTAGCTCCTATTGTTGTTTACATAGGCTGATGTTAGCGACAACTATGGGCATTGACATTTGACAGTAGTGGGACCATTGGCTACTTGAGCTGCACACAGAGCGGAGGTGGTAGTGGCAACTGTTGTCACTGTTACATTCCAGTTGTCGGTATGGCTAGATGTTGTTAAGAGGGCCCTAGTTAATGTAGGGGGTATGGTGGCTGATGTGTGCCGGGATGTCAGTTTGACGTTGTGGCCTTCCCTCCTGGCGTGGCTTTCCCTTTGCTCCATCGTTGGCATGACAGCATGCCCCCATGGGACTGTTGTTGGTGTTGTGTAATGGTGTGCCCCAGGTGTTCTCAGAATTGGGCCATGCCCCCATGCCGTGCCCCTTTACCCATGCCACTCCATGTATATGATGACTTCCATGCATTTTGTGGTCGGTATCCCCCCTCTGCTCACAGTTGACATTATTGCATTATAATTCCCCATGTGCGTTGTCTCCTGGTAGTCTGCGCTGTCCTGTCCTTGAATCCCTGTGACGATCTCCTCAGGGATGACGGCTGCGACCATCTCCTCCATGTGGTCCCGGGCCTCCTGGTGTGCTGGACTCCCACCTCCAGTCTGCAGAGCTGCCTTCCTGTTCCTTGCCATCTTTTCCTTGGTCCTGTGCTTGCAGTCATGCCAGCGTTTCTTGCACTCGATGACTGTCCTGCGTACTTCAGCCACACTGTTAATCTTGTCGACAATTTGTTGCCATATAGCCTCTCTCCTACTGATTGGCAACTTTGAGGTGACAAACAGTTGGTGCTGGTGTTCCGTCACCTCTTTAACCAGAATTTCCTGCTCCTCTGCACTGAAGCGAGACTTTCTTTTTTTCTTATAAGTGTCCTGATTCTTGTGTGGGTCCTCCTGGCTGGTTCCTGGTCTAATGTCATCTTCCTGGGATCTGTTGTGGCATCTGGGATCCATTTTGGCTCTCCTCTGGTGAAATGGCAGTGTTCGCATTTTTTTTTTACGCTATTGCGTCAAAAAACTGCGCATATCCGGTTTGCGGGGTCGTAAATCGACCCACAGTCATTTCCGCTGCGTTAACGTCGTTTTGCTTTACGACTTGACGCTGCGGTGTGCGTCAAAAAGAATGAATCCCACCTGTGGTTTGCGCTGCCGTGCGTCAAAGTATAAATTTGACGCCCGCACAGCGCACCAAAATAGCGTTAGCCGGGGGTAATATTTTAAAAGCATAAATATGGGCCTGAATCTAGATCAGCTGAAATATCAGGATGCTTCTGTCCCAGATGACATTGCAGAAATGCATTATAAACATGATTTGCATGCCATAAGGAACTGAGCTTTGATTACAATGGCCATCCTTCATTTTTCAGTTTTTTTCAGATGTACTAATGGGAAATTTTCAGAAGCACAGAATAACATCGTAATTGAAATTTGGCATACAAGAAAATTGCTTTAAATATAAATGCCTTTTTTTGTTGCAGATGCTGGGAGGACACTGTTATATGCTCCAGTTACAGGCTGGCATCAGCAGGCCTCGAAAAAATAATGAAAATTTTACTAGATCTGCAGGTCGAGTAGCTTGAATAATCTACTCAACCTAACTAAAATGTACTTAACTCTGTAAACTGGTCTCAAATTGTGTGATCCCAGGAAAACATTTTATTTTATAGAGTCACCTTTTTCTTCATTCTCATACTTGAGTGCATCTTCAAATATGTGAGTTCAGCATTTCTGTTGTACAAAAAAACTCATTTGTTTGATTAAATAGACTAAACGTTTGCTTCATGCAGAGTAAGAATCTAGCCCACATATAGGGTACACATGATCCCTGACTTGCCTCTCAGTACACTAATAGCATTGCCATCTGGGCAGGGGCAAAAGTGTTTTTTCAGTTCATGTTTAAACACTCACTTTTAAAACATTTAAAGCATGATGTGGTAGCGTACTGTCATTTACTGACATTAAATTTCCCATTGAAATGACCACAAACTTTCCCACAAACTTGCAGTTTTGCTGATGAAATTATATAATGTATTTAAAAAAAACTGACACTTGGGTTTAAAAAAACATATATTATTTGCACATCACCAAGTAAAGTGGTCTGATTTGTTTTTGTCCTATTAAAATACTTTTTTCATCCACAGAATTAAAAAAATGGGCTTTCACAACTACTGAAATATATTTTGAAATGTTTGTACAGTTGATGAATTACCTATTTAACCTCTTCTGTGCCTTGGACGAGATGATCTCGTCCAAGGCTACAGTTCCCCTGTGCCTTGGACGAGATCATCTCGTCCATGGCACAGGGGAACTTGGGGGCGCGCTAGCGCGCCCCCCGTGCACCCCCCTTCCCCCCCCAAGTCGGGGATGGAAGGGGAAGACCTTCCCCTTCCACCCCCGACCCCCCCCACCCCCCCTGTGACGTCAGCGCGCGCGCGCGCGCTGATGTGTCACAGGGGCCTCCCTCGTCGCGCTGGAAGCTCTGCTTCCAGCGCAATTGAAAAAGAAATGCAAAAGCATTTCTTTTTCAATCACTTGGGAGGCCCGGAGGGGCTTCAAAGGGAAGGAAAAGTATTTCCTTCCCTTTGAAGTCCCTCCTAGGGTTTCAAAAGCCGGATTGCTTGCAATCCGGTTTTTGAAACCCCACTAGACACCAGGGATTTATTTTTTTTTCGTAGAAATTGACAAAAGGGAGCGACCCCTTGGGCAAGGGTCGCTCCCAGGGGGGGCATTTTTTTGAAAAGGCCTTTTCTGCCCCCCCTGGGGGCAGAAACCTCTAGGCACCAGGGACCATTTTTTTTTTTTTCATTTTTTTTTTATTGAGGTGGGGAGCGACCCCTTAGGCAAGGGTCGTTCCCCTTGGGGGAAAATTATATTTTGGCCATTTCTGCCCCCCTTGGGGGCAGATTGGCCTATTTTGATGAGGCCAATCTGCCCCCAAGGGGGGTAGAAACCACTAGACACCAGGGATTTATTTTTATTTTTATTGTTATTGACAAAAGGGAGCGACCCCTTGGGCAAGGGTCGCTCCCAGGGGGGCATATTTTCGGGAAGGCCTTTTCTGCCCCCCCTGGGGGCAGAAACCTCTAGGCACCAGGGACCATTTTTTTTTTTTTTTTTCATTTTTATTTTTTTTGGTGGGGAGCGACCCCTTAGGCAAGGGTCGCTCCCCTTGGGGGAAAATTATATTTTGCCCATTTCTGCCCCCCTTGGGGGCAGATTGGCCTATTTTGATGAGGCCAATCTGCCCCCAAGGGGGGTAGAAACCACTAGACACCAGGGAGTTTTTTCTTTGCGTGAATTTCACGCAAAGGGAGCGACCACTTAGGCAAGGGTCGCTCCCTGGGGGGGAGGGGAATTTATTTTAGGACATTTCTGCCCCCCCTGGGGGCAGATCGGCCTATTATTAGGCCGATCTGCCCCCAGGGGGGGAAGAAACCTCTAGGCGCCAGGGCACATTTTTTTTTTGTGTTTTTTTTTTTTTGTTATTTTTTTTTTTTTAGAAATGGGGAGCGACCCATCAGGCAAGGGTCGCTCCCCTGGGGGGCAAATTGTATTTAGACCATTTCTGCCCCCCTGGGGGCAGATTGGCCGATTTTAGGTCAATCTGCCCCCAAGGGGGCAGAAACCACTAGGCACCGGGGATTTGTTTTTTGGCGCCAATGTCACGCAGGGGGAGCGACCCCGTAGGCAAGGGTCGCTCCCGGGGGGTGGGGGGTGGGGGGTGGGGGTTGGGGGGGCAAATTTATTTTAGGCCATTTCTGCCCCCCCGGGGGACAGATCGGCCTATTATTAGGCCGAACTGCCCCCGGGGGGGAGGGGCAGAACACTCTAGGCGCCAGGGCAATTTTCTTTTTGTGTTTTTTTTTTTTGTTGTTTCTTTTTTAGAGATGGGGAGCGACCCATCAGGCAAGGGTCGCTCCCCTGGGGGGCAAATTGTATTTAGACCATTTCTGCCCCCCTGGGGGCAGATTGGCCGATTTTAGGTCAATCTGCCCCCAAGGGGGCAGAAACCACTAGGCACCGGGGATTTGTTTTTTGGCGCCAATGTCACGCAGGGGGAGCGACCCCGTAGGCAAGGGTCGCTCCCGGGGGGTGGGGGTGGGGGTTGGGGGGGCAAATTTATTTTAGGCCATTTCTGCCCCCCCGGGGGACAGATCGGCCTATTATTAGGCCGAACTGCCCCCGGGGGGGAGGGGCAGAACACTCTAGGCGCCAGGGCAATTTTTTTTTTGTGTTTTTTTTTTTTGTTGTTTCTTTTTTTAGAGATGGGGAGCGACCCATCAGGCAAGGGTCCTCTCAGATTCCAGAACTTTCTGCCACAGAAATGTGAGTAACATGTGTATTTTTAGCCAAATTTTGAGGTTTGCAAAGGATTCTGGGTAACAAAACCTGGTCCGAGCCCCGCAAGTCACCCCTCCTTGGATTCCCCTAGGTCTCTAGTTTTCAGAAATGCACAGGTTTGGTAGGTTTCCCTAGGTGCCGGCTGAGCTAGAGGCCAAAATCTACAGGTAGGCACTTCGCAAAAAACACCTCTGTTTTTTTCCAAAATTTAGGATGTGTCCACGTTGCGCTTTGGGGTGTTTCCTGTCGCCGGCGCTAGGCCTACCCACGCAAGTGAGGTATCATTTTTATCGGGAGACTTGGGGGAACGCTGGGTAGAAGGAAATTTGTGGCTCCTCTCAGATTCCAGAACTTTCTGCCACAGAAATGTGAGTAACATGTGTATTTTTAGCCAAATTTTGAGGTTTGCAAAGGATTCTGGGTAACAGAACCTGGTCCGAGCCCCGCAAGTCACCCCTCCTGGGATTCCCCTAGGTCTCTAGTTTTCAGAAATGCACAGGTTTGGTAGGTTTCCCTAGGTGCCGGCTGAGCTAGAGGCCAAAATCTACAGGTAGGCACTTCGCAAAAAACACCTCTGTTTTTTTCCAAAATTTAGGATGTGTCCACGTTGCGCTTTGGGGTGTTTCCTGTCGCCGGCGCTAGGCCTACCCACGCAAGTGAGGTATCATTTTTATCGGGAGACTTGGGGGAACGCTGGGTGGAAGGAAATTTGTAGCTCCTCTCAGATTCCAGAACTTTCTGCCACAGAAATGTGAGGGACATGTGTTTTTTCAGCCAAATTTTGAGGTTTGCAAAGGATTCTGGGTAACAGAACCTGGTCCGAGCCCCGCAAGTCACCCCTCCTTGGATTCCCCTAGGTCTCTAGTTTTCAGAAATGCACAGTTTTGGTAGGTTTCCCTAGGTGCCGGCTGAGCTAGAGGCCAAAATCTACAGGTAGGCACTTCGCAAAAAACACCTCTGTTTTTTTCCAAAATTTAGGATGTGTCCACGTTGCGCTTTGGGGTGTTTCCTGTCGCCGGCGCTAGGCCTACCCACGCAAGTGAGGTATCATTTTTATCGGGAGACTTGGGGGAACGCTGGGTAGAAGGAAATTTGTGGCTCCTCTCAGATTCCAGAACTTTCTGCCACAGAAATGTGAGTAACATGTGTATTTTTAGCCAAATTTTGAGGTTTGCAAAGGATTCTGGGTAACAAAACCTGGTCCGAGCCCCGCAAGTCACCCCTCCTTGGATTCCCCTAGGTCTCTAGTTTTCAGAAATGCACAGGTTTGGTAGGTTTCCCTAGGTGCCGGCTGAGCTAGAGGCCAAAATCTACAGGTAGGCACTTCGCAAAAAACACCTCTGTTTTTTTCCAAAATTTAGGATGTGTCCACGTTGCGCTTTGGGGTGTTTCCTGTCGCCGGCGCTAGGCCTACCCACGCAAGTGAGGTATCATTTTTATCGGGAGACTTGGGGGAACGCTGGGTGGAAGGAAATTTGTAGCTCCTCTCAGATTCCAGAACTTTCTGCCACAGAAATGTGAGGGACGTGTTTTTTTAGCCAAATTTTGAGGTTTGCAAAGGATTCTGGGTAACAGAACCTGGTCCGAGCCACACAAGTCACCCCTCCTTGGATTCCCCTAGGTCTCTAGTTTTCAGAAATGCACAGGTTTGGTAGGTTTCCCTAGGTGGCGGCTGAGCTAGAGGCCAAAATCTACAGGTAGTCACTTTGCTAAAAACAGCTCTGTTTTCTGTGATGTGTCCACGTTGTGTTTTGGGGCATATCCTGTCGCGGGCGCTAGGCCTACCCACACAAGTGAGGTATCATTTTTATCGGGAGACGTGGGGGAACGCTGGGTGGAAGGAAATTTGTGGCTCCTCTCAGATTCCAGAACTTTCTGCCACAGAAATGTGAGGAACATGTGTTTTTTTAGCCAAATTTTGAGATTTGCAAAGGATTCTGGGTAACAGAACCTGGTCCGAGCCCAGCAAGTCACCCCTCCTTGCATTCCCCTAGGTCTCTAGTTTTCAGAAATGCACAGGTTTGGTAGGTTTCCCTAGGTGGCGGCTGAGCTAGAGGCCAAAATCTACAGGTAGTCACTTTGCTAAAAACAGCTCTGTTTTCTGTGATATGTCCACGTTGTGTTTTGGGGCATATCCTGTCGCGGGCGCTAGGCCTACCCACACAAGTGAGGTATCATTTTTATCGGGAGACGTGGGGGAACGCTGGGTGGAAGGAAATTTGTGGCTCCTCTCAGATTCCAGAACTTTCTGCCACAGAAATGTGAGGAACATGTGTTTTTTTAGCCAAATTTTGAGGTTTGCAAAGGATTCTGGGTAACAGAACCTGGTCCGAGCCACACAAGTCACCCCTCCTTGGATTCCCCTAGGTCTCTAGTTTTCAGAAATGTACAGGTTTGGTAGGTTTCCCTAGGTGGCGGCTGAGCTAGAGGCCAAAATCTACAGGTAGTCACTTTGCTAAAAACAGCTCTGTTTTCTGTGATATGTCCACGTTGTGTTTTGGGGCATATCCTGTCGCGGGCGCTAGGCCTACCCACACAAGTGAGGTATCATTTTTATCGGGAGACGTGGGGGAACGCTGGGTGGAAGGAAATTTGTGGCTCCTCTCAGATTCCAGAACTTTCTGCCACAGAAATGTGAGGAACATGTGTTTTTTTAGCCAAATTTTGAGGTTTGCAAAGGATTCTGGGTAACAGAACCTGGTCCGAGCCCCGCAAGTCACCCCTCCTTGGATTGCCCTAGGTCTCTAGTTTTCAGAAATGCACAGGTTTGGTAGGTTTCCCTAGGTGGCGGCTGAGCTAGAGGCCAAAATCTACAGGTAGTCACTTTGCTAAAAACAGCTCTGTTTTCTGTGATATGTCCACGTTGTGTTTTGGGGCATATCCTGTCGCGGGCGCTAGGCCTACCCACACAAGTGAGGTATCATTTTTATCGGGAGACGTGGGGGAACGCTGGGTGGAAGGAAATTTGTGGCTCCTCTCAGATTCCAGAACTTTCTGCCACAGAAATGTGAGGAACATGTGTTTTTTTAGCCAAATTTTGAGGTTTGCAAAGGATTCTGGGTAACAGAACCTGGTCCGAGCCACACAAGTCACCCCTCCTTGGATTCCCCTAGGTCTCTAGTTTTCAGAAATGTACAGGTTTGGTAGGTTTCCCTAGGTGGCGGCTGAGCTAGAGGCCAAAATCTACAGGTAGTCACTTTGCTAAAAACAGCTCTGTTTTCTGTGATGTGTCCACGTTGTGTTTTGGGGCATATCCTGTCGCGGGTGCTAGGCCTACCCACACAAGTGAGGTATCATTTTTATCGGGAGACGTGGGGGAACGCTGGGTGGAAGGAAATTTGTGGCTCCTCTCAGATTCCAGAACTTTCTGCCACAGAAATGTGAGGAACATGTGTTTTTTTAGCCAAATTCTGAGGTTTGCAAAGGATTCTGGGTAACAGAACCTGGTCCGAGCCACACAAGTCACCCCTCCTTGGATTCCCCTAGGTCTCTAGTTTTCAGAAATGCACAGGTTTGGTAGGTTTCCCTAGGTGGCGGCTGAGCTAGAGGCCAAAATCTACAGGTAGTCACTTTGCTAAAAACAGCTCTGTTTTCTGTGATATGTCCACGTTGTGTTTTGGGGCATATCCTGTCGCGGGCGCTAGGCCTACCCACACAAGTGAGGTATCATTTTTATCGGGAGACGTGGGGGAACGCTGGGTGGAAGGAAATTTGTGGCTCCTCTCAGATTCCAGAACTTTCTGCCACAGAAATGTGAGGAACATGTGTTTTTTTAGCCAAATCTTGAGGTTTGCAAAGGATTCTGGGTAACAGAACCTGGTCCGAGCCACACAAGTCACCCCTCCTTGGATTCCCCTAGGTCTCTAGTTTTCAGAAATGTACAGGTTTGGTAGGTTTCCCTAGGTGGCGGCTGAGCTAGAGGCCAAAATCTACAGGTAGTCACTTTGCTAAAAACAGCTCTGTTTTCTGTGATATGTCCACGTTGTGTTTTGGGGCATATCCTGTCGCGGGCGCTAGGCCTACCCACACAAGTGAGGTATCATTTTTATCGGGAGACGTGGGGGAACGCTGGGTGGAAGGAAATTTGTGGCTCCTCTCAGATTCCAGAACTTTCTGCCACAGAAATGTGAGGAACATGTGTTTTTTTAGCCAAATTTTGAGGTTTGCAAAGGATTCTGGGTAACAGAACCTGGTCCGAGCCCCGCAAGTCACCCCTCCTTGGATTGCCCTAGGTCTCTAGTTTTCAGAAATGCACAGGTTTGGTAGGTTTCCCTAGGTGGCGGCTGAGCTAGAGGCCAAAATCTACAGGTAGTCACTTTGCTAAAAACAGCTCTGTTTTCTGTGATATGTCCACGTTGTGTTTTGGGGCATATCCTGTCGCGGGCGCTAGGCCTACCCACACAAGTGAGGTATCATTTTTATCGGGAGACGTGGGGGAACGCTGGGTGGAAGGAAATTTGTGGCTCCTCTCAGATTCCAGAACTTTCTGCCACAGAAATGTGAGGAACATGTGTTTTTTTAGCCAAATTTTGAGGTTTGCAAAGGATTCTGGGTAACAGAACCTGGTCCGAGCCACACAAGTCACCCCTCCTTGGATTCCCCTAGGTCTCTAGTTTTCAGAAATGTACAGGTTTGGTAGGTTTCCCTAGGTGGCGGCTGAGCTAGAGGCCAAAATCTACAGGTAGTCACTTTGCTAAAAACAGCTCTGTTTTCTGTGATGTGTCCACGTTGTGTTTTGGGGCATATCCTGTCGCGGGTGCTAGGCCTACCCACACAAGTGAGGTATCATTTTTATCGGGAGACGTGGGGGAACGCTGGGTGGAAGGAAATTTGTGGCTCCTCTCAGATTCCAGAACTTTCTGCCACAGAAATGTGAGGAACATGTGTTTTTTTAGCCAAATTCTGAGGTTTGCAAAGGATTCTGGGTAACAGAACCTGGTCCGAGCCACACAAGTCACCCCTCCTTGGATTCCCCTAGGTCTCTAGTTTTCAGAAATGCACAGGTTTGGTAGGTTTCCCTAGGTGGCGGCTGAGCTAGAGGCCAAAATCTACAGGTAGTCACTTTGCTAAAAACAGCTCTGTTTTCTGTGATGTGTCCACGTTGTGTTTTGGGGCATATCCTGTCGCGGGTGCTAGGCCTACCCACACAAGTGAGGTACCATTTTTATCGGGAGACTTGGGGGAACATAGATTAGCAAAACAAGTACTATTGCCCCTTGTCTTTCTCTACATTTTTTCCTTCCAAATATAGGAGTGTGTGTAAAAAAGACATCTATTTGAGAAATTCCCTGTAATTCACGTGCTACTATGGTCACCCCGGAATTCAGAGATGTGCAAATAACCACTGCTCCTCAACACCTTATCTTGTGCCCTTTTTGGAAATGCAAAGGTTTTCTTGATAGCAATTTTTTACTCCTTATATTTCAGCAAATGAATTGCTGTATACCCGGTATAGAATGAAAACGCACTGCAGGGTGCAGCTCATTTATTGGCTCTGGGTTCCTCGGGTTCTTGATGAACCTACAAACCCTATATATCCCCGCAACCAGAGGAGTCCAGCAGACGTAACGGTATATTGCTTTCGATAATCTGACATTGCAGGGAAAAGTTACAGAGTAAAACGTAGAGAAAAATTGATGGTTTTTTCACCTCAATTTCAATATTTTTCTTTTTCAGCTGTTATTTTCTGTAGGAAACCCTTGTAGGATCTACACAAATGACCCCTTGCTGAATTCAGAATTTTGTCTACTTTTCAGAAATGTTTAGGTTTCTGGGATCCAGCATTGGTTTCATGACCATTCCTGTCACTGACTGGAAGGAGGCTGAAAGCACAAAAAATTGCACAAATGGGGTATGCCCCAGTAAAATGCCAAAATTGTGTTGAAAAATTGGGTTTTCGGATTCAAGTCTGCCTGTTCCTGAAATCTGGGAAGCTGCTGAGTTTAGCACCGCAGACCCTTTGTTGATGCCATTTTCAGGGGAAAAACCACAAGCCTTCTTCTGCAGCCCCTTTTTCCAATTTTTTTGAAAAAAACGAAATTTTCACTGTATTTTGGCCAATTTCTTGGCCTCCTTCAGGGGAACCCACAAAGTCTGGGTACCTTTAGAATCCCTAGGATGTTGGAAAAAAAGGACGCAAATTTGGCTTGGTTAGCTTATGTGGACAAAAAGTTATGAGGGCCTAAGCGCGAACTGCCCCAAATAGGCAAAAAAGGGCCTGGCACAGGAGGGGGAAAAGGCCTGGCAGCGAAGGGGTTAAATGTTGTGTGTTAGTAAACATCTGACACCCTACAGCCTATTTCATTTCAGACTCTTTGTACAGTAGGTCAGAAAGTTCACTTTACAAAATCCTAGTGCTCTGCAGTCAGAGAAGTAAACTGATTTCTGACCCCTTACTCTGAACACAGAGCAAATGTGACAAGGTAAAAAGAAGATTTAAAGGCATTTTATTGCTCCTTCACTTTCTGAGAGAACAGCCATTCTTTGTCAACTTGACAGAACATGGAGTAGGTTCCAGATTTAGCTCACTTGATAACATCTGATTCACCATAGCGAGTGAGCCAGTAGATTTCTGGAGACCTGATCAGGCATTAAAAAGCTGTAGAAATGTGTTGCAAAATCGATAGATGTGAGAAATTGTTAACAAACAGTAACCTGTCACCAAAATCGGTAGGGATAGCAAGTAAGACTTGGTCATTTGCTGTATCTTGACTCCTGTCTTCCAAAGTCATCTTTTTTTAGGGAGGTGACATTGTACTTTGTTTAATTTTATAATCTAGAGGATGACCACCATATCTTGAAATCGGAGGGGACTTTGGGGAACACTGCGCTTATTAGTTCTGCATCTGGTGCTGGAACCTTCCGGGGTTGATCCCATTCATTTGAAGTGTCTCCAAGGCCATTGCAGGTATTACTATCGGTACTGTCTTGAAAAATTTCACATTACAAGATACTTGTTAACTTCGTTAATCAACCTTCTTCATGATTACATCCATCTTTTAGGATTGAAAACGCAGACTTCAAGTGTGTCTGTTTTACCCACAGTGTAACCCACAATAGAAAGCCTCCTGGCAATATAGGGACAGATACTCACCAAACATGCTTATGTGCTGAGGAAACTCCTGCAATGTTCTAGCCGATGCAAACCACAAATGTCCTTGCTCACTCTTTAGTAGTATGACTGAAGCTCAATACTTTCAGTGAGTGTTCAATGGTGGTGGAAACAATGTAAGTTTGAAACCATATTCATAAATACAAAGCACCAAAAGTTTAAAATAAAATATTGAGAATTCGAAAGTTGAACAAAGTAGTCTTCACTATCCATTAAATCATTTGATTGTTTGAAGAGCACGCTAGAATAATGCAAACATGCTCATAATAAGCAGTAAAAAGAATATCACTGAACATTAAATTTCCCTAATGATAGAAAAAATGGAAACAAACATTGGTAAACCAATAGGTCTGACTTTATGCTGGTGCCGTGCAGTAGAAAGATGTCATATAAGATGTAAAAGATACAAAATCAATATCAATAGGAATGTGGGGGAACGTGAATCACATTTACAAGCAAAATCACTTTTAGGTCCGAAGTCACCCTTCTGCAAAGTAAGCAGTACTGTGGTATATGTGATATATTTAGGAACTGAGGGCCAGATGTATAAAAAATCCAATTTGCATTTCTTAAATAGCGAATTTTAAGAAATCGCTATTTAAAAAAATGTAAAATGGTATGTATGAAATTTGCAATTCGGTAATAGCGATTTCTTAAAATTCACAAAACACTATTACAGAATCGTAAATAGAGAATGCGACTCCATTTATCCCTATGGGCCTGTAGGCCCATAGCTGCGAATGCTTTTCCATTTCCCAATTTGCGAATTCCTGTTAGGAATTTGCAAATTAGGTAATGTAAACCCCAGGGTGCTGGGGGCCTAAGGCCCCCCTCTGATGCATCCCAAAAAAATATTTGAGGACATGTGAAGCACATACATGTGTGCGCTACATGTCATTTTTAAAAATGCATTTATAATGCATTTTCAAAAATTGCACATTCTTTCCACCAAATTGGTGGTAATTGCATTTCCTGAATGCCCAATTCGACATGTGCTTTGGAAATCGCAAATAGGGATTCCTTATTTGCGATTTCCTATTTAGAGAATCGCAATTTGCAATTCTCTAAATGGGGTCGCAATTTTAAGGAATCGCTATTTTTGCGAGTCCTCAAAATTGCACTGAGAATGCCTTTCATACATTGTGAAAGGCATTTTGTCATTTGCAAATGGCCGAATATTGCAATTCGCACTGTTGCGAATGCAAAAACGTTTGATACATCTGGCAAAAAATCACATGCAAGTGCAAAATCAACTCTCTGCATCATCAGCAGGAACATAGAAACAATTTTCAGAGGACAAATCACATTTAGGGGCGATTACAATTATCTCCAAATCACTTTTAGTTGCAAAATCCACCTTGGTGCAGCATCAGCAGAAATGTGAAAATACTTTTAAGTGCAAAATCATACTTAGTGCTTCAGCAGCAGAAATGTGGAACTATTTTTTTATGTTAAACCGCATTTAGATGCAAAATCACTGAAGTTGCATCTTACCTGCTCTAAGTACATTTTCCCATTAGGAAGCACTTTTTAATTAAACCATTTTAGTGCACACACTAGGCCTAGGCACCTTTTTTCCTTTCTTTTTATTTGGATGGCCTATGCTTGCAATAAAAAATTTAAACAAACGTTGGCAAAGCCAATAGGTCTCGCCTTTTCAAAGTATTGGCTTTGTCAATGTTTTTTGGGATGATGTGCAGCATCTGCAAAATGAAATGCTTTTTGCCAATGCTCTTCAGTGCTAGCAAAAAGACAAAAGGCTCTTTCTGCAGGGCCACTCCCAAACATTTTGCCTTCTCCCTCTTACTTTTTGCTGAATTCGTTTTTGCTGGTATCAGAACTCTGTGCACATTACCACTGCTAACCAGTGCTAAAGTGCTTGTACTTTCTCCTCTAAACCTGGCATTATTGGCTTATCCTCAACTGGCATATTTATTTTAATTATAAGTCCTTAGTAAAGGACACTTCATGTGCCCAGGATCTGTAAATGCTACTGATGCACTGATTGTGACACCCACTTAAGTAGCCTTTTAAACATGTCTCAGCCCTGCCATTGGCGAGCCTGTGTGTGCAGTTTTAATTTGCCATTTTGACCTGGCAAAATAAAACCTTTTGCTAGGCCCAAACTTTCCTTTTTAATACATATTAGTCACCCCTAGGGTAGGCCCTGGACAGCAGGGTGCAATGTATTTAAAAAGTAGGACATGTACTTTTAAGCTTTTACATGTCCTGGTAGTGAAAAACTCTTTACATTTATTTTTCACTACTGCAAGGCCTAGCTCTCCTGTATGATAACATTGGAGTGGCCTTGTTGCGTTCTTTGGGTGTAATTTACAAATGGGAGGAGATAATTTCTTCAAGTTTGGTGTCTCTGGAATCACAATTTTAAATCCAAGCTTATTTTGAAGTCGAATTATAAAGTGCAGTTCTGAAAATGCCACTTTTAGAAAGTTGACATTTTCTTGCCTTAGCCAGTTGGTGCCTGCAGGCTGTCTCTGGTGACATTACTGAGTGTAGTTGCCAGTTGGGCTTTGTGTTTTTCTCCTAGACAGACACACACAGTGGATGTTTAGCGTGACTTGATGGGCCTTCTAGGGTAGGATGGGAAAGAGGAGCCGAATACAGCCTCACTTACAGAGTGATTCCAAGGGCTAGTTGGCTGGCCTCCTGATCTGAAGTCTCAGGGACATAACAGACTTCCAACTATCAACTACCCTGATTCTGCACCTGAATTCTGCCATCTGTGAGTCTACCTTGCCACGTGATGCCGCCTCAGCCCTGGACCCTTGGAAGTGGGCCTAAGGTGCCTGTCAGCTGAACTGACACATTTTCTCTGCTGAATGATGCATCCCTGAGCTGAAGCGGTGCATCTCATTGGCTGAGCGGTGCTTCCCCGAGCAAAACCAATGCATCGCAGTTGCTACATGGATTGGACCTGTCACAAAAGACTTGCATCGCTGCATCCCACATCTTGGGTCTGATGCTACGCATTTGGAACTGCCTCTGTGTGACACCTCCCTAGAGCAGATCTTCGAATCTCTGATCAACGGCAGCCTCAACGATGATGCTGTAGCTCCGTATCACAGCTTCAGCATTTCAGAATCGACGCATCGCCTTGGTTGCGCACCGCATCCCTGACAAAATGGCCTTCAAACTACAAGCCCCCTTGACAGAGTCCTCAGTGTTGATGCAACAGGACCTCGCACTGCAGCCTTGCTGCATCTCAGGACCTACAAATCGCTTCAGCTGTACAACACATTTTTGATGCAGATCCATGCGGCGCTCCACCCACAGGATTTAAGTTACTTTATTCAGCTGGCCTAACTGGGTCCCTGTAGCGAGCCGCACTCCATCACGGTTGGCCTAACCTTCTGACTTTGTCCGACGCAACCAGATATCCTCAATAGTGCTTTGTGCTTTTTGGTGCTAGTTTTACTTAAAACTTTAAAATTCAACATCTCCTGTTCTACTAATAGGATTTTTGTTGTTTGGACTTGTTTTATTTATTAACAACTACCCTATTTTTCTAAATCTTTTGTGGGTTCCGTTTGTGGTATGTTTTCACTATGTTATTGTTTGAAGTGTTGCACAAATACTTTACACACTGCCTGTAAGTTAAGCCTGACTGCTCTGTGCCAAGCTACAAGGGGGATGAGTACATGTTAATTTGGGGTTTGCTTGTGCCGTACCCTGACAAGGATTGTGGTTGCTGCCTGACCTTGGTTCACACCCCAGTCAACCCAATTTCTACAGCACGATTACGTGAACGTTGGCATGCTAGAGTAACCACCATGATTCAACTGGCAGTTGTATCATCCCGAATGCATGTGAGTGCATTTGGACATATATGCATGAATGCATCACCATGCATGCTCCCCTTTTTTGTTTACCATTTCATGATGCTGGATACCTCTTGTAGCAGTAAATAAAAACAGAATGATTCCTTGTTTAAAAATGCTTTTTGAAAAAGGAGCAGCCCACCAGCAAATGGCAGCTGCTGGGCTCCTGAAAAAACATGGGAAGAAATTGCATCAGTAAGTGAGAGGTGGGGAAGCAACTTATGTGCAGATGGGGTAAAAGTCAAAATGGGGTTAGGAGCAACGAGAAGTGAGCAGGGAAGCAAGAGAAGAGGTTGAGGCGGATTTAGGGAGGAATTTAAAAAAAAATTAAATTAAAAAAATTGTCCAGTGTAGGAAAAGAGTGAATAATCTATTAGGGAGAAGAAGTGACAGCATAGGATTCTCTGAGGAGCGCTTTATGAGGAGCAGAAGCAGCACATGAAAGATAGAGAGAAAGCAGGAAAACACATGCACTCTCATGGAGTGCTCAAAGAGAATATTAATTCCATGAATGTGATCTATGGTAGTATACAAGTCTTGTAATCAAAAGATGAAAGGAAAGCAGTTGAATAAGAATCAAGGAAATTAGATTGACAAGAAAGCCAACCAAGTGATGTACTGCAAGTGTTTGGCGTGGCTCACTAACGTTCTTCTAAAAACAGATAGATAAAACCTCTCTGTAAGTGAAATCTAGAAAAAGGACAGTATTGAAGGCAAGGAAGCCTTCAGTATTTCCCACTTTTGTTTCTCTGGAAAACTACCTGACCCCAGCAGCATTTTTTAAGAAGCCAGTGGGAGGGAAGGACCGGCAGAGGGAACAAGAAGCTTATGTACAGGCAAATACAAGCAGCTGGTGGACAAGTCACGGGGAGGGTACAGGAAAATGAGGGTTGGGGAAGGAGATAGGAGAGGTGGTGGGTAAGGTAAATGAAGAGTTCACAAATGAAAGGGAGAACTGAGAGGGTGGTAGGTAAGGGAAACAAGAGTGCACGCCGGAAGGAGAGAAACAACAGAAGAGGAACAGAGTAGGACAAACTGGACAAAGCCATCAGCAGTGGACAGAGGGGGCAATACTTGCAAGATAGTCCTTCGTACATTTTAATGCAAGCACTTGAGTAGAGATGCAAGGATACACCTAATCCGTCAACAGCATCAGATGATAAATTAATATTACACCAGGCTGAGACAAGACATAATTTATTAAAATTTGGAGCCAATTGTTGAAAGAATTTGGTTGAAGAAACCCAAAGGTTGAAATGGATGGACCCAAACCACACCTTAGGTATATTGTAAGCAATATGTCTGTTTGACAGCTGTGCTGTCAAAGCTCAGGCATTAGAATGGGCTGAAAAATACACTTATGGTTGTTCTTGCAATTGTGTGGGTTAAAAGACCCCTTCTATCAACTAGTGCATATTGTGGTACAAGCATTTAAACCCTTCTGTGGCAACATGGCTGTTTGGACGCTTGTAAACTTGTCTTTAAGTACCGGGGGCACCCTGTGGGTCTTTTTCATGAGTTATCTGCGGCGTTAGGTGCTGTAAGGTCTGTTTGGCTTTATACTTTTTTGTTTTTACTTTTTCAGAATACAGCCCAGGCTTTGGGCTTTTTGGAACCTTTGACAGCACAGATTTAGCCAACATACCTACGTGAGTAACAGAAGCCGGTGGACTGTAACCCATGAACCACCTGTGAATTACATGAGGATGGTGCGTTCTGGGCAATGATCCGTCCTGTGAGAGCCACAGGAGTATTCGTTGTTAGTAGGTTCCAAATCTTGTTCCACCATGAATAGACACACTCAAGATAACACACTAGGAATACAATTTATGACTTTTATCAAAATCAAAGTCCTGGTGCATATTATTTGTATTGTTGTGACCATCAAAAGTGTGGAAACAATAGCAACTAATAATCAGAATATTATAAGATTATAACATATTTCTCTGCATTTATTTTCGAGTGCCTCCCTTGTTGCCTCTGACCCAGTTTCAAACAGAGCCTGTACTACTTAGCCTGCCCTTTTACCCAGATACCTTAGTCAAATAAGAGAGTCACTGTTGCGTCTGAAAAGAGCTGTTGTCTCGCTCTTTCTTCATGGAACAAATATTGAGTCTCAGAAGGCCATTATGGCCTGCCTGGTGGTGCCAAGGTGCCTGGCCGCGAACTTAGAAAAGCTATTTGCAGCTTGTGTCCGCACAAACTCAATTTGTCTGCTCTCTGAAAGTGTGGGGATTTCTCGTTCTATATAACACTTGTCTTTATCTAGTAGATTCACATTACATGCTCTTTTTAGACTGTTTTGAAAAGGACATGCCTCATAGTGAATGTTATCAAAAACAACAATCAACATATGACAAAAACAATGCATTCAAATACATCGTGATTTTATCAACCCAAACAGTTACAATGCAATCTATTACAACATGGAATGTTATTGATTTTAACTATTTAGAAATAATTTAATAAATTCTTTAAGCAAATATAGCTAATTCCGAAATGCTGTTTATAGTTTGGCATTTTTAAATATAAATGTAACTACGTATATGCAACTTAGTTATTCATTTTTAGACTAATATTGCTTTGTTTACATTTTAATTTAGATTTTGGAAACTTTTTTATATATTTTACTATGAGTAAGTAATACACTTACCCAAAAGTGTATGTACACGTTTATAAATCAATCCGCTCTGATAGTATATCATAACTTTCAGGAAGAGCATGTTTTCTGGTGGGCAATATTTTAAAACTACACTGCCATCTATGGGCCTTGAAGGCTAATAACTTCTAAACCATAATTTATTCTGCTACTTTAAATCAAAATTGTTATAATAAAAAATTAATAAGAAGTTCAAAGGATTCTATCTTAGAATTCAAATTTTAATAAAACATTTTTAAAAGGAACTTCTAAAAGCTTTATGTTACCTTAACTGCAGTTCATTCAAATGCCTTGTAACTGCTGGACGATGTTAATGAACTGCTTCATAAAAATACGTTGTAGGTGTTAGTGGATAGAAATTATTTACAGTAAAGGTAGCATATTCATATTAATCTTCTTATTGAATGTTATGAAGAACAACAATCAACATGCACCTTCACCTATCTCTGTTTACATGAAACATTATTGAATATTTCAATTACGTATATAAACAATTCCTGAATTATCAAAACCTACTGAAATAAACTTTACACATGCAATTGTATGCTGACAACACTAAACGTATTATGTGTTTATATTATTGAAAAATGTGAATTCAAATAAATGAATATACTAAAAGCAGTGAGGAGTACATAAGCAGGAAAACTGCAAAGAATACGTCAGGCTGCTGAAAAGTGCCTGAATGTTTTGATCACTGAGGTAATTCTGTAAGTGTCAACTGCGGCCGGCTCATGGCTTTTTCTTACCTCCTACTGGACTAAAGGTAGAGTCACCACTCACCACTGGGTTCTTAAGTGGCCAGAGGTTTGGAGTGTTAGGAAATGCAATTACCAAGAGATATTCTAATTTTGATAAATCTCAGATGATCTGTCAATAATAGTGAAAGTGAAGTTTATATGACTTTGGCACTAAAGTCTTTGCTTCGCTTCAATAACACTCTCCTGCTTCCTACTTCAGGCACCACATCTACACTGGTGGTATGCTTGTTCTCAGGAATAGATGTTTTTGCCTTCTACCACGTGTTTGTCAGATTTGGTCATGATGGTATCCATCATGATGTGTTTAGAGCAGATAGGATCTCCTCCCTCAAGAGGAGCAGGTCTAGGGATAAGGCCAGTCATGTTCAGGTCGATTTGACAACTGCAATTAACGGGAGAACACACACACCAAGAAGCAGTAATGCGTATGTTAAAATAGCTGCCGTCCTGCCCTGTACCAACTAGATTGGGGGCATGTGGTGGTGGAAAGGGGATCACGCACCAAATGTGGGCTGTAGTACATCATAAAAAGTCCTGCTAAATTTCCAAAGAATTATAAAATGAAAAATACAAAAAATATTGGACGTTTAACATCATCACAAATGACTAGCCACCGATCATCATTTAGGACCATCGTGCAATCTTCCAATGTCCTTGTGAAAACAGGAAATGCTGCTGCATATTTGAAAAATATAAAAAATATATTCAAAATCAAAATATAAATGGTGTCCCAGAGTAAAGGGCAGAACGAAGACAGAATTCCTGATGAAAGTCATCCAGGTGTTCCACTTAAACCAGATATACAGTATGCCCTGGAAGGCACGGGAAGCAGTAATCAAGCAGTGACTTTTGACAGCAAACACACACACAGAATCAAATGATATCATCAATCGCAATTCTGAGCTACATATCTTTGTTTTCTCGGACTACTTGCAGCAAACTTTAATTGCATCTCAACACTGTAAAATGTACATTCAGCATGATAGTAAAAACAATGCCAATACATTTCCTGATGCTGGTGCTGTGCCAACACTGCAGTGTGATCTTAGCTGAGCTGATGTTGTCACTGTTTAGGAATGCAGAGCAAATGAGAATATCACAATTAGAGGATGTAACACATGCCCAAGGTGCAGACTTGATTGCGCTAAAGACACTCACAAAAGACATTCTCTGGAGACTAGATGATGCTGAAAACAGGTCACGGTGAAACAATCTTCGATTTGTAGGTTTCCCTGAAGGGGTTGAGGGAGCTCAAGTTCCTACATTTTAGGAAACCTGCCTTTAATCCTCCCTCCCATCTGCCAACTTCTCTTCCTTTTGTATGACAGAAAGGCCCCACAGAGTGCTGTCGCCAAAACCACCTTTCGGCGCCCCACCAAGAGCACTCATAGCACGCTTTCTGAACTATCACAATAGAGACACTATTCTTAGAGAAGTGTGACAGCAGGGAAACCTTACTTATAACTCTTCTACGATATTAATCTTTCCGTATTATTCCAGAGAAGTGCAGAAGCATCGGCATGCCTTTGATGCAATAAAAGTCAAACTCTGACCGATGAAGCTCCGTTATATGCTTCTCGTCCCAGCAAAATTGAAAGTGTCCCTGAATGACAAAGCACACGTTTGCGACACACAAGAAGAAGCATGGAGATGGGTAGAAGAACGTCCTCCCCTGCTCCAGAGTTCTTCAACTGAAAATGCATCGCAGGCACAGGATGTGAGAATGACCAGACCGAATATGGAGATCCCGGATGGAAAAGGGGGAGGTGGTCGAGGAACGCCCAAGACAAGACACGTGGTTTGATGTGAACGAGGCTTAGGTTAAAGGATCACTCTTCGGATTCAGACCTGGAAAGAAAAAGGGAGACAACCTCTTCACATAATAAACATCCAGCAGGGTGGTACATAACACAGCAAGAGAAGATGGGGGCAGGCCATGATGAGGGGAGCTCTGCTTCAGAGGGCCAACAGTCTAGCCAAGTAAATCACTGTAGTATAGATCTCAATAGAGAAACAGGTGGAGGCAGCGAACATTGACAAATTATTAAGGCAACAATTGACTCTTTACTCATCCTTGGGGCTACTGAATGGCTCTGGGCATGACTGGCATGGGAAAATGCACTCTCCCCCCTCCTCTTTCATTCTCCCAACTTTATTTTTACTCCCTCTATTGCCCTTCACCCTTTCCTGCCCCTCCCCTCCCTTCTTCCCCTTCTTTTCTCCAGCCACGTCTCCTAGTGACTGCACTAGTGAACTTTAATTGATTGTCAGTTGTGTGGGGTGATTGGTGGGGAGAGAATCCCACCTCTGGGGCTAGTTATGAGTTTTTAATGTTCAGTTGTTGGAATAGGGTGGCTGCACACCCTCAGGCCTGATCTAGTGACACAATGGCTATAGAATCCATGAGGCCACATTCGAACGGGGAAGGGAGGCATGGGTTGGGGTTATTCTGTTCCAATTTGATAAGCATCTGTTTAAAAGCAGATATAAGATGGTGAGGTGTAGATACTATGTTACATTGTGGTTCCAGTGTACCTACATGGGGCAAACTGATATGACCTCAGGACACTCATGGCAACATCTAACTCTGCTGATGGGACACACATATAATGTAAAGGCTCTGGGACACAAGGTCAAAAGGGGACTAGTGGCCACTTTTCTACAAAGACAGAAACCAGATGTTGTCCTCCTGCAGGAAATGCATCTTCAAGGCACACATTGCCATTTCCTACCATGGGGGGCCTACACGCTATTGGCGCATGCAGAGTTTACCTCCGGGGCGAGGGGTGTGGCAATACTTGTTCAAAAGACACCTCCCTTTCAGGTCAATAGAGCATGGATAGACCGCAATATGACATATGCAGCAGTACAAGGGGAGTGGGGCAGGGAGGACATCATTATTGTAAATGTTAATGCACCTCCCCGTCTGCAGCAGCGCACATTACAAGCGGTGACAGACATCCATCTAGTCACGGATACTTCTTTACATATAACAGGAGGGGAATTCAATGATGTCATAATGACCACATTAGATAGGTTAGGTACATCCCGCATAAAGGGTTTGGACAAGATCATGCCACTCAGTCAATTTGTAGCGACACTGGGACTGACTGACCTGTGGTGTCGACTCCACCCAGCTAAACAAAGTTACTCTTACTACTCTAGGGTGCATACAGTATTCTCCAGACTGGATTACATATTCAGAATTGCTGGAGAGGTGGAGGTGGGACAGAGTGCTTAATATCTGGATTGAGAGCTGTCAGATTACTCACCACTCAAGGTCATGATTGGACAGAGACAACAAAACAGGGGGGCTGGCTGGCGGCTGAATGCATGGGAGCTAAGAGACAAGAAGATCCTGAAGGAAATCAGGACAGACACAAAACTCTATTTTTTTGCAAACACAGACACATTAGACTCTGCGGTGATGTTATGGGAAGCCTACAAGACCGTGATATGCAGCAGGACACAAGATGTCATAGCCTATAACAAGTGGAAAGAGAATGAGGAAATGTATGACATTGAAGCCACACTGAAATGTCTAAAGGCAGAGACAGTGAACCTACCCTACCCTCTGAACTTTAGACAGCTAGAGACCTTGAGATCCGAATACAAGGAACGGGCCACTAGGGAGGGGCGAACTCATCAATTAGCTGCACAACATCACTTATATGACACATGCGACAAACCTGGGAAGTTACTTGCATGGCTGGGCCTTAGGAAATTGGAGGCGATATGGGTGACCCAGATAGCGGGACAGGACAGAGCTCTATATGTGACTGATAAAGAGATAGCAGACAAATTTGGCAGGTTTTATGAGACCCTCTGCAGGGTATGCCCTAAAGCCAACCAGCACCAAAAAGAGGAATACCTAGACAGTATTTTCCTCTCAGTGCTACCAACAGCTGACAGGGAGACCCTATATGCAGAAATATCCCTGGTTGAAGGGAAGGTAGTGGTCACAAAGCTTACAACAGGTAAAGCCCCGGACCCTAACCACCTTCCTGTAGAATTCTTCAAGAAGCAGATTAACTTATTGGCCCCTTATCTACATAATTTATTTAAGGTAGCTTAGAAGGAGGGGATTCTGCCTCCTGACCTATGTAGAGCCACAATAGTGGTCATTCATAAGCCCGGGAAACCCCCGGCAGAATGTGGCTCATACCGATCCATATCCCTGTTACATTTTTAAACTAAAATTGTTGCTACTATACTTGCCACCAGACTCTCAGGGTTAATTTCTTCCCTCGTTTCCTCAGGACCAGTCGGGGTTCAGGTCAAAGTGCTCCACCAGAGGCAACCTACTCCAGAATTGGATTTCAGCACCAGAGTCCCGCACAGACCCCCATCTGTTTGTGTAATTAAATGCCAAAAAGGCCTTTGACGCAGTACACTAGCCCTTTATGATGGCCTCCCCTCGGGGACGGATTTCTGGCGTGGGTGGCACTGCTATACAAGGAACCCTATGCGTCCATATGGGACAAAGGGGTGATGTCAGCTGGCTTCAATATTCAATGAGGCACTCATCAGGGTTGTCCACTATCACCCCTTCTATTCGCTCTCACTCTAGAGCTCTTAGCCTGCCACATCTGTGATAACATCCACATCAGTGGATTTCAGGCCCCGGACTCTCTCCTAGAACAAGAGAAGATATTGTTATATGCAGAAGATATTCTTCTCTACACCTCTCATCCATACACTTCGCTCCCAGCCGTATTCCAGGCTTTTGACATTTATGGTTAGCACTCTGGCTAAACCATCAACTAGAAGAAATCAGTCCTTTATAATAAACACCTGACAGGGACCATGGGGCTCTCACTGAATGACCTCGCCAGTCGCTTGAGGGTGTGCCATGAGGGATTACAATACTTTGGCATCTACGTGACATGGGATGCTGAACACAGTATTCGCCGCAACATTGGCAAAATACTGTCCGACTTTTCTGTGGATGCCGAGCAATGGAAAGTGCACCCTCTCACCATCATGGGCAGAGCCACCCTTTTTAAGATGATTACCCTCCCTAGGTTTCTCTATGCGCTACAGAATTGCTATTATAAAATGCCAGAGGAGCTTTTCCTGCAAATAGATAGAGAACTATGGCGATTTCTCATACAAACAGACACCCACGGATCAGTTTGCAGACTCTGCAGATAAACTGGTACAATGGAGGGATTGCTTTCCCTGACCTCCGAGCTTACTATTGGGCATCCCATCTATTGATAATAAATGATTGGACTTATTTAGATGTGTCCCATCCTACTTATGCATTGGAAAGAATGCAATTTCAAACCAAATCCTATATAAATTACTTATGGGAGCAGAGAAATGTGATGCCTCTTATCAGCAACCCAGGTGATGATCGAGGTATGGCATAAAACCTCCAGACGCATTGGCTGGGCTGACAAAATCACACGAGAGACTCCTTTATGGGCAGGAAATTTTCTTAAAGAGGCCACTAAGTTGAAGGGGTTTAGGGACTATAACACAATAGGAATCTCAAAGGTGACAGAGCTTATACTGGAAGGGGATCTGATGCCTTTCTCTGTCCTACAACAGGAGTATCTCCTCCATGACACACAGTACTACCGATATCTCCAACTTTAGCATGCACGGAGGGCTGAATCTATACCAACGGAAATACCGCAGTGCTCACCCTCAGAGGGCAGATTACTGATGGGAGAAATCCCAGAGAAAGTGGACTCAGCCATATATAGAACACTTAGGGCCAGATTTATACTTTTTGATGCAAAACTGCGCTAACACAGTTTTGCGTCAGAAAGATTAGCATTGACTAGCGGCATTTTTAATGCCACCCAGGCATCATATTATACGATGACGCTGGGTGGTGCTAAAAATAGGTTAGAGTCATTTTTTCCGACGTTAACCATTGCGCCTTGTCGTAAGACAAAATTACGTTAACGGAGTAAAAATGACTCTAATTCGGTTTACAACATGTAAACACGTCGCAAAATGGAAATGCACCATTTTTCCCCACAATAGCGTCAAAAACAGACGCAAACAGAGAAAACAGTGCAAAGGAGCCAGGAGAGACGCCAGGGAGACCCCATTTAATCAGAAAACAGCCAGGAGGACCCAGGCAGGACCCAGGGGAGGGAGAAGAAAAAGCAAAAGTGTTGTTTCAGTGCAGAGGAGCACGAAATACTGGTGAGAGAGGTGACGGAGCATCAAAATCAACTCTTCGTCACTTCCAAATTGCCAATTGGAAGTGGAGAGGCAATCTGGCAACTGACAGTGGATAAGATTAACAGTGTGTCAGAGGTCAGGAGGACTGTAACTGAGTGCAAGGAACACTGGCATGACTGCAAGTGAAGGACAAGGGAAAAAACAGCAAGGAACAGGAAGGCAGCACTGCAAACTGGTGGTGGGAGTCCAGCACCACGAGAGGACTTGGACGAGATCGATGAGATGGTTGCAGTGGTCATCCCGGAGGAAATCATCACAGGAATCGCAGGACAGGACAGCGCAGACTACCAGGAAACACCACAAATTCAGGGTAAGTTGCATGCGGAAAATGTATGCTAAAATATCAAGTGCAAGAAAGGGGAGGCACATAGGACTCACACAATGCATGTCAAAGGAGCGCAGAAGGACACAATGCACATTAAGCAAGTTGCACCATGCCGACGTAAGCTACACACGTACCTACACCTTGGTAGTGCCATCCACCATGACACATATATAACCTGGACATATGTTGAACACCATGCCTAAATACATACATGTGCAGCACATGGGATGGATGGCATGGATAATCATTGTGCCACTGGTTGTGTCATCACATTATTCCTTGCATGTAGTCATATCAACACCACCAACACAACCAAGACCTCAGAGACCAGGTAGTCAGTCAATACCATTCCTGGGGTTACTTCATAGTGGTGTCCCTTGTTGTAACCCCTTGCAACTGCCTTGGCTCATTGCCCAAACGCATGTGTGCTGCATTTCACAGCACACAAGTCATTGCAACTGTCCCAACAGTACCCAGGCATGTGCCGGTAGCATCACCACACCGCACATAGACAACACATCCACATAAGGCAGCCATCCCTCCATCTTGCAGTCAGAGTGTCCCCTGGGTGCATGGAACAATGAACTGAACAGGCGCTGGGGGAATAGCTGGCTGGACCTGTTTCATTGGTAACATGCCACTACCCAGACTAACCAAACTGAAGTAGTGTTGAACAACACTTCTTGATGCTGAACTGAAATGTGCCACTACAGAAAATATGTACTACTGATAGCAAACAGTAGGTCACAACAGTCACAGGCTGAGCCCACAACTACTCTGACACAACCATGTCAGATACATGGGAATGGGGAAATAAACACACACATACAACACATGGGGTATGACTGTGAACATATTGGCGTATAATTCCACATCGAGGGGCAGGGAATGGTGCATGGGCAAGTCCGGTGTTGATAAGACTGCCAGCGCTTGGCAGTATGAGTCACACGTTGGGATGGCGGCTGGAAATCTGTCTGCTCATGGTAGCTCTGTGGGGCACTTAGCACAACATTCTTGATAGTTCAAAAAGACTCAGGGCCTCATTATGACCCTGGTGGCTGGTAGAAAGCTGGCGGTAACACCGCCAACAGGCTGGCAGTGTTCTGCCAGATATTATGACCGTGGCGCAATAGCCACGGCCATACCGCCGGCCCCTCCACTATACCGCCAGACTTCCGCCTGGCGGTCATAATCCCCAGGGCAGCGGTGCAAGCACTGCTGCCCTGGGGATTATGAGTCCCCGACCGCCAGCCTGGCCACGGCGGTAAACACCGCCATGGAAAGGCTGGCGGTAAGGGGGACTTGGGGTGCCCCTGGGGGTCCCTGCACTGTCCATGCAGACTTGGCATGGGCAGTGCTGGGGCCCCCAGGCATAGCCCTGTTGCGCATTTCACTAATTCAGGCAGTGAAATGCACAACGAGTACTACTGCATCCGCTGCACATCAGCATTGCCGCCGGCTCTATTACGAGCCGGCAGCAATGTTGATGTGACTTTTCCACTGGGCCAGTGGACGGTAACACTGTTACTGTCCGCTGGTCCAGCGGAAAAGTCGTAATAGGGAGCCAGAAATATCGGCAGCACTGACGGTATTCTGGCTCCCGCAGCCTCGGCGGTCTTTTGAAAAGACCGGCGAGGTTGTAATGAGGGCCTCAGTGCCACTTTTGGGCTGCATTGTGTGTAACAAGACACGCTGCCATCAGCCCTGCAAATAAGGCAGTGGAAAGGGCAAAGGGCCAGGGCATGGGACCCCCTGCAAGTGCATGGGCTGTGCAGGGGCACCCAGGTTTCACACCACACCACATCACCAACAACTATTGCATGAGGGTTTCACCGCCATGCAAAGGCTGGTGGAAATGCGGAAACAGACCTGAAGGGTAGTGTTGAACGTAATACTGGTCTGGTGTCACAGGACAGATGGCATAGCCAGTTCGTAAGCTGCTGGAAACCTGCCATGTCCAGGCCATTGGCCCATCGGGCATTCAACATTGCCAACAGTTGCCACTACCACCTATGCTGTTGGGGGTGGTCAAATACAGAATGGCAGTCAGGTGCCCATAGAATTGATGCACTTGAAATGAGGGACTAGTATGACTACCTGCAGAATCACCTCTAACTTGCTTCAGGCCCTGACCTAAGTACAACTCCTGTTAACTGGCTATGTCCATAGACTCATTTACCATCAGGCACTGTCACATACAGAATGATATACAAAGCAGAAATTTCATACCCATGCTGCCCATTCCTGGGTCTCACCCTGTGCATGTGTCAAATGAGCTGTACTGTCATCATGCTCCACTCATGTATCATAGTGCAAGGAGGGCTGCATTGAGGGGGAGGACATAAGTGTTTAGTAAGACAAACACACCTACACAGACAGACGATGAAACTGAACTCTGCCAGGTTCATGAGTGCCATGCAATGTAACACACAAACACCAAGATGAGGAGCCATCAATGGTAACAATAGCATAGTGTCCTGGCAATGCCATCCCTGGGGTTGTGGAAGGTCTCAGCACAGCATGGGTGTATGTGAAACATGTAACACTGTGACAGGTGAAAATTGCCATGGGTGGTGCTGTGGCATGAGCACAACAACGCACATTGCAAGGCCTCATCATGCAAATGGATGCATAGGGAGGGTAGGGAGGGTAGGTAACAAAAGGATGATGTCAAGCCACAGAAAGGATAGGCATCACACTTAGAAGATATGACGTAGCCAGTTGTACCAGCTGGGCTTACCTTCATGTGACATGCAGGTGGGGCATAGGGTTTACAGACTGCAGCCGTTATGTACAGGAACAATCCTTTGGAACTAAGGGGGGCATCATAGGCCCCTAACCCCACAGGAGCGTCACTTTTAGTGATGCTCCTGTGGGCCTAAGCACTGCGCTATATTGACAAGGTGCGTTAAGCCACTTTTTGTGGCTTAACGTAACCGTGGAAATACGGCCCATTCCCACGCATCACTGTGCGTGGAAGGGGCGTGCAATGGGTGTTGCTGTGGGCGTGCCACAGCAACACCCATTGCATTTTGATGCTGCCTCAGATTAATGTAATTTAGTGAACCTGAGGCAGCGCCAAAATCTTACGCCATCCCCAAGGGTGGCATTAGCAGGGTGCAATGAGGAGAAATACATTTATACCTCCTCGTTCTTTGCTTTTCCAATGCGTGCTGCATTCTGCAGCATGCATAGGAAGAGCAAAATGCCAGAAATGATTGTTTATGTGTGTAAAGGTGTCCCTTCCTGCACATCAACAATCATTTAAAAATGACGCTTTGGCGCTTCTGTGTGTGCTGCTTTCTACAGTTCACGCAGAAGTGCCAAAGTGCCATTAGTGATTGTTAATGTGCAGGAAAGGACACCTTCATGCACATAAACAATCACACCCCTCAACGCATACATCCTTACACGATGGCGCAAGGATGCCTGCGTTGGCGCTGGCAACTGAATTTTTCACCAGCACGGGGGACAACACAGGGGTGCGCCGTATGCACGTACATACGGCACATCCGTGTGTCACCAAAGTGACGCAGCGTCGCGCTACCAATTTTTGCGCAGCACTGTGCTGCACTACTTTTCCATGGATCTGGCCCTAAGATGACAATGAGCTTCAAATATCAAGTCAGTGACATGACATATCAATTGCCACAACACAGATAGACTGAGTTTACACCATCTTATTCCCGAGGATGATGACTCTCCTGTGGATCTGCCTGTCCTGGAGTACCATGATGACCTAGATGATCAGCTGGCAACTATCAGCCAAGAGACCCTCCAAGAAGTTCTTGTAAACCTCCAGACACCACTTCCAGTCGCAAGGAGGAGTATTGATGTAGCAGACATCCCACAGGCCCCACTTAGCACCCCAATAGTACGACCTGCCAGCACCGACACAGCTGAGGACTCCAAGGACCCAGGGACCAGCTTTGAGAGGACAGTGGTAGGAGGTGCGGGTGGAGATGCAAACTATGGCAGGCAGCCAGCCTGGAGGGGATGCGCATGTGAATGGTGACGGCTACTGAACAGACTGCAGCCAACCGCCTCACATACTCCCCAGTGCGTGGAGTCCAGGAGTGTCTGAGGGACATAGCTGCTGCCATGAGGGAGAGGCCACAACAACTGCCTTCCCAAACTGGCATCAGCGAGCTTGAGGACAAGATGGACTCCATGCACCAGGAAATGGTCTCCCTCAGGGCAGACATGGCTGCCTACCCCAGGGATGTTGCTGCTATACTAAAACATCAGCAGATCCTCCTTGCTGCAGTGAGGCCATATGTAGTTCCACAGATGGCAGCTGCCGGGAATTAGCAGTCCACATCTCCAACAACTGAAGTATGTGTGGCCCCCTTTACCTCCCCACTACCACCATCAATGGTAGGGGAGGCACCACACACACCGGAGGATGAAGATGTGGAACAGATAATCTTCACCCATAGGAGTTCCCCGTAGCACCAGCACATGCCACATGGGCAGTGTTTTCCTTTGTCCTGTGCTTGACATCATGCCGGTGTTAGCACTGTTGCAGATATGCACTCTTCAGCGACACACTGTTGACCTTTCTGCTATGGACTGCAATTGTCTCTAACTTTTCAATTGGCAATTTATGTTCCCCTGCACAGAAAGACACTTTACCCAAGTATGTCCCATGACATGTCCCTCAACCCTGGACCTATGTTGTGTCATAATTGGATGGATTCCACTAATGGGGTCACCCACTTGGACATTGTAAATATTGCACTACAACACTTGTTATTAAACACCACCTACACAACCAGCATGCCTTTGTGTGTTGTGACACATCTACTACGCTTAGGAATTGTGATGTGTGTAACATGTCTTTAGTCACAGAGTGTCAGTACAAGAGTGCATGAATAAGCAGGCACATATCTACGCATATGCTACCTACATGATGAACGTTAATGCCAGTCTCATCCCCTACAAGCAATTCACTGAGTATGTACAAAATGTTGAACACATGTATGCTACACCCACTACATACAGCAGGAATGGCTGGGAAACAGTTCTCAGGCAATATCGTCAGCTGGGAGTACCAGTAGAACACATTGGTGTGAAACAGAGGAACTCAACCTCATCTGTGACTGCCATTGGTCAGTTTAGCAGGATAGAAATGAAATGTAGGCTGTTGTCAGATGTTCCACAGTGACAACATTCTGATACAGGACCCATACAATGACAGCTGAATTACCACACCTACCTGTCCTATACATGGTCAACATAGTCACCTTGAGTAGTAGGTACACTGGATGGCAGATGCACAGACAAGTAGATGTGTTGTAGCTGCCAGTGTGACAGCTCAGTTGTAAGAAGGTGATGAACATGTCAAGAGAGTGATCCGGAGGCAGGATGGAATTCCTAGGACAACACACAATTTTCACTGTACACCCATGGGAAGACCCTGAGACCCAAGCATAACACACATGAAGTAAGGGAGTACCCAAGCAATTTTAATTAGAATGTAACTAAACTAAAAAGAATGAAGAACACCTATCCTAACCTAACCTATCCTTACTATACATAACCAACAACAGACCCTAACTACTCTATGCTAAACTTACCTAACACATTTAACGACACACACTAAACATTGGCCCCCCACTCCCCTTATATCATGAGACACATGCAGGAAAACAAATACTAAACTACACATATACTACCTATCACTAAACAAATATATATTTTTTGGCATATTTTATTTTACATTTTTTAAATATATATATATACATATATATATATATATATATATAATGCAAAAAACAAAGGAGAACTCTGGGAAGTTCCCAATTTTAGGTGGAGAGCTGCTCTAGTAAAGAGCACCCTGCAACACCAGCGACACTCTAGATTTGCTCACCTCAAATGTCTGCTTATCTAGCAAAGTTTAAATCTGCTTAAAGATTTTGCTGTACAAATGGCAAAAGACTTTGTCACTATCTAGCTCGGCGAGGATAGCACTGTGCTGATCCTATGCTTAAAAACTTTGCTAGATAAGCAGACATTTGAGGTGAGCAAATCTAGAGTGTCGCTGGTGTTGCAGGGTGCTCCTTACTAGAGCAGCTCTCCACCTAAAATTGGGAACTTCCCAGAGTTCTCCTTTGTTTTTTGCATAATTTATGCGTCACTCTAACCCTGAAAGGGCCTTGGTTTGACTTATACTGGGTGCTCCCTTGTGTCTGGACAAAGCTATACTCCTCTGAAGAGCTCTAATGAGAGCGAAACACGTGTCAGGGGTTGCTTTACTCATTCCAGGTTGGCTTGGACGGTATTTCACCAGTCCAAAGCTGTAATACTGTGCCTGGAGTGGTAAATGGCTTTTGTTATTTTACAGGTCGGCGAGGATGACACTGTGTCAATCCTATGCTTAAAGATTTTGCTGTACAAATGGCAAAAGACTTTGTCATTATCTAGCTCGGTGAGGATAGCACTGTGCTGATCCTATGCTTAAAAACTTTGCTAGATAAGCAGACATTTGAGGTGAGCAAATCTAGAGTGTCGCTGGTGTTGCAGGGTGCTCCTTACTAGAGCAGCTCTACACCTAAAATTGGGAACTTCCCAGAGTTCTCCTTTGTTTTTTGCATAATTTATGCGTCACTCTAACCCTGAAAGGGCCTTGGTTTGAGATATATATATATATATATATATATATATATATATATATATATATATTATAGCTCATAAAAGCCCCAACATCTCCCCCCACCCACATAGTAAACAGTAGAAAACCCACCGCCAAACCTACTTATCCTAACTAAACTACTAACCTAATCTAACCTGACACTAACCCCATAAAACCCACTAAAAAACATTAAAACAAATGAGGAGGGAGGGGATTGAACTGGGGGTGGGAGTCGTTATGCCATTCACAGATTGGCCCTCTTGAGTTTCCTCTTGATGAATTTGAAGAGTGTCTAACTTTTTGAGGACCAGTGTGACATCCCTCTGTAGGTCCCTAATAGCACTTATGTCCATGGCAGCAGGTGTGGTCGGCTGTGGCACTGATGTTGAGGGTACAGCAGTTGGGGCTTTTGTGATGGTGGCAGCTGTGGCCGCCTACACAGCTGTGGGGCTTGGTCCTCCGTGTGTGGGCAGTGTGAGTCCCCCTTGGGTGAATGCCTGCCACTCACTGGAGGATCGCTCTGTGCGATAGCGGCATGACATCCTCCGGAACCCAGATTCCACTGCCAGTATGTGCCGATAGCAGACTGCCCTCTTCTGAAAGGCACGCAGTTCCTTGTTGTTCATGTTGGCAGCTGTTAAAATGAGACAGGCAACCATCAGTGTTGGCATTGTGTGGAGTATGTACAGATTATTATTTTACACTCTACATCGAATTGCACATGCACTCAAACTCACATTCCGGATAATACAATGGCCCTGATGAATGAAACAACAACGCTGCCTTAGCATCATTTCATTGACACCATAGCCACTCACAACAAGATTAGGAAACAAACAAAATTAGATGTGCATTGATTTTGTGCCATGTTTAACAATGCAAAGGCAGCGTCAACTTCACATAGCTCAGGGCCACTATTCCTCATCATCTGTTTCAATGTTCGACCATACATCACCAGTAACTTGAATCTGTTATTGGGAAAATGGGATGCAGTTGGTTAACCGTAAGGGGTCAGTGTTGATTGGTACACATGCAAGCCTGATCAACATGACTGTCACCTACACTGTGAGCATCACATCTACCTACACATTTGTTGTTCCTCACCCCCTGTGCCTCAGGGGGGGTGGCCATGCAATTCATCATCTCAACTGTCCAGGCCATCCTCCAAGGCATGCCCGCTCATACATGGAGTCAGGGAGTGGACGATATGTTAGGAGGGCTGACAACTAGGAAGCTGGTATCCATAGGTCTTTCACATCCACATTCATGTGTCCAGGTGTAGGCACCGATCAATACCTGATCAGCCAATACCATTCCTTACACACCCATTTCCATGCCGCACACGTTTGGACTTAACAGCATGCACGCCTATTACATGCCATATAAGTATCACGTAAGTGGAGTACAATATATTTGGCACCATGCTGGGGGACAATTGCCCACCCAGTCCTACATGTACATTACAATACATGGATGCACCAATTTGTGTACAAAATGGTGCATCACGGTGTTGTGAGAATGACGGTGTGTCCCAGTGCCAATATTTTCACAATGGTGCACATCTAAGTCACATATGGGCCTACATGTGGCTTGTCATCACCTTGTTCACACGATGCTGCCCATTGAGCACCACAAGCCTCACAAGACAGGACTCTCTGCTCGTGCATTGGGAACCCTTAAATGGTTCACAGCGTCACCATCCAGCCTACTTTGATATCTGATCATTTGACAGCTCATCACTTCTAGCATTGCGTACAACACACATGACTCACTCACACAAAAGCCTTAATCACTACACAGGTCAGACATAATCACACTTACTGGATACATCTGTGTCCTCAAATCTTGCCACTTCGCCTATGGTGTAGGGAGCAGGTCCACCTGTAAGATATGGATGGAAAACCATGGTTAGTATCATATCACTGTCACTACTAGTGGACAATATATTACAGTGTGTACTATTTTAGAGGAGTGAGCTAATTATCTAGGTTGAGGACAGTGTAACAGACACATCACTGCAAACTCATGATGACAGTGACACTCAGGTGAGTGAGAGCCACAGATCCTCACACTTACACTGGGCCTGAGACTCATGTAGTGCTACACCGTGCAACAACCATATGTGGCCAATCTATAGAAGATGGAACTCCATGGTATTAGGGGGAGTTGGGTGACAGATACATGACATTATCCTGGTGCTCTGCAAGACAACTGACTCAGATTTTCTGGCTTGTCCTGCAAGGCACACAGAGGCACTTTCTGAAGGACAAGTGGCTCAATTTTTAGTCTGCAATGTTCATGCATTGATTTATCCATGACTGATGTGTCAAAGTTGTCTGATGGTATCAAATGCCCCATTGCCAGTGCCTCCTAAGGCGGGTATGCCCCCTTTGTTAACAGAATGGCAGGGGTGATGTACGTAAAATTATGACAATGTAGCGCCATGCAAGGATTGCCATACTTTGTTATCACAATCCAGTTACATATGGTATGCTAGCTGTGTCTTGGCTTATCATTCATGACACAATGCTGGGGCACAGATGTTGCCATGGCCCCTGAAATGCGTGACTTAGTGATGGTTGTGCATGACTCACCAAACATCTGACTTGCATTGGTAAAATGGTAGGCTATGTGAAGTCCATGTCTATACTGGTGCAGTTACACTTCATTCTGGTTGCAGGCAACCTGTCCACAAGCATTGCATGCAGCACACCAACACATCTACTACTGTCATTCAAGTGCAGTGAACAGTAAATAGTTTGCCAATGGGAGACTTACCAACAGGGCCACCAATCACCACACCAAGATGGTTTAGCAGATCCTGCTCCCTGGCCACCAGATTTGCCCAGTGACGCTTCAGCTGGTGCTCGTTGCGGCTGCTGCGGTACACCCTCTTCAGGTGGTGGAGCACTTTGCCCCATCGCAGCCACCTCGCCTCCGTCCGGTAGCCATGGATCACATGGCCCCCGTCTCCAACTTTAATGGGAAGTAGTGGGCTACCAGCAACACAAAGCCTACCAGCTCCTCCTCCCCCATCCTAGTCAGCCTCCCCCTACCAGACATTTCGCTGGGGTACAGGTTAACAAAAATTAAGCAAAGGAAACTTAAGGTCCAAAAATAACAATCCCAACTAACCCAACTTAACTACTACCCAGACAGACACCCCACAGTACAAGGAAAAATACAAAAAACACAGAAATTCACTTACACTGGGACAAAGTGTAGTCAAATACTACAAAAAACACAACAGGAGGGACACCACAAGATACAATACAGAGCAATAACACACCACCAACTCCAAGACACAACCACACAGTCAAAAGAGGCACAGACTGTAAAGGGAAAGTGAAAGTACACCCACTGTGCCATGCCTGTAAACAGGATTTCCTATTACATCACTTCCTGTCCCTGTGCATCATGTTTTCTGTAATGCGTGTATTTATTTGACGCATCTGATATTTGTTTGAGTATTTCTGATGCATGACCCACATGCGTTTTTTTATTGACGCATTACCTTTATGCGTCGATTAACAGTAAATCAGTATTGAGATGAGTGCGAAGGTGGAAATCACGCTAATGGCCCATGGGTCATATACTTTGCATTTGCAGATGTTTTCAACGCATTTGCATCATTTGTTTTTACTCTATTTATGATTGTGTGATTTTGTCCATTGTTAATGGATGCACCTTGTATCAACATACAAATTGAATGGGCTGGGCTGCAGTGTAGCATTTTTTGTATGGCCACATGTGGTAGTCCATACAACAATGTGATTCTGGTGTGATGGATCTGTTACACCAATGTGTGTTACAGAATAAACAGCATGTAAATGTATTCACGTCATGCATATGTATGTATGTGTGACAACAGTGTATCCACATATGTATGGCAGTCAATACTATGCAACAGTTATGGAATGTGATTGTGAATTGTGTTTACTTATGTGATGAGTGTAGTTGTCTTACAGAGCATTACATATCAGACGACATACACAGCTCGGGCATTGTTGGTGATGGCTGATGAATGCTATCTAGGAAATGTTACCCGACAACTGTCTCCATATGTTGATCTTGAGTACATGGTGACTTGTGTGTGGACTACACATCTGTCTGACATGTGTACATATTTGGTAGATACTGTGATTGACACACTCTGCTTACATTACACCCATATCATGTTTTGAACACAATAGTCAGGTCAAAGTCATTACATTTAGCAGTGTTATATTGATTTTTGTGTGGTGGACCTGCAGCCCTTGCTGCATATGTTCTCATCCATTCTAATGCGCATTCCACAGACGTGTCCATTTAAAGTCTGAGGTCATATGTACCCTGTGTCAGGATTAGGCCCCATGGCAGTGGCAGGACTGATTTCCATGGAATTCCTCCTATTGCTAGTCATACCTGGGTTAATCATGATTACCATTGTCACCAATGATGTCCCCCCTTGTCAAACATGCTCCATGCAGCCATTGCAACTCTCACACTGAGTTGTGTCAGTGGTCTGTTCAAACATTACAGTCTCACATTGATTTGACATCCACTGCCTCATATGTGGGCCCCTTGTTTACCTCCTATTTGGACATGCTGTAGTTGTTTGTGGTGAGCTATTGTTGTACAGGTTGTCAACATGGATGTAAATAATATGTTGTGGTCCTTAGATTGTGTCCTTCAGTTGTCACATTCTAGTGTTGAGGCTCTTTGTGAAATGTGTGATGGTAGCAGTTCAATCTTATGCATCACATGTGATGTTGCTACTGTACTCATCAGAATAGTGTTTGTGACATGCTCCCTGAGGTTAGACTCACAATCCTGTGGTATATGTTGTGTAGACTGAAGAGACCAAAGTCTGATGTTGTGAATAAGTGAGGTGTTTTTTGACAAAATGTACAAGGTTAGTTACATGATTATTAAGTGAAGAAGTTTTCAACTATGTGGAGTCTGCAGCGTATCCCAGCAGCTGTGTTGTGTTGTTCACCCTCATTTTCTTCTCCACCACCCCCTCCTCCTCTTCAGCAGGTTATCAACCTGCTCATATAAGGGGATGTTTATCCGCACACATATGTTGTGCAGGATGGCACGTCATGATTATCTTCCAGATGAAGTGTGGGGCATATAGGAGGCTGCCTCCTGTGATGTCCAGGCACCTGAATCTGGCCTTCAGGATGCCAAATGTCCTCTCCACAATAGTCTGTGTCCTCCGATGTCCCTCATTACATACATGCTCTGCTGCTGTGCTTGGGTTGGGAAATGGGGTCATTATCCATGGCTGTATGTCATAACCCTGATCCCCTGCAATAGATTAAAGGAGTAAGTTAATAGGGCTTGCAACAAGTATGCCATGTTGCATGGTAGTTGATATTTTGAGCTGGTTGTGACTCACATGTGTTTGTGGTATGGTGTGAGTTCCTATCCTTGGGTTATGTCTCCTCAGCACTAGGTTGTTGGACATGACAATCTTGTGTTTGGCTCAAGGACCTGGAACATATGATTTAGATTCCAAACCGATGGTCATTATGTATGTACCATGCGTTGTGTAGTGCACCTGTGTCTCAGTGTGCTATCACTAGTGGGGACATGACACATCCTCACAACACAATGTGGTCAAATTTGGTGGCAACATGGTAGCACTACAGAGCCTGGACATCCCATCCCTTTTGACATGTGTGAGTGCAGATGATGTGTGACACTTTGAAATTGGTAAGTGAGAATGCACAACACGTCTCCAAAATTGGTTGCATTGTCCTTCATCATTTCGACTATGCAAGAATGCCCCATGTGTGACATGTTACTTGGCAACCCTTTGTTGTCCCCTGCGCTAGTTGCTCATATGCAGCTGTGTACAGACACCCACTACCCTGCACCACGGTACTTGGCTAGCTGCCTTGAGGAGGTTGATGTATCTGTGCTGGAAGGTACACCGCCCTATACATATGCTGTTTTGATGGCCAAATGGCTCTTTCTGTGGGTGCAGCAGTATGCAGCATGCATTGGTGGCACAATCATCTGAGTTCAAAGCACAGTCTACTTCCTTATTGCAACCTGAATACAGCACCCCTGGGGGGGTGTTTGTTGTTGGCACTTTCTCAGGTTTTAGGTGACAGATACATGTGAGTCAGCATCATCATGCTATGTATCTTGTGGTGACAGACCTGCAGCGACACACATTGCACACCCCTTCCATACTACATACAGCATCAGAGGGTGGGCAATTTACAATGTGGCTTCAAGTCATTATGAAATGGTCATCTGCCAAGTTGTACATACAGTGCAGGCCATGACAATGGAACTGTGGGCTATTACATAGGTCCCTTGGTGATCCAGAGTGGCAGCCAATGTTTGTGGCAGCCATGAGGTTGTCACAGGATGATCAACATAACTACCAGTGTCTCTCCTATCTTCCAAAGCATGAATGTGCATTTATACAGTCAACACATGCACAGTGCAGGCTATGGGATGGAGCTCAGCTACTTAGCAAATGTGTCCCTTGGCACAGTGCATGTGAGGTCAGTGATGTCCTGTGTTCTCCTACTGGGTCCCACTATGACATCCATGATCTGCACTGTCTGACAGTGTCTCTGCCCCATGTTGGGCCATTTATTGTATCTGATACAGACATGATGGTGATGTGAGTCAGTGAGTGTTGCAAGTGAGGTGGCACTACAGTAGGTGTGGTACCACTTATCACACATCTGGCAAATGGTATGTGATGGGCATTGATCTTGCATCCCTGTGTGGGAGCCAATGCATCAGGCAGATGTCTCTGCACACTACAGGTAAGTCAGGTATGTGCTGATGAGATGTAGTTGATATAGGTGAAAGTTGTCTGGTATTTGATATTTGTTCTGGCAGTGATTTGCACTGCATAACTTGAGAGATCTGTGCCTATATGGAATTTACATGACATGAGCATGGTGTATGCCATTGACATGTCTGTGCTATTCTTTGTTTAGTATACTGTGTGAAGTGCACGTAGTAGGCAACCTGTGGGCACTTGTAGTGGTCTGTGTAGTTCTACTGTTAGCAAAGGGTACATGTTCATGTGGGTGTATGTATTTGTGTTGTGCACTGATTGTGCTGTACTGCAGTATGGTGCATATGTGTTATCACCTGCACATATGTGTTACCCTGGCCATGTGTTACTGTAGTGGTGTATGTCTTTTGCGTCCAAAAGGTTTAGTGTGTTGTGTGTATATTGCTAGATTTGTTAACTTACCCACAAGTGGGCTATTTCCAAATTGTCTATCCTGGACTTGTTCATTGATCCTGCTGTGCCAGAATATGTAGGCGTCATGGACACTCCCAGGATACTTGGCCAAAATGTTTATGAATAGTTGCCGGTGGTCCACTTTGCACTGCACATTACTGGAATGCGTGTGCTTGCGATTATGGTATAAGTGCTCTGTTGATGCAGATGGTATGAGCTGGACATGGGTGCAGTCAATTGCACTGAGCACATGCGGGAAGCCATGGATTTGATAGAACCCCTGTTTGTTCTCCTGCTGCTTTTGCTGGGTTTTGGGGAAGCTGATGTGGCAGGTTGTCAGGGAGATGATAGCGTCTAACACCTTTGCCAGGAATGCAGAGAACAACAGCTGTGAGACACCAGCAACCAGTGCACCCGTTGTTTGGAAGGAACCACTTGCCAGCATGTGCAGAACAGCTAGCAGCTTTGTCACAGGTGGTACGTTGTGTGGGCTCTGCAGGCTGGCTGTAATTTGTGGCTCAATGTGGTGCAGCAAGTGTAGTAAGGCTTGCCGGTTCAGTCTGTAGGTCCTAATAATGCCCAGGTCCCTGAGGCCAAGGAGGATTGTCCTGGTTCTGACGACCCTCTCCTGCCTTCTGTGTTGCCTTTGTGGGTCGCGTTGTCGTGCTGGTGATTGTTGGAGTTGTTGCTGTCATCTGCACCATCTAGCAAGCTGCCTCCATCTTCTCCTGTGGGTTGGTAATGTTGCTTCTGTGTGTTCTCCTTAAGTAGTGGTGTGTTTGCCTCATTTTAACACCTGCCCTGACCCAGGTGTTAAATTTTGACGCAAATCGGTGTTAATGTCATTTTTTTGGTCCGCCTCCCACCCGTGCATCTTTTTTGCCTGGGTGGATAAATATGGCGCCAGGGTCTTTGAGTCATTTTTTGGACGGGAGCGCCTACCTTGCATTGACGCAAGGAGGTTTCAAGCATTCGAAAAATGATGTTAACACCAATATTTTGACGCTAGACAGGTCCAGCATCAAAACATAAATATGATGTTGAGTTTGCTCTGAATTAGCATAAAAAAATGATGCTAATTCAACTCAAACAGAGTATAAATATGCCCCTTAATAATAATATGCCAGATACTCTTCTAAACCTACGGCTCACTTGGGAAGCAGCAATAGATGAATTAGAGGACATTGATTTGGGAAGCAGCTCTTATGTTCCCTAGAGAAGTTGCAATTAAATCTCGCTTACGCCTCATTCAACTTAAGATGCTACACCGAATCTGCTATGACAGGCTGCGCCTCCATACTATAGGTCGGGCAGTCTCCCCGGCCTGTTTGAGATGTGGAGACTACAGGGGTGACTATCTCCATACACTTTGGTCTTGCCCGTTAATACTAATTTATTGGAGACTCCTCCTTACTGAGTTGGGTAATGTACTACACACAGTCCTACTGGAGGACCCCAAATATATCCTGCTGGGAGGCCCCGGAGACGCAGACCTCCTTCTCAAGTGATTGACACTCTGTAACCTAGCCCTGGCAATAGCAAAAAGAGATATTGCTAAATACTGGGGGTCTCCGGAGGCCCCAATAATGACTAAATGGAAGAGGTTAATGGATATGTATATGGCTGCGTACAAAGTGGTCCATAAGAGCAGAGGTTGTCCACATACATTTCGCTCAATATGGGCCACTGGATTACCTACTATGACCTAGGTTCATGAGCCAGTGTCTGATGTGGTGACCACGTTTAATGTGCTTACTACACTGACCCTATATATTCAATATAGGGATAGAGCGGCTATTTCCTTTAATAGATCATCTATGGGGGCGTGGCTAAGCCGGCCAGCATGGTGGCCGTGTTTAGTAGAGCTCCGCGGCCTGCCAGCCAACCAAGTAATCCTACCTGACCACGCAGCCCCCGAGGATCCTGCGGGCCGCGGTAGTGTAGAAGGGGTCCGAGATGCAAAAGGGAGCCTCCCAACGCGGGGGGGAGGTCAACAGAACCGGCGGGACGCTCCTGTCATGGGTCCATCTGACCTTAAAATGGCGGGTGCCGCGTAGAGTGCGCTAGGGCTTGGGTGGCTTGACCAAGGATCTGGTGGGAAGACGGGGTGTCTGAGACCCCCTCCCCAGCCCGAGACAGAGATGTGGTGAGCCGGCAGCAGAATCCAGACCCAGACGCTGCCGGGGTACGGAGCCCTCCTGGCCTAGTGACGGTGGGCCCCACATGATCTGTTCTGGGCCCCAGAAGATGCTGGGCTCGGGGTACACAGAGAGGGGCCCGAGAGGTGATGAGGGCTGAAGGAGGCCAGAGCAGCAGTGGTGATCTGGAGGTGAGGGGGGGGGTGGCTGACAGAGATGAACAGGAGGGGGCGCCCCACCCCCGTGACTGCAGCGGAGGTAGAGAAGACGGTGGGGGGAGCCCAGTACTTTGAGGGATGCCCCCCTTGGAGCAGTGCAGGAGCCCATGAGAGGGAGGAGACCTCCAGGGCCCCGTGGGCTGAGGCCCTTGGCTGTGGCACATCTGGGCCCGGTCAATGCAGTTGGAGGCGGTGAGGTGCCAGGGGGCTGGTGGGGGGGCATAAAGGGTGAGGCTCCAGGATCCAGCCCAGTGTGAGGAGCGACCCTGTCCTTCTGCCTCCACTCCCCCACCCCCCTGGTTCATGGACCATGGGTCTGGACCGCCAGGTGCTTCTTCTGTAAACAATGTGACGCGGGCCACATATACCTGCTGAGGGGGAGGTGGCGAGGTGGAGTGAGGGACTCATGGTGGCCCGTGGGGTTGAGGCCTTCGCCAGCAGACAGCTGGGGTTGCCGCGGGGCCTGCGACTCTCCGTACTAGTGACCACTTGGGGCCGGATGGCAGGGCCATGGGCCGGAATAGGACAGCGCCGCCCCCCCCTAGGCCCAGACAATGATGGATCAGTACACGGTCCCCACTCCTGTGTCGGATGGTGCAAATAAAGTGGCTGGTTCCCTCCCTGGAGCCCTCTGCATCACAACTGGACCTTGACACCATCCTTAAAGCAGTCCAGAACTCCCAAGAAGCTGTAGAGCATAAGGTCGATGAACTCTGTGTGGACCTCTCCCTCATCCAGCAAGACCTGCGGGGGTCTCGGGAGAGTCTCCGAAGCAGAGAAATGTATTTCCACAACAGAAGACGAGGTGGCCATCCTCTGGCACCAGGTTTCAAAGCTTACATTCTCAGTGGCGGACCTGCATGAACGTGCAGAGGACGCTGAGAACCTGGCCGGGTGCAATAACCTACGATTGGTGGGCCTGCCAGAGGCTTTGGACATTCCATATCTGGCTGCGACGCTTGAGGCCTGGTTTTGTACTTGGATGCCTGCAGAGAAACTGTTTATTATAGAACGGGCGAACCACTTGCTGGCCCTGTGCCCGCCGGTAGGAGCACTACTCCGACGGATAATCCTGAGAACCCTGAACTTCAGAGATCACAATGCAAGTCAGTCAAATCTCTGTTAGCAGAACTCCAAAATCCTAGTTTTCAGGGACTACTCCAGGGCAGTTCAGCAAAAGCGCAGGTCCTTCGAAGAGGTCAAACAGAAACTGTGTGCGCTGAACTTGCGGTATATGCTGGGGTTTTTCTGCCCACCTAAAAGTAATTTTCCAGTCCAACACGTTCTTCTTCGACTCACCTGAGCAGGCATGGGAGTGGGATACCAAGAGACATGTCCTGAAGCCCCCAGCACAGGAGGGGGAACCAGGGGAAGAAACTAGAACCCTGGGTGGAGCCCCCCTCCTGACACGAATGCAGAGGAAGCGCTCCCAGGCTCCCAGAGGTCGTGAGCGGTGGTGGGGGAGTGGTGGAGCAGACGTGGGTCTCGCCGTTGCCCTAGCTGCTGGCAGACTGGGCACTTGCTGCTGCCCTCATGGCCACCCCGGCCCTGTTTGCGTCGGCAGGGAATGTGCCAAGTCCCTCAGCTGAGACTCAGCTTGGAACACTTGTTGGCAGCTGGCCCCCAGGCCGGGGATTGGCTGCAGCCTGAGAGACTGGAATGGTCTTATTTTGTCTTCATAGTGATGGTCAGGTTGCAGATCCATAATCATGGCTCTGCTACCTCTTGAGGATCCCCCAAAATTTCCTTGCTGTACTTTGCTAGGTTGCAAAACTGTTGGGAAGGGGTGACAGATGCTTCACGGGTAGAAATATGGGGTGGAGGGAGATGGGGGGATTATGGGGACTTGTAATGTTTTGTTGCTGTTGTACTAACCCCGTTCTTTTCAGGTTAGACCCTTGCACAGTGAGTCCCATGCAGACCGACCCTTTATCCTGGATTGTCCACAGTAGCCCTGGATCTTGGCAGCTTGGGCCCGGTGGAGGACCAGAGTTGCCATCAATACCATTACCCCTATCTGTATTATGTCCACAGTACTCTGCTGAGACGTGAATGGTCTGTTAGACCGTATTAAGAGAGCCACGGTCCTACATTACATTAGGAGATACTGCCCAGGGGTGGTCCTCTTACAGGAGACCCACTTGATGGGAACCCAGTGTGTGTTTCTCTGTTGTTTTGGTTACGACCGGGTGTACCACTCTGGATTCACCAGGGGCTCTGGGGGGTGCCCCTCATGCTTCATAAGACATTACCCATGCAAGTGGACAAGGTCCACACCGACCCCCAGCCGAGATATGTTCGAGTGGAGGGTCACCTGGCTGGCCGACAGGTCAACTTCGTCTCATGCTATCTTCCTCCGCAGCTCCTTCGGCCCACCCTGGTGGGGCTGCGAGCTCTGCTCCTTTCCCTACCGCAGGGCACCACTATTCTGGGAGGGGACTTTAACGCAGTCCTAGACCTGATCCGAGACACTTCCGCTGCCCCACGTACGGAGTGTCGCACGGACTCTGCATGCCTATCGAACTAGGTGGACTCCTTGGGCTTGTGTGATGAATGGCAGGCTTGGCACCCACAGACGATGGTGTTCACCCATGGGTCAGCGGCCCATCACACAGAAGCACGGATGGATCTAATAGGGCTTCCAGCGGCAGAGCTCCTGGCCTTGACGTCAGTGCAGATCTTGGCCCGCGGTATCTCGGATCACGTGCTGGTCCTCCTGAGATGGGGCACCCTAGCGCAGAGCGTGCAACCCATGTGGAGCTTCAGCGCCTGGTATTTGAAAGACCCTTAATGTGTCAAATTCATTGACCAAGAACTAGCAAACTACTTTCGAGAGAACCAGAGCTAAGTGGCCTCAGCCAGGACCCTCTGGTCGGCAAGCAAGCCAGCCTTAAGTGGTAGCATTAAGGGATACGTCAGGCTGCGGAAAGCCCAGCGAGCACGGCGGATTACTGAGCTGGAGGTCGATATAGCAGAGCTGGAGCATCGCGCCGGATGGCCTGGGGGGGAGGATTCGAGGCGGAAGTGGGAGATTCGGCACGCAGAATTTAGACAGGTGTCCCTCATGGAGGCTTGACAGCATTGGCAGGCCTCAACTCAAAGAGTATATGAGCTGGGTGACAAGACTGGAAAATTGCTTTACTGACTGGCAACCTGAGATATCTCCGCCCGAGTGGTAGCCCTTATCAGGGATTGGGCGGGCGCAGCACAGGATAACCTGCCGGCAATTACCCGCACTTTCGCCTCCTACTACGAGTGCCTGTGTGCCCAAGTCCCACAGCCCATGGCAGAACAAGGAAACCCTATTCTGGGTGACATTCTGCTACCCTCTCTTCCGTTGTCCTTGGCGGCAGAACTGGACCTGCCGCTGTCAGAGGAGCAGGTGGGAGAAGCCATCTTCGTACTTCAATCTTGGAAAACAGCAGGGCCTGACGGATACCCGGTCAAATACTACAATTTAGCTTGCACCTGATACCTCCCTTGGTTAAGGTGTAGGAGGAGGCGCTCCATCGTGGCTCCTTTGCTCAGGGTCAGGATTTTGCCACGACTATGGTCATACCTAAGGACGACCTGCTCCGGGACCAATGTTCGTCCTATCTGCCCATCTCGCGGATCAACGCGGACATTAAGATATTCACGAAAGTCTTAGCGGCCTGGCTAGTAAGTACACTGCCCCACTTGGTGCATCCTGACCAGTGTGGCTTCATGCCAGGAAGAAGCACCCGTCACTGTCTCCATCAGGTTTAGGTGGCACTGGCGAATTAGCTGGGAGATGAGCTGGCACTCCTCCTGGTGGACTTTCGCAAGGCTTTCGACACCCTGGCTTGGAACTTCCTGGAGAGGGTCCTAGTGTGGATGGGCTTCAGCCAAAATTCAGGAGCATGGTCCATCTACTGTGTCACAGCCCCACAGCGCAGGTGCAGGTGAATGGCATCCTTTCAGATCCCTTTTGATCAGACAGGGGACACGCCAGGGATGCCCCCTCTCCCCTTTGCTGTTTGCCCCGGCCATTGAGCCGCTGGCCTGCCTCGTCCATGGGGACACGCTGATCTACGGTTGGAGGTGGGTGACTAGCCACGAGGATAGGGTGTCCTTATACGCGGACAATGTCTTGCTGTTCCTGGGGCGGCCCTGGCACTTCAGCCCTCATTACCTTGAGCTCTTGAAACTGTATTGTGAAGCCTGGGGCTATGCTTAAACCCCGGGAAGTCACTGCTGGTGGAGGTGCGGGCGCTGCGGGGGAGCGAGCTGGTCCCCAAACATCCCGGTAAATCGTAATGCCTTCAAATACTTCTCTCCCCGCTTCCAGCTCTGGCATGGCAGTTGACTTTTCAGCCCCTATCCGGCACACTGAGGGATGATTTGGCCCACTGAGGTCGGTTGCCCCTGAACCCTTTGGGTCGAAACGCCCTTTTTAAAATGATCTGCCTCCCCCGCTACGCTCTGACAAACTTTCACTACCTGGTGCCCGTGCCTGGTTCGATCTCTCACTTCCAAACTCACCTCCTTCATGTGGGGGGAGGGCACTACCGGGTGGCCTTTCACTCTGCGTGGAAATCACCCTACGAGGGTGGAATGGGCGTGCCAGACCTCTACGTCTATTACTTGCCAGCTCCGCTGACCCCGATCAACAAGTGGTTTACAGGGGGATGGGACGATTCGACCTACCACTTGGAGCTTGGTTACCTTGGCTTTGAGGGCCGGTTAGGAGTGTTGCATGGCAATCTGCTCCTGCAGGGGGGCCCTGACTGCACGCGGGTGACGGTGCAGTGTTGGCAGGCGGTGCTGCGGCTGACAGGTTGGGACCGACGCCTCACCAAGCTGATGCCTCTATGGCTCCATGTGGTTTTGGAACTACCACCACTGGAAAGCTCCATTCACTACTGGAGGCTTCAATGACTCCTAGATGTATAATTTTCTGTATGTTTTCATTTATTGCTGTACGTCAGGCCTCTGGGATTCAATATAGTCTCCCTGCAGCATACTGTTTTGAGTTGATAAAATTGAGATTCACAAACCCGAATCTCACTGACTTAAGCCACACCCCTGTCAAACAAAGAGCCGTGCAGCTTATTGTTACATTGTTTCAATCCAAATAGAAAAGATCTTGCTTTAGTCTTTATCGTTTCCAAACGTGGCTTAAAATTGCAGTTGTAGAAGGTGACTCCCTAGTGTGTATAGGTAGTCATCATGGCCAGTTTCTCTTCTAGAAACCAGTTGAAACTTTTTTCTTTGTCTCTAAAAACATTTTGTGGATGCTTATTTCAAAAAATTTTAGTATAAGAAGAAAGGGCTGTTATTAGACTTTGTACTGCGATCCGAGTCTTTATTAGAACAGCTATGTTGTACGCGTGTTGCAGGATTGTTACTGGCTGAAGGACCAAATGCAGACAGCTGGAATTCACTGTATCCAATGTTTCATTAAGGAACTCTATGAGGAGGTTAAATAAAAAAAGGTGCTGATACCCAACCTTGTTTTAGGCCAGTCTTTGGTTGAAATTCTTTTTGAAATTGTGGTACCATCACCTCATTATATGCTCACCCAGGTGTTGGAGTAGACGGATTTTATCACACAGAAAAGTGGGGGTGAGATTCCTCATTCTTTTAATTTTACCCATAGTACTTCACTCGAAAATTTATTGAAAGCAGATTTCAGACTTACAAAACAGCTGTACAATGATATTCTTTTATTGTACACACACCTAGCTAAACCAATAGTGCAAGAAGAATTACAGTCATACCATTTCCCAGTCGAAAGCCCATTTGGTTGTGGGGGACAAGACCAAGTTTGTCTACCAAGTTTCCAAGGGCCAGATATATGAATCTGGCCCATTGCAATTCGGTAATTGCGATTTTTAAGAAATCGCAATTACCGACTCGCAAAGGGCCATGTATCACATTTGTGATTCGGTAATTGCGATTTCTTAAAAATCGCAAATGCAATTACCGAATCGCAAATTGCGATACTGACCCCATTCGCAGCTATGGGCCTGTTTTACTGCATTTTTAAATTTTGCACCAGGTTACCACCTGGTTGCAGACAATGGTATTTTGCATGTGCAAAATACCATTCTGCGAAAAATCGCAATTTGCGATGTTTTGCAGAATTGCCTTGCGACCTGGATTTTGCGAATCGCAAATTGCGATTCGCAAAATACAGGTCGCAACGCAGAAAATCACAATTTTTGCGATTTTCATTTTGTGGTCTGCGAATGTCTTTGATGCATTGCAGACCACGATTTTGCACTCGCAAATGGCCGATTTCGCTGTTTTGCGAGTGCAAAATATTTTGATACATCTGGCCCTAAATCCTTTAATTAAAGGCTTGCACAAACATTTACTTCGATGTCTAATAGGGCAATCAATCTATCGTTTGCTGAGTCCCCTGCAGTACCACTTTTAAAGATTGGGTATAGGACTGTCCCTATTCATGAGTAGAGAATGCAATATGTGACCAAGCATTTATTATTCAAGGTCGTTAGACCTTATGACCAAAATTCAATGTCAGTTTTAAAAAGAGCAGTTGTTAGACCGATAGGACCTGGAACACTTTCAGTCTTAGATTTTATATTTGTTGTACGCAATTAGGCTTAGCTATAATTAAGACAGTTTAACCTAAGGGGCATATTTATACTCCATTTGCGCCGGAATTGCGTAGTTTTTTTTGACGCAATTTTGACGCAAAACTAACTCCATATTTATACTTTGGCGTTAGACGCGTCTAGCGCCAAAGTCCATGGAGTTAGCGTCATTTTTTAGCGTGGACACCTACTTTGCGTTAATTATATGCAAGGTAGGCGTTCCCGTCTAAAAAATCGACTCCGAGGCATGTGCGTCGGATTTATACTCCCGGGCAAAATTCACGCCCGGGAGTGGGCGGGTCAAAAAAAATGACGTAGGCCGCTTTTGCGCTGTTTTTTAGCGCCTGCAAAAGGCAGGCGTTAAGGGACCTGTGGGCTCTGAAGGAGCCCAGAGATGCCCTCCCATGCCCCCTGGGACACCCCCTGTCACCCTTGCCCACCCCAGGAGGACACCCAAGGCTGGAAGGACCCATCCCAGGGACATTAAGGTAAGTTCAGGTAAGTGTTTTTTTTTGTTTTTTTTGTGGCATAGGGGGGCCTGATTTGTGCCCCCCTACATGCCACTATGCCCAAAGACCATGCCCAGGGGACATAAGTCCCCTGGGCATGGCCATTGGGCAAGGGGGCATGACTCCTGTCTTTGCTAAGACAGGAGTCATTTCTATGGGGGTTGGGAGTGAAAACAAATGGCGCAAATCGGGTTGAGGCGAAAAAATTGCCTCAACCTGACTTGCCCCATTTCTTGACGCCCAAGCCCCATATCCCCCTACGCCGGCGCTGCCTGGTGTACGTCGTTTTTTTCCACGCACACCAGGCAGCGCCGGCGGCTAACGCCGGCTAACGTCATTGATTAAATACGGCGCCCGCATGGTGCTTCAGAATGGCGTTAGCCGGCGCTAATTTTTTTGACGCAAAACTGCGTTAGCGCAGTTTTGCGTCAAAAAGTATAAATATGGCCCATAGTCTACAAATGACTGTAGGATAATGTCCATCTGAAACATAGTGCCATGTAACCTAGTTACAGGGGTAATGCACGCAGATTCGTTGATGTTTGTGTTCCTTGCACCAACATGGCCACATGTTCTCTTTTTTATCAGCCACCAAAAATGTTTAGAGTTAATGTTTTTACAAGTTTGGAGCAGAACGGCCAGCATCTGATTGCGACTATTTGTCTTAGCTCTTAATACATTTTTGTAAGGAAATGCCTCCTTGACATGGTTACCCCCTAACTTTTTGCCTTTGCTGATGCTAAGTTATGATTTGAAAGTGTGCTGGGACCCTGCTAACCAGGCCCCAGCACCAGTGTTCTTTCCCTAAACTGTACCTTTGTCTCCACAATTGGCACAACCCTGGCACTCAGGTAAGTCCCTTGTAACTGGTACCCCTGGTACCAAGGGCCCGGATGACAGTGAAGGTCTCTAAGGGCTGCAGCATGTCTTATGCCACCCTAGGGACCCCTCACTCAGCACATGCACACTGCCTCACAGCTTGTGTGTGCTGATGGGGAGAAAATTGCAAAGTCGACATGGCACTCCCCTCAGAGTGCCATGCCAACCTCACACTGGCTGGGGCATAGGTAAGTCACCCCTCTAGCAGGCCTTACAGCCCTAAGGCAGGGTGCACTATACCACAGGTGTGGGCATATGTGCATGAGCACTATGCCCCTACAGTGTCTAAGCAAAACCTTAGACATTGTAAGTGCAGGGTAGCCATAAGAGTATATAGTTTGGGAGTTTGTCAAACACGAACTCCACATTTCCATAATGGCTACACTGAAAACTAGGAAGTTTGGTATCAAACTTTTCAGCACAATGAATGCACACTGATGCTAGTGTGCAATTTATTGTAAAATACACCCAGAGGGCATCTTAGAGATGCCCCCTAAATACATACCCGACCTCTAGTGTAGGCTGACCAGTTCCTGCCAGCCTGCCACACACCAGACATGTTGCTGGCCACATGGGGAGAGTGCCTTTGTCACTCTGTGGCCAGGAACAAAGCCTGTACTGGGTGAAGGTGCTTCTCACCTCCCCCTCCTGAACTGTAACACCTGTCAGTGAGCCTCAAAGGCTCACCCCTTTTGTTAAGCGCCCAAGGGCATTGCAGATAGTGGAGATGCCCGCCCCTTCGGCCACTGCTCCCACTTTTGGCGGCAAGGCTGGAGGAGATAATAAGAAAAACAAGGAGGAGTCACCCACCAGTCAGGACAGCCCCTAAGGTGTCCTGAGCTGTGGTGACCCCTGGCTTGAGAAATCCTCCACCTTGAGTTTGGAGGATTCCCCCAATAGGATTAGGGATGTGCCCCCCTCCCCACAGGGAGGAGGCACAAAGAGGGTGTAGCCACCCTCAAGGACAGTAGCCATTGGCTACTGCCCTCCCAGACCTAAACACACCCCTAAATTCAGTATTTAGGGGCTCCCCAGATCCCAGGAAATCAGATTCCTGCAACCTGAAGAAAGAAGAAGGACTGCTGACCTACAAGTCTGCAGAGAAGGAGGAAGACGACAACTGATTTGGCCCCAGCCCTACCGGCCTGTCTCCAACTTTGAAAACCTGCTCCAACGATGCATCCGACAGGGCCAGCGACCTCTGAAGCCTCAGAGGACTGGCCTGGACTACAGGACCAAGAAACTCCAGTGAACACTGTTCAAAACCAGCTACTTCTTTGCAACAAAGAAGCAACTTCCAAGGACTTCACGTTTCCCGCCGGAAGCGTGAGTCTTCACACTCTGCACCCGACGCCCCTGGCTCGACCTGCAGAAAACCAACACCTCAGGGAGGACTCCCCGGCGACTGCAAGCCCGTGAGTAACCAGAGACAACCCCCTGATCCCCCACAGTGACGCCTGCAGAGAGAATCCAGAGGCTCCCCTTACCCCAACTGCCTGTAACAAGGGAATCGACGCTTGGAACCAACACTGTACCCGCAGCCCCCAGGACCTGAAGGAACCGAACTTCAATGCAGGAGTGACCCCCAGGCGACCCTCTACTTAGCCCAGGTGGTGGCTGACCCCAGAAGCCCCCCCTGTGCCTGCCTGCAACGCTAGAGTGATCCCCGGTTCCCTCCATAGTTTTCAACCTAAAACCCGACGCCTGCTTTGCTCACTGCACCCGGCCGCCCCTGTGCCGCTGAGGGTGTACTTTGTGTGCCTCTTGTGTCCCCCCCGGTTCTCTACAAAACTCCCCTGGTATGCCCCCGAGGATGCAGGTACTTACCTGCTGGCAGACTGGAACCGGAGCACCCCTGTTCCCCATAGGTGCCTATGTGTTTTGGGTACCTCTTTGACCTCTGCACCTGACCGGCCCTGAGCTGCTGGTGTGGTAACTTCGGGGTTGCCTTGAACCCCTAACGGTGGGCTGCCTATGACTGCGACTGAGACTTGTAAGTGTTTTACTTACCTTCAAAACTAACCTTTACTTACCTCCCCCAGGAACTATTGATTTTTGCACTGTGTCCACTTCAAAACTAGCTTATTGCCATTTTTACAAAGATCGTATGTGATATTGCTTTCATTCAAAGTTCCTAAAGTATCTAAGTGAAGTACCTTACATTTAAAGTATTAATTGTAAATTTTGAACCTGTGGTTCTTAAAATAAACTAAGAAAATATATTTTTCAATATAAAAACCTATTGGCCTGGAGTAAGTCTTTGAGTGTGTGTTCCTCATTTATTGCCTGTGTGTGTACAACAAATGCTTAACACTACCCTTTGATAAGCCTACTGCTCGACCACACTACCACAAAATAGAGCATTAGAATTATCTACTTTTGCCACTATCTTACCTCTAAGGGGAACCGTTGGAATCTGTGCACACTATTCCATTCTTTGAAATAGTACATACAGAGCCAACTTCCTACAATTTTCTTATATTTTCTTCTTGAATTTTTAACTCATTCCGTTTGAGCTGGTTTCAGCCGAGGTGGAAGATTTTTTAGAAGTCTCGGTTGGCTGTCTACCTTTTTATTTGGGCTAAAGACTTTGAAAACCTCTGATTTCCTTGTGAAGTAGTACCAGGATTGACCCAAATATGCTTGACAACGCAGGAAAAGCCTCAGCCCGATAGTTTGTGAAACCAATCCCTTCCAAGGAGTGGCTGGAATATGTTGTTAAATTATCAGTGTGACGGGCAGGCACCAACAGCACAGGTCCCAAACTGATATTTGGATAATCTTTTTCAAGTTCGGACTGTTCCATCTTAGCCTTTTCAGATTTAATGGCAAAGGCTAAGTTAATATACTTTTTCCTTTCAAGGATTGCTCTTGAACCTTTTGAGATGGTTGATTTGTGGAAAGTGATCACTCAGTTTGCAAATCCATCTTGTAGTCCTTGACTATTTGAAATAAACATATACTTATTGCAGAGTAATCAAGTGTACTTTTGGATACGTATTGATTTGTGCCAGCCACACCAGCCATTCTCCTTTAAATTGTCGACTACTGACTATTGGATTGTATCAGAGTGAGAAAGGATTCACCAATCTTGTCTTAAATTCAGTTTCCTCATTTTTTGACGTGATATGGTCCAATGGTGATTTTAGATGCTTACTAAAATCTTGTGGTTAAATTCGCAGTGAAATCGCAACTTAATAGCTGATATGCATCCAGATAAGTTTTTTTCAAGTTACCTAAAATAGCCTCAAATTATTTTAAAATTCAGCTTTTTATTATTTTGCTTGTGAGTTTATATAAATGTCAAGTAACAATAGTGGATTAGTTGGATATCCCACACTCCGGTTCTGAAGAACTGTCTTGTTTACCCAGGTCAGATCTAACTTCAGATGGGAGATATTGAACTACAATATTGATGCCACATAGAAGATAAGGCTCCCTGATGGTCAGCCCTTCTCAAATTCGTAGGTTGATGATATTTCACAAAGCCAGCCAAGTTTCACACAATGTTTCCTGGAGCAGCAGTAAATGGAACATTTGCCAAAACGTAATTATGTTAACATGATTATATTATGTGCTGAGCCTCCAACATTCAATGAATATATCAAAGATTTTTGAATGAAACTTACATCAGGGTGGGTTTGTCAGCTCCGGCTGAATTTGGCAAGGGCTGTGGCTAGCTAGCTCCAGTTATTTTCCTGGATTTGCCTGTGCTCGTCTACCAAGAGTTGGGTTAAAACATATATTCAGATTTGGTGTTTCTGTGTAGGTTTGTTTTGCTGATCCAATTGCACCTCTTAATGTAGCACGGCTAGTGAAGCTCAGTTTGGTTTCTGTTTCTTACTCTTGACTGACCGGCAAAAGGACTTAATCATTAATAGGTTAGGAAGCAAAACGCCAGGATATAGGTTGATAAGCTTTTCTGTAACTTTGATTCTCCAGTTGGCAAAAATCTGCTTCGGTAATAGTACCTGGTCATTTGTTTCATGCGTATCTCAGGTAACCGAGGTTTATTAATTCTCTTGTTGTTTTATCCGGAGCTGAAATACTATGGCAATTAGGTTGGCTGAAGTCAGGTGTGGAAGCTCTTTAATGTAGCTCAAGAGTTTAGGAAAATTGAGTCTGTCCAACGGGTGCAGTATTCACTCATCTGTAATGGTTTGTTGTTGAGCCTGGTTAACTGAGCTAATTATTTCAAGAAGGGATCTTAAAGTTTAGTTTAGCTTCAGTGACGCCTACCCTCACAACATTGCAGTCTTCAGTTCCAGCTGGGAGGCCACCTGTGGCCCCTTAAATAGGTGCTTCAGGATCTGCAGAGGGCAGGCCTGACTAGCAAGGCCAGTGAGTGTGAGATAGGGCAGGGTTCAGTGGTCTACTAAGGTCACCAAGCTGGAAGTGGTAAGGTGCAGCCACTCCAGGCCAAAATCGAAACTATTCTGGCTTGGAAATCCCCCAAGACCAAGACAGAGGTGAGAGCCTTTCTAGCCCTCACTGGCTATTACAGGAAATTTGTCAAGGGATATGACATCACTGTTGCCCCCTTGGAAGAGTTGACTTCCAGGAAGCAGCTACGTCAGGTGACCTGGACAGAGGCATGCCAGAAAGCATTTGACACCCTGAAGGAGGCCATGTGCATAGCACCCGTTCTCAAGGCCCTGACTTCTCCCAAGAGTTCACTGTGTAGACAGATGCCTCATAGCATGGCATACGGGCTGTGCTCTCACAGCTAAATGAAGAGGGACTAAATCAACGTGTAGGCTTCATCAATAGGGGGCTACTTCCTGAGGAACAGAGGTAGAGCGCAATAGAAAGGAAAGCCTTTGCCCTGGTCTGGACTCTGAAGAACTTGATACCATACCTATTTGGTACTTACTTCTGGGTACAGACAGATCACAGGACCCTCAGATTGTTAATGCAGATGAGGGGTGAGAATCCCAAATTGTTGAGCTGGTCCATCTCTCTATAGGGAATGGACTTATGGTGGAACACCATCCAGGAATAGACCACACCAGTGCTGATGGTCTCTCTAGGTTCTTCTGCCTTAGTGAAGATAACTGCCAAGAGGTTGGGTACCTCTCCCCACTTTCAGCCGGTAGGAGACACTTGTCAAACACTTGTTACACCTGGCATCCTTGAAGTGGTTTCCCCTAACTTTTTGCCTTCAGACCTCCTGTTTTGTTGACCTTGTTTTTGCTGGAATAAGACTCTGGGCACTTTACCACTGCTAACCTGTGCCAAAGTGCTCTTCGCTTAAGACATGGTAACATTGGCTTACCCACAATTGGCATATTTGTTTTACTTATATGTCCTTAGTAAAAAACTCTACCTGTACCCAGGGCCTGTAAATTAAATTCTACTAGTGTGCGTGCAACATTGATTGTGCCACCCACTTCAGTAGCCATTCAAACATGTCTCAGGCCCGCTATTGCAGAGCCTGTGTGTGCAGGTTTAAACTACAATGTTTACCTGAGAAGTCAACCCTGTGACAGGCCAAAACCTTCCTTTTTAATACACATAAGCCACCCATAATGTACGCCCTAGAAAGTCCAAGGGCAGGATGCAGTGTATTTCAAAAGTGGGACATGTACTTTTAAGTTGAACATGTCTTAGTAGTGATAACCTCTTAAACTTGTTTTTCACTACTGCAAGGCCTATGCCTCCCATAGGATAATATTGGGATTGCCTTACTATATTTTATAAGAGTAATTTCCAATTGGGAAGAGATAGGGCTCCCAGGTATGGTGTCTCTGGAATCACAACTTAAAATCTCAGCTTATGGTGAAGTCGGATTTTAAATTGAAATTCTGAAAATGCCACTTTTAGTTTATTAAATTTTCTTTGCAAAAGCTTAACTAACGGACATTCACGACTTATCAATGTTGGCGTTTTTCACAGCATACTATATCATTGGCATCTGCTATACATCTGGCATTATGGTGGTCATTACAACCTCGGCAGTCTTTTAACAAGACCGCCGAGGGACTGCCGTGCGGAAGACCGCCAGTAGTGGCGGTTTGCCGCTCGGCCTATTATGACCGTTGGCAGCTCACCGTCCTTTTACGGACGGAGAGCCGCCAACAGCCATACTGGCGGGCGGCAGGGAAGTGGAGGTTGCTCCACCTCCACCACCACGCCAACAGAACCCCACCCATCGAATCACGTCCTGTGATTCGGCATGGCGGTGTTCTGTTGGCGGTGTGGTGTCGGTGGAGCAGCCCCCATGGCTCCCGTCCCCTCCCGGAGAATCGTCGGACCAGGTAAGTCGATCGTCCGTGAGGGGAGGGGGTGGGGGGTGTTGTGTGTTGTGTGCGTGCATGTGGGGGGGGTGTATGTAGAGGGGGTGTGTGAGTGCGTGTATGCTTGCAGGGGTGTTGTGTGTTTGGGAATGAGTGCGTGTATGTTTGTAGGTATGTCTGTATGGATGTGTGCGTGTATGTTTGAATGTGGATGTGCGTGTTTGTGTGTGTGGATGTGTGCATGTATGTCGGTGTGTGTGCGCGTATGTGTGTTGGTGGTGCCTGCGTGCGTGTCGTGTGTGTATGTGTGATGTTATGTTGGGGGTCGAGGGGGATCCTGCCACCTTTGGGGGGTGCCAGGGGTGGTGGGGGGATAGGGGAGGGAGTCAGGGTGGGGGTGGGGGAGACCCCTATCAGAGCCAGGGAAGGAATTCCCTGGCACTGATAGTGCTTACCGCCATGGATTTCATGGCGGTTTCAAACCCCATGAAATCCATGGCGGTCAGCCGGGTCCAAATACCGCTGGTGGTATAGTGACGGCTGCCGGGCTGGAGACCCTGGTCTCCAGCCCAGCGGTCGTCTCCGCCCTGGCGGGCGGAACGGAGAACCGGCGGATGACCATGGCGGTAACCGCCATGGTCATAATACAAAAAAAAGACAGCCAGCCTGTTGGCGGTCTTACCGCCGCTTCTCCGCCTTCCGCCAGGGTCATAATGACCCCCTATATCTTGTCTGGAAGATAGGAAACTTATACAGGACATATATTGATGGGGCTCAGAAAATGATAACTTGGCCTTATTATATTTTATAAGAGTAATTTCAAATTGGGAAGAGATAGGGCTCCCAAGTATGGTGTCTCTGGAATCACAACTTAAAATCTGAGGTTATGGTGAAGTCGGATTTTAAATTGAAATTCTGAAAATGCCACTTTTAGTTTATTAAATTTTCTTTGCACAAGCTTAACTAACGGACATTCACGACTTATCAATGTCGGCGTTTTTCACAGCATACTATATAATTGGCATCTGCTATACATCTGACATTGTATCTTGTCTGGAAGATAGGAAACTTATACAGGACATATATTGACGGGGCTCAGAAAATGATAACTTGGCCTTGAGAAAGTCTCATGGACGAAACACGTGTCGGCTGTAATTTCTTTTGAAAGGTGTTCTTATCGGAGATATACGAAAATGAACATATTAAATCTTCTTAATGGACCACATTACAGTTTTTTTTTACGTTTCTGTTTGAATACACAAAGGACTGAACCTTACAGACTTTTTGGAGTGCCATGGTACATTTGTGTTCTGAACTCTAAGTTGTTTTTCAACCTACATTTGTGCACCTGAAGTGGTTGGGTATGGTACCGTCTGGCACCCTGATGATATTGCAGCACAGCATATGACAAATTGTGCCACTGAAGGAAGTGCGAACCAAACAGCACAGCCACTTCTGTTTGTTTAATGCCACTTTTAGAAAGTTGGCATTTTCTTACCTTAACCATCTAGTGCCTTCTGCCTGTATCTGAATGCATGTCTGGGAGGGTGGCAGCGGGGTCTTTGTGCATTCCCTCCAGACATCCACACAAAGGGAGTTTAGGTGTGACTGATGGCTATCCACAGCCTGATGGGCCATCCTGGGCAGGATAGGAGGTAGGAACTAGCACTTACACATGAACGGGCTGTGTCCTGATCCCACACAAAGGGCTGCATACCCCCTAAAATGAGTCTAAAGCCAGGAAAGGAAAGTCAGGGACTCTGAACTTCAAAGGCCCCTCTTTGAATTATCCCCCACTTCAAAGGCACCACTGGGTGTAAGAACTGGACATCAGACACCAACAACTCAGTACACATCTGGACCTGTGGATTCTCTACCAGGAACAAGGGCTGCTGTGCTGCTGAAAGGACTGTCACTCTGCTGGACTCAGTTGGACTCCTGTTCTGCTGTGCTGCCCTGCTGCCCTCCTTGTCCGTTAGTGAGAAGGACTGGACCTGAATAAAAATGACTCCAAGGCCTTGCTGGCTTGCTTCCTGTTCTTCTGAAGTCTCAGGAACATCAAAGACTTCTTCATCTTGCAACCGCACCTGGACTTTGATTTCTGCAAGTCTTGCCCTGCCAAGTGGTGCCAAAGCCAGTCCTGGGCCCATGGAAGTGGGTATAAAGTCCTCCACCTGCACAAATACTAGACAAACTGCCTATTAAGTTAAGCTTGCCTGCTCTGTGCCACACTACCAGAGGGTGAGCACAGGTTAACCTAGGGTGTGTTTGTGACTAACCCTAACTAGGATTGTGGTTCCTGCATGGGCAAGGTGCATGCGTTTGCAAACCAGAAAAACAGTTTCTGACAGTTACTAACTGACAGGTTTATTGCCTGCTCAGGGCAGGCGTTAAAAAGGGGCATACCATTATCTCTAATAGGTCATTAAGTACTCTGCAGGGGTAGCGCCAGAATTTTGGCGCTATTTCTGCAGAGTTCATCAATAGTGTAAAAAAAATGACACTAATGCCCGCTACCCTGTGCCATGGTGTGCCATATTTTAAATATGGCGCACACATGGTGGTGGTAAGGGGGCGCTAAGGGATGCGAGGAAAGTGCTGCTGCACTAGGTGCAGCACCACTTTTCTTAAATATGCCAGTTGGTTTCTTGTAGCTGTTGTGTAGTTACCTTTTACCCTTTGTTATGCTGTGCACAAATTGATTTTGTTTTAGCTTTTGTGTTGGGTTGTTATGGATATCTGACTTAGGCGGGATGGGGCTAATGGGGAAGGGGTGAATGTTAATGAGTAGGTCTTAGGAGTCAGTTGAATCATATAGGTCCTTCTTGCTTTAGGACCTTGTTCTGACAGAGCAAATTCCTGGGTGTTTTCCTGGCCATAAATTCTTTAAGTCGTTGTGATTTTCAAGTGCAGTCCTACACTGGGTGGGTTTGCTACTATTAAGTGGAGTTGTTGGTACCTTCTTGGATGGTGGCTCCTTTTGTGCTGTGATATTAAATATCAGAAATATTTTGCTGGGTTGAGTGTAATCAGTTGCATTAGAAAAAGATTTGTTCATGTTTTTTATGTGCCTTTCTAAGATTTTTTTTTTAATTATGGTTTTACAACGACTTCCTGCAGATGTTGATTTCATAATTGGTCAAGTCCATACTATCCACTATCTGTTCGGTAGGTGTTTTTATAAGGAGGAATCTCCTCTGCGCACGATGGGTTGTGCACTAAAGCTGAGTGTCATTTCAATGCTGGTTGCTCCTCTACTGTTTTAGAAATTTCTGTGGCTGAAGTGTTCTCTGTGTTTTAATACTATATAAATGTAGACACTGTGACACATACTGAGAGATTTCACTTCTTGTACTATAATGTCCAGTGTCTTTGGTAACATTTTCAGATCATATATTATGTAAGAAGGTGAGAGTAGCAACTTTGTTTTTTCCCAGAGAATAAGATCATTTAGACATTCTAATTTATTATAATATCTGGCTATAAAAGTTACCATGGCATGTAGTAAATCTATTTGTACTTCAAGATTTTACAGTCGTGTTGAGGGCCCTAAAGAGCAAATCCCATGCATGTGGAATAGTTTGCTAGTCAAAGGTCCCTATAGAGTTTGGACTGATTGTCTTGATCATTTGCGAGTTGCGTTGCACTTTGAATGGGGAGCTGTGAATAGTGATTTTTAGGTCTCTCTGATGCCTTTAGGTCTGTTTGTCATGACAACTAGCCTTGTACTGCTAAGAATTGTGAAGTTGATTCCTCATTTTGTGCGAAATCACTGCTGATGCCAATACGGTGTTTGGATATTTTTTTAAAGTGGATATTTTAATGTAATTGTATTGTTAGTCATTTTAATGATACGCAAATTAATATAGTGGAAGTTTTTATTTTATTTTGTTACAATAATAGTTTTTATAAATTATAATTAAGAATTACTTACTACATATATATTGTTTATAATAAATGTCAACATATTAAATTATTGTAAATCTTGGAATAAATAATTGAATTACAAATTATTTGTAAAAATTAAAAATATAGAAAAACTAAATTCAACAGCATAATATAATTTTAAAAAAGTTTTTAATTTTGTGGCAAAATATTTATATGGGAAATTATATAATTGTAAAAAAAAAGTTTTAATTTTTTTATTTTATGATTGTTAATTTTGGAATATGATTTTATTTTGTATTTTGTAGTTCAATGATTAGGAATGGTAAATGTTAAAAAATATTAATTATTAAGAATGTCAAAGATATTCTAATTCTTAAATATGAATATAAGGATATGCACTTTTGGCGCTTGGTACATCCGGACCAAACGGCTTCATTCCCAGGAGGTCCACCACCTTAAGTATCTGGAGACTGCATAGAATCATGGAATTGGCCCCAACCCAATGGCCATATGCTGCCTGCCTAGTATTCAATCTAGAGAAGTCATTGGCTACTGTGCACTGGGCTACCTTTTTTCTACTTTCATTAAATTGGGCATCACTGGTAGCCTCCAGAGTGTCATCTAGTTGTTGTACACCGTCCCCATGGCCCAGTTCAAAATTGGTCATCTCATCTCACCATCAATCCTGGTAAGCAGGGGGACCCTTCAAGGATGTCCCCTGTTGCTGCTTCTGTTTGCCCTTGCAATGGAGCAGCTGGCACAGTGACATCATCAACGGGGCCGGGAGTAGGGAGTGCCACTGTGTGCGGGCACTCGGACGATATGCCTATTTATGTTAGGGATATACGCTAGGGAATCCAAGAGATTGTGAGAATAGTTGTGAAGATCCAGGAGGCCTCAGACCTGGGGCTTAATTGGGCCAAGTTGTGTGTTTTCCCAATTGGTGAGCATTGCCCTCCACAACAGGTGAAAGTCAGTAACTGTCTGCTGCAATGGGAGCCCCATAGATTCAAGTATCTAAGTGTACATATCTGTTACTCCATGAAAAATCTTATGGATGGTAATCTTACCAGAGCCATCTCCTCTCTATGTCCTCAAATGGCCTTCTGGAGCACCCTTATTGAGCTGGGGCTGTAATCGGTGTCCAGGGTGCAAACTCTGGACGGCATACTGTTGCTCCCGTGAGCGAGCCCTCCCCACAAGTCTAATGGTCTTTTGTGCATTGCATACTACAGCCTTATGCTGGATATAGTCTCATAATACCCTGCAATACGATTGAACAGTATAGAATCCTTCTGTGACTTGAGGCAGGAGTAGGTACCCCGGGAGACCTGTTCCACAGCAGTATGCTTCTCCCTTTTGACCAATTGCAGGAAGAATATGCATTGCCAGTGGGACACTTCCTAGCTTATGGCAGCTTGGCAGCTGAACTGGGTAGGCTATGGCTCATTACCGATACAGAACCGTAGCACCATCCATTAGTGCATGCGATTCACATCAAGGGGGTGGCCGTAAGCTCATCACATGGTTTAATAGGGCACTGGCCCATACCATCTGGGACTCCTTGCAACCATTGCACAGGAGTTGGGAGCGAGATGTTGGTTGTAACCTAACCCTCAAATAATGGGACAGTCAGTTACAGTACCCATGTAAGCTGTCTTGTAACGCAAAATTTCAATATACACAGCATTACATCCTCCATAAAATATGTGGGTCCTCCTACCACTGCCTCAGATGCTGTGCACCCAACACAGACATGGCGCACATGTCTTGGGACTGCCCTACAGTTGCTCCATTGTAGAGTTAAGGAGGCAGTGTCGGAGTTGATGGGCTGTGCTGGAACCCTATCCATAGACAAGGTTTTGCTTGGCCTCTTACTGTGGAAGAAATTCCGGCGGACAGCAAACAGGTTCCTGGACCTGGCATTATTAATAGCTCATTGCTTGATAGCAATGCATTGGAAGGCTGTCACACTTCAGAACCTAAAACACTGGTGCACTGCAACTCTAAATTGGAGCAAGGCAGAGGCGGTGATGCTGGGGCTGGAGAAGGTGGAAGGTGGAAGGTTAGCACAGGATTCCCATTGCTGCCTTTTGGGAGGATATGGTGCATGATTTGCAGGTATTCCAGGACGTGCTACTCAATTAATCTGTGGCCTTAGAACAGTAGGGCTGCCTAGCGCTGTTGAAAGCGGCCTACTTGTAGCTGCACATCCCTGCTTAACTACTCTTGACTGTTCACTGCTCAAGGCCCACGCTCTGTGCTGGAGGGGTCAAAGGTTCTAATGAAGTCAGGGCCCACGCTCTGTGCTGGAGGGGTCAAAGGTTCTAATGAAGTCACTGCCCACAGTGGGGCTTTTTTTATGGGACGACAATACCATGTGGACTAACTCACAGATATAATTACATGGACAAACCAAGAGGGCCCTGAGCTATGGAGTTTTACAGTCTGTAACTGTTCTTCTTGCATATAATTAACTTTTCACTCCTCCCAATAATCTGTTTGAAATGTATGAACACAGATTTTGTCATGGATGTTGTTTGCCAAAATACATGCCATTGTACGTAATGAACAAAATCTAATACAAATGGTTAAAAAAGGTGTGTACTTTTGATTTTGGACTTATTTAAGTAAAAATTAGTTTACTATGTGGAAGAAAATGTATGTGTGAGTATAGAGTAAAGATTGTGTATGTAAGATTTTTAGGGCCAGATGTATGAACATTTTTTGCTCTCGCAAACGGTGCGAAACGCAAAATTCGGCCGTACCTTGCATAAAATGTTTACCATTGTAGTAGAAATAGAACATTGCAACTCTTTAGTGTTGAACATCTTTCCCAAATTGGCCTAGATTGGAGAGGGAATAGTAAATCTAACCCCTTTAGTGTCCAACATCTTCTCCATATTGGTATAGATTGGAGTATGCATAGTATATTTCACCCCTTTAGTGTCCAACATCTTCTCCAAATTGGTATAGAATGGAGTTGGAATAGTAAATGTCATCCTTTTAGTGTCTAACCTAGGCTACCTGGGTATAGGTTGGGATGGGAATGGTAAATGTCACTGCTTTAGGGTCCAACATCTTCCCCAAATTAGTATAGATTGGAGTGGGAATAGTAAATGTCTAGATTGGCACAGGAATAGTAAATATCATCCTCAAAGTGTTCAACACCTCTCCTAATTGGTGTACATTGGAGTGGGAATAGTAAATGCCACCTTTTCAGTGTCTAACCTTCCAAACTTGGAAAACATTGGAGTGAGAATAGAAAATGCCACCCCTATAGTGTCCAACAAATTCCCCAAATTGGTTCAGATTTGAGTGGGCATAGTAAATGTCACCACTTTAGTGTCCAACACCTTCCCCACCTTGCCATGGATTGTAGTGAGAATAGTAAATATTACCCTTTCAGTGTCCAACACCTTCCCCAAATTGGAATAGCTTGGAATGGAAATAGTAAATGTCCACTCTTTAGTGACTAACACCAATTGGTATAGATTGGAGTGGGAATAGTAAATTTATTCTATTAGTAAATTGTAGTGGTTAGCTTCCTCTGTGACAGGGAAATAGGCTAGTGTTACCAGCTGTTTTTAGCATGTTTTACATTTAGTGCAGATTTTTGGATGTGTCTCTGTATGCTTTGATTGAAATGATAGTAACAGCCTTGTATGGCTGTGTGGGGTACATTTTTTAAATGGTTTGAATCACGGCCTGTTCTAAGTCTACAGTTAATTTTTGTCAGTAATATTTAAATGTTTTATGTTAAATATGGTGTAGGAGGTCACAGTAAGTGCTGCTTTGTTAATTTGGTAGTAGGGTGTAGACAAATGGGATATTTGTATTTTGATATTTACGATGCACAGTGTATATCTGAGTGAATTGTTCTGGACACATTTTGAAGATCCCATCCATCATCGGGGTTTGTCAGTGGCTTAGTTTTAGTTAGTTAAGTGATGTAGAGAATATAAGGATTTCTTTGTCATTGTGTAGGTTGTCATATAAAAGGAAAGTTTCTTTATTATGTATCATTGTTAAATGTTCATACATTTCTATGTCTTGGTATGTTCTAGAGGCAGGAAGAATATCGCTGGTGACTTTTTTAGTTTGTGCAATTAAATGTTTTAAAGTGGGTATAAGTGGTAGTTGGCCTGTGATGTGTTGGGGACTTTAAGTAGTATATCTTTTAGGATTTTGGTTGTGGGTTCCTGGAGCTAGTGCTCGCCTCTTTTATATAGTACAATAACTCCCTTGCTTCTTTTACTGTCTCCTTTTGGGGTGGTGATGTTCACTTACATTAATTATAACATAAACCTTTGTAGTGGTCCTCCCAAGCCATGCATTAGAATAATATTTGGTACATTTCCAATTCACATTTTCTGTTGATGCACTTTCTTGGTTGTAAGTGTAACCCATGTGACTTAGTAATTGCTTTCCTTTCTGAGATGTTATGTGTTTGTCTCACTCTGTCATTGTATCTGAAAGTAGTGTGATAGTTTAAATAAATACATTTTTTTAAGTTTATAGGTTTGTTACTTACATGTGAAATTATGCAAATATTTCTATTGTTGATACATACATATAGGTTCTTTTCAGATGTTTCACTGTTTTACAGCTTTTCTGTTGGGCGTGTCGTAATGTGGAGTAGGTGTTTTCCTTTCTGCTGGAAGAACGTCAGTTTTAGTTTAAAAGTTCATGTGTTGGTAGTTTAGTTTGTAAGAGGTTGAGTTCCTTAGGGTTATTTCTATTTGCTATTGGGGTGGATTTATATTTTTAAATAATTTATGTATAGTTACTTTTTTATATCTTTTTTCTGGTTTGTGATAGGTGTGTTTTTACTGGCAGCTTATCACTTGTCGAAGTCATAGGGTCTCATTTCGAGTCTGGTGGTCCAATGCAGCGGTCCGAGCACCTCATCACAACCCCTGGCGGCTTTTGCGCCAGCTCTGCCAGGATCAAAGATCCCGGAAGTCGGGAGGTGGCGGTGCTCCTAACCCGCCAGGGCAGCACTGCAAGCAGCGCTGCCCTGGGAATTACAACCCCCTTCTCTACCAACGGCCTTCTCTGCCAGCAGTATCATGGCAGTACCATGCAGATTGGGTGTACTGCCTATGCACTTGACATTTAAATGCAGATCAATTTCTAAGGGAACATGTAGACACTCTAGGGTCCCATTCTAGGGCACACCAGTGGACTCCCACTTCGCTAGCAGAGTTGAAGATATTTTTGGCCCTTACGCTCAAAATGGAGTTAGTGCAAAAACCCACCTTGCAGTCCTACTGGACTCATACGGTTTGGGTAACCCCATGCTTTGCAGACAGTGAACATTGCCAGGGTGCTGGTGCCCCCTGCGCTCTACAGCATTGCTCCCGGTTCGATTACGAGCCAGATAAAATGCTTTAGGCAGGTTTCCACCCGCTGATCTAGCGGGAAACTCTTAACGGGGCCAGCGGGAAAGTAGCCTGTATGGCAGCAACCTCCCCGTTGCAAGTTGGGCGGACGGTGTAAACCTTCCACCAAACGCATAATGAGTCCCATAATGTTTTCTTTTATGAAGTATATGTAAAGAGACAGAAGTTGCAGAGTTTTTTGTTAATTATTTGCTATTTTACATTTGTAAGTTTATTTACAAGTAAACTTTTGTTTAAATCTAAGTGTGCTGACTTTTATTAGGTTGTTGTTGAGATGTATATATATTTTCATTAAAGGGTCTGGCCAGATGACTGGCAGAGTTTACTCATCTTGCAGTGTGTCGTTTTTTAAGTATTTAATTGATAAAATTAGTGTGCCTTTTATATTGTTGATTTAATGGTATGTATGATTTTATTGGGTAAGGCTGTTTATAGTTTGATTTTATTTGTTAGATTAGTTTTAGTTTGATTTTTTTATCAGTGATGTCATTCTATAGTAAATGCTACTTTAGATTTCATTCACAATGTACGAAATATAGTTTGATAGTTTTGAACATTATATACATATATATACATATATATATATAATTTGAACATGTGTATAGGTGTTTTATATTTATATAAAAATAATTAGTCAATTTAAATAGCTGTTTTTTTATATTTATTAATGCTAATGTAATTATTTTGGTGACATTATTGTAGTTGATATTGTGTGAATCAATATTTTTGACATGTTATATGTTTATTTAAAGGTGACAATATTTTTGTTTCCAATATTGTTATTTTTTAAATAAGTAAAAATCTATATTTTTTAAAACGAGCTTTGTTTTCTCCAAATTTGTGATTTTAAAACCATTGGTGAGGGCGTCGGCCACTGGCCGGCCGCCGCACAGCCTCCCTGGTGCGGTTCACGACCAATGGCTGACATTAAGGAGGACTTTTCAAAAGCCTCCGGTGCAATGCACCGGAGGATTTTTTTTGTTTGTTTGTTTTAACCCGGGAGACGCTGAAGAACTTCTGTGTCTCCCAACCGTTTGTGATGTCAGCACGCCTCGAGGTGCGCTGACGTCACATTTTTCCACACCGGAGCAGCGGAGGAGCAGGTGAGCATCCTCTCCCCATTCCAATGGGGAAAAAAGGCCAAAACGGCCTCCCCAGATACCAGGAAGGAATTGATGAAAAGGGGAGAGTCTCCCCTTTCCATTGATGCCTTCCTCGCAGTTTCCCAGCCATGGATTGCAGCCCAGCTGTGATCCATGGCCAGGAAACGGCCCTAGGCTCCAGGGATCTTGTTTGGGGGGGTCGCCCCCCCTGTGGGGGCATAATAAAAAACAAACAAGTTGGGGTTCTCCTGGGGGGCAATGATCGCGCCTATAGGGGCATTTTGTTTTATACATGTGTGCTTTGCCATGAGGTCACGATCGGCCCCAAGGAAAGCACACATGTATAAAAAAAAAAGAAGTGAAGTAGAGAGTCAGTCCCTCGCTCTCTCTCTCTCTCTATATATATATATATATAGGGAAACCACACATATAGAAAAGTGATATATATATATATATATATATATATATATATATATATATATATATATATATATATATATATATATATATATATAGAACAAAAGTAGCTAAGGCACCAGTTTGGGATCCATCCAAACACTTTATTCCAGAGTGAACAACAACTCTCCTTTTCCTGACGCGTTTCGGCTCCAACTGCCTTGATCACAGGTGAGACAATGCAAGTGATCACAAAGCCAGTGCTTTTTAAATTGCTGATCATGTGACCTGATAATCACGAACTCCATGTCCCAAGGTGCACCATTCCATGTTCTCAAACTCTGGTGCTGAATCATTGTACTGCATGAAATAGCGTTTTAGGCACCAAAGTTACAATGTATACTGGAAAAGTGTCCTTGTTTAAAGTTGTTGCCCATATTCCTCTCGTTATAATGAGGTCCCAAACAGCTAGAAGGGAGGTAAAATACCTCTCTCCCATCCCTTGCTCACCTCAGTTTGACCTCCTGTCTCGGATAAATGCCGTGGTTCTCACTGAGGAAAGCGGGTCGGGCCCCTTCAATATAAATCTTTGTTCAACACGCTCCATTAAGGGGCCACAGACCCTGACAGGGCAGCCTCCGCATGAGGGCGAAGCATCCCATCTTAACATAGAACAAAAGTAGCTAAGGCACCAGTTTGGGATCCATCCAAACACTTTATTCCAGAGTGAACAACAACTCTCCTTTTCCTGACGCGTTTCGGCTCCAACTGCCTTGATCACAGGTGAGACAATGCAAGTGATCACAAAGCCAGTGCTTTTTAAATTGCTGATCATGTGACCTGATAATCACGAACTCCATGTCCCAAGGTGCACCATTCCATGTTCTCAAACTCTGGTGCTGAATCATTGTACTGCATGAAATAGCGTTTTAGGCACCAAAGTTACAATGTATACTGGAAAAGTGTCCTTGTTTAAAGTTGTTGCCCATATTCCTCTCGTTATAATGAGGTCCCAAACAGCTAGAAGGGAGGTAAAATACCTCTCTCCCATCCCTTGCTCACCTCAGTTTGACCTCCTGTCTCTGATAAATGCCGTGGTTCTCACTGAGGAAAGCGGGTCGGGCCCCTTCAATATAAATCTTTGTTCAACACGCTCCATTAAGGGGCCACAGACCCTGACAGGGCAGCCTCTGCATGAGGGCGAAGCATCCCATCTTAACATAGAACAAAAGTAGCTAAGGCACCAGTTTGGGATCCATCCAAACACTTTATTCCAGAGTGAACAACAACTCTCCTTTTCCTGACGCGTTTCGGCTCCAACTGCCTTGATCACAGGTGAGACAATGCAAGTGATCACAAAGCCAGTGCTTTTTAAATTGCTGATCATGTGACCTGATAATCACGAACTCCATGTCCCAAGGTGCACCATTCCATGTTCTCAAACTCTGGTGCTGAATCATTGTACTGCATGAAATAGCGTTTTAGGCACCAAAGTTACAATGTATACTGGAAAAGTGTCCTTGTTTAAAGTTGTTGCCCATATTCCTCTCGTTATAATGAGGTCCCAAACAGCTAGAAGGGAGGTAAAATACCTCTCTCCCATCCCTTGCTCACCTCAGTTTGACCTCCTGTCTCGGATAAATGCAGTGGTTCTCACTGAGGAAAGCGGGTCGGGCCCCTTCAATATAAATCTTTGTTCAACACGCTCCATTAAGGGGCCACTGACCCTGACAGGGCAGCCTCCGCATGAGGGCGAAGCATCCCATCTTAACATAGAACATAAGTAGCTAAGGCACCAGTTTGGGATCCATCCAAACACTTTATTCCAGAGTGAACAACAACTCTCCTTTTCCTGACGTGTTTCGGCTCCAACTGCCTTGATCACAGGTGAGACACTGCAAGTGATCACAAAGCCAGTGCTTTTTAAATTGCTGATCATGTGACCTGATAATCACGTACTCCATGTCCCAAGGTGCACCATTCCATGTTCTCAAACTCTGGTGCTGAATCATTGTACTGCATGAAATAGCGTTTTAGGCACCAAAGTTACAATGTATACTGGAAAAGTGTCCTTGTTTAAAGTTGTTGCCCATATTCCTCTCGTTATAATGAAGTCCCAAACAGCTAGAAGGGAGGTAAAATACCTCTCTCCCATCCCTATCTCACCTCAGTTTGACCTCCTGTCTCGGATAAATGCCGTGGTTCTCACTGAGGAAAGCGGGTCGGGCCCCTTCAATATAAATCTTTGTTCAACACGCTCCATTAAGGGGCCACAGACCCTGACAGGGCAGCCTCCGCATGAGGGCGAAGCATCCCATCTTAACATAGAACAAAAGTAGCTAAGGCACCAGTTTGGGATCCATCCAAACACTTTATTCCAGAGTGAACAACAACTCTCCTTTTCCTGACGCGTTTCGGCTCCAACTGCCTTGATCACAGGTGAGACAATGCAAGTGATCACAAAGCCAGTGCTTTTTAAATTGCTGATCATGTGACCTGATAATCACGAACTCCATGTCCCAAGGTGCACCATTCCATGTTCTCAAACTCTGGTGCTGAATCATTGTACTGCATGAAATAGCGTTTTAGGCACCAAAGTTACAATGTATACTGGAAAAGTGTCCTTGTTTAAAGTTGTTGCCCATATTCCTCTCGTTATAATGAGGTCCCAAACAGCTAGAAGGGAGGTAAAATACCTCTCTCCCATCCCTTGCTCACCTCAGTTTGACCTCCTGTCTCGGATAAATGCCGTGGTTCTCACTGAGGAAAGCGGGTCGGGCCCCTTCAATATAAATCTTTGTTCAACACGCTCCATTAAGGGGCCACAGACCCTGACAGGGCAGCCTCCGCATGAGGGCGAAGCATCCCATCTTAACATAGAACAAAAGTAGCTAAGGCACCAGTTTGGGATCCATCCAAACACTTTATTCCAGAGTGAACAACAACTCTCCTTTTCCTGACGCGTTTCGGCTCCAACTGCCTTGATCACAGGTGAGACAATGCAAGTGATCACAAAGCCAGTGCTTTTTAAATTGCTGATCATGTGACCTGATAATCACAAACTCCATGTCCCAAGGTGCACCATTCCATGTTCTCAAACTCTGGTGCTGAATCATTTTACTGCATGAAATAGCGTTTTAGGCACCAAAGTTACAATGTATACTGGAAAAGTGTCCTTGTTTAAAGTTGTTGCCCATATTCCTCTCGTTATAATGAGGTCCCAAACAGCTAGAAGGGAGGTAAAATACCTCTCTCCCATCCCTTGCTCAACTCAGTTTGACCTCCTGTCTCGGATAAATGCCGTGGTTCTCACTGAGGAAAGCGGGTCGGGCCCCTTCAATATAAATCGTTGTTCAACACGCTCCATTAAGGGGCCACAGACCCTGACAGGGCAGCCTCCGCATGAGGGCGAAGCATCCCATCTTAACATATATATATATATATATATATATATATAGCTCTAAGGCAGAATCAGAGACTGAGACAGCATCTGAGGGAGAGGACAATGGGGCAGAATCTGGGAGTGATTTTTCAGTCAGTGGAGTACCATCTGATGACACTTCTTTTAGTGATTCTGAGGGAGACGATGAGGACAGTCGTGCTGCAAGCACAGTCTGTGCAGCGAGACAGCAGCGGGTTAGCCCAACCAGAGAACAGGTGCATTTGGCAGCAAGCACAGAGAGAGTGCTCTCTTGGCAGCCCCCCGAATTAGTTGAGCCCCAAATTCCACCTTTTACTGGTGACGCTGGAAGTTAAAACAAATTTGCATGCAGACCAATTTCTAAGGGAACATGTAGACACTCTAGGGTCCCATTCTAGGGCACACCAGTGGACTCCCACTTCGCTAGCAGAGTTGAAGATATTTTTGGCCCTTACGCTCAAAATGGAGTTAGTGCAAAAACCCACCTTGCAGTCCTACTGGACTCATACGGTTTTGGTAACCCCATCTTCGCACCATACATGAGAAGAGATCGTTTTTTAATACTGCAGCGCATGCTGCATTTCAATTACAATTCTGCTGCATTGCCCCAGGACCATCCAGACCATGACAGGTTGTTCAAAATTTGGCCTGTCGTGTAACATTTGTCTGCCAGGTTGCCAGAGATCTATACTCCTGGAAAGAATATAGCAGTCAAAGAGTCCTTGATCCTGTACAAAGGACGGCTGCTGTTCAGACGGTACATTGCGAGCAAAAGAGCTCGCTATGGCATAAAGCTGTACATTCTGTGTGAGAGCTCTTCTGGCTAGATGTACAGCTTGAGAGTGTATACAGGGAAGGACTCTACCCTAAACCCTGTAGGTTGCACTCCTGCATAAGGGGTCACAGGTAGGATTGTATGAGAACTTCTCCAGCCACTCCTTTACAAAGGTTATCACCTTTATGTGGACAATTTCTATGCAGGAGTAGAGCTGTACAGTGAGTTCTACAAAGCTGGCACTGTGGCCTGCAGTACAATTTGTTGTAACCGCAAAGGATTCCAGCAGGAGCTTTTTTGCAAGAAGCACCAGAAATCCCAGAGTACTGTGTTGCGTGTCAACGAACTCCTCGCAGTCAAGTTCTTGGATAGCCGTGATGTATACATACTCACTACAATTCATGAGGAGAGCACTTCCCCATCACAGTTCGGAGTCAGATGGTCGAAGTCCACAAGCCCATCTGTATACTTGATTACATGGGCAGAGTGGACAAGAATGACCATGTTCTTCAACCATACAATGCGTATCGTAAAACTCGCACTTGGTACAAGAAACTGTTTACCCACTTGATCCAATTGAAAGCCTCACTGCTGTTACAGAAGCAGCAGCCTCCACCTCATATGTTCTAGATGATGTGGCAAGGCTGCAGGAGCGACACTTTGCTGATGGCATTCCTAAAACACCCAAAAATGTTCATCCATGTCGTCGCTGTAAAGTGTGCTCGAAGCATGGAAAGCGGCAGGAGAGTCATATTACTGTCCCCAGTGCCCATCTCAATCCGGCCTCTGTGTCTCTACTTTCTTTACGTTGTATCATGCTAAAGCAAAGTTCTGGGAAATCGACTGAGGTGGAGCTGCCGTTGGGTAATCCTTTCAGTGGCTGTGCATGGCTATCGAACGTCTATGGGCCACTGCTTCGTTAGGCAAGCAGCCACAGAATTTTATTTCATCTACTTCAGGAAATCGTAGACTTCCTTATTACCTGCTTGACACCTACATCCACCGTCAGGACGTGGTATGTGTTCTGTTCAATTAATGTGCATTATAGTCCGCATATTGCACATACTAGTGGACAGAACATATGCCACATTGTCATGGAGTACCCTGTGTGGCAAAATGTTAAAGGCATGACTGAATTTTGAAGTGCTTGTTAGGGAACTTATGTATGCTACACAAGGACCACCATGATTGCCAACGAGAAACTGAGTAAGTGTAATAAGTCAAACAAATGTCCTGTTGGACATATTCACCAACATTTCTACTTGTTTGAAAGTGTGCAAACTCAATTTGTAGCTTCACTTTCAAAGCAAAAGTAGAAGTGTTGGTGAATGAGTCCCACAGGATATTTGTTTGACTTTTTACTTTAGAGAACTTAGGATTTCTTCACTAGCATGTCTGCCTTAATTTTAATGGTGAATATGCTCGCTCAGTTTGAGGAATAGGCCTCCCAAAGCATACTCGGACACCCCCAACTTGGATCCACAAACTAGTAGAGGTTCACTTGGCAATTATACAGGATTAGTCAGGGCTCTGATGAGGACAGAGACATGAATGGGTAAGGAAAGCTTATGGTAGGTGCACCTTCACAGGGATATTGCACGTGTAGAAGGCAGATAGTAAAGGTAGTACAGATGTACATCATCTACACCTATGGATTCAAACCCATTGGTGCCATCCCAGCACTGAAGGATAATGACACGTATGAGTCAGTGTTTGACCTGCTTTTCATGTTCATCCTTCATCAGAACTTAGTAGATGTTCAATTTGCTGTATGGTAAGCACATTACAGTCACAGTACTGCACATAATGTTGGCTGGGACATATGCTACGTTCTCACGGACTAACCTGTGTGCCAAACACTACCCTTTTTCATAGCCTATGACCTTCTCCTTAGGGAGCATTTCAAGAATTTCCCAGCCTGTCTGCCTTAGTTTCAAAGGGAGATATGCTCACTCAGTTCGATGAATCGCTTCACACGGCATACTCGGACACCCCCAACTTGCATCCACAAACTGGAAATAGTTGGATTTAGCACAGTGAGTGCACTAAAGGCGCATGAAAAACATGTCTTCCTGAGCCTCAGGTCGCTGTCATGGGAGTCATTAGTAAAGGTTCGTTACCCACGCCTTCGGTAATGTTCAGGAAGAAGAAGACGGTTACTTGACAGGTGGTAAAATGTAGTCAAACGTTTTCCATCATGTGGCGTATGAATATGATCGGCCCTTGTCTGGCAGCGGTAAGTTAATGTGAGTGCAGTGATTGGTTGGATTGGGCCCGTGGCCTGCAGTATGAAATGGTTGTTTGTTGTGCCTGAATGGCGTGTGAATGGTCATAAAGCAGTTGGCGTCTGGACGTGGCTTTATGGCCCACCATCACAGGGCTTGGTTTCAATATTCAGACACTTTGATGAGTATTCATGCCTGGAAACCATAATTTCATTTCTGGAGGTGCTAAAACCAAACAGTGTGAGTGGTGGATTAACTTTAACATACTAGTACCACACATTTTCTACCACCAGCGTTCCACTAAGTCTCCAGCTAAAAACATTGCCTCACTTGTGTGGGTGGGCAAGTGAACGCAACAGGGAAGTACCCAAAACGGATTGTGGAGTCATCAAAATTACCTACCACAAAACAGCCTGGTTTCGTAGGACAGTAGCCTAAGTATTTGGTCCTGGACTCAGCGGCCATATAGGGAAACCTACCAAACCCAGACATTTCTGAAAACTAGACATCCAGGGCAGTCCACGGAAGTGTGGCATGTTTTGATTTCACAAAGTTTTCGTAGTAAGAATACCCTGCAAAAGTGAAATGTTGACGAAAATCATTATTTTTCCTTGCTTTTTCATCACGGAAATTTCAGGAATATGCAGGGATCCATAAAATTCCTACCACCTAGTGTTTCCCCACTTGTCCTGATGAAAACACAACCCCGCTTGTGTGCATGTGCCTAGTGCCTGCGTCAGGAATGGATCACTCCAGGGTTAACAGTAGCCCTCATGCAAGGACTACCATTGACCCTTGTGTGAGCCATTCCTGTCGCAGGCACTAGCCTACCCACACAAGTGAGGTACCATTTTTATCGGGAGGCTTGGGGCAATGCTGGGTGGAAGGAAGTTTATGGCTCCCCTCAGATTTCAGAACATTCTAACACCGAAATGTGAGGAAAAAGTGTTTCATTTTGCCAAATATTGAGGTTTGCAAAGGATTCTGGGTAACAGAACCTGGTGAGAGCCACACAAGTTACCCCATATTAGGTTGCCCTAGGTGTCTAGTTTTGAAAAATGTGTGGGTTTGGTAGGTTTCCCTAAGTGCCTGCTGAGCTACAGCCCAAAATCCACAGTTAGGCACTTTCTGAAAAAAAACGTCAGTTTTCAATGTAAAAATGTGATGTGTTCATGTTGTATTTTGGGGTGTTCCCTGTCGCGGGTACTAGGCCTACCTACACAAGTGAGGTACCATTTTTATCAGAAGACTTGGGGGACTGCTGGGTGTAAGGAAATTCATGGCTGCTCTCGGATTCCAAAACTTTCTACCACCGAAATGTGAGCAAAATGTGGTTTTTTTTTGCCAAAGTTTGAGGTTTGCAAAGAATTCTGGGTAACAGAACCTGGTAAGAGCCTCACAAGTCACCCCATCTTGGGTTCCCCTAAGTGTCTAGTTTAGAAAAATGTGTGGGTTTGGTAGGTTTCACTAAGTGTCTGCTGAGCTACAGCCCAAAATCCACAGCTAGGTACTTTCCAAAAAAGAACGTCAGTTTTCAAAGTAAAAATGTGATGTGTTCATGTTGTATTTTGGGGTGTTTCCTGTTGCGGGTGCTAGACCTACCTACACAAGTGAGGTATTTTTTTTATCGGAGACTTGGGGGAAAGCTGGGTGGAAGGAAATTTGTGGCTCCCCTCAGATTCCAGAACTTTCCATCACTGAAATGTGAGGAAAAAGTGTTTTTATTGCCAAAGTTTGAGGTTTGCAAAATATTATTGGTAATAGATCCTACAAGTCAACCCATCCTTGATTCCCCTAGGTGTCTAGTTTTAAAAAATGCACAGGTTTGCTAGGTTTCCCTAGGTGCCTGCTGAGCTAGAGGCCAAAATTCACAGCTAGGCACTTTCCAAAAACATGTGAGATGTCAAGGTAAAAATGTGATATTTCCATGTTGAGTTGTGGGGCGTTTCCTGTCGCGGGCACTAGGCCTACCCACACAAGTGAGGTACATTTTTTAGAGGGAGACTTGGGGATACACAGAATAGAAGAACAAGTGTTATTGCCCATGCAGATGTAACGGTATATTGCTTTAAAAAATCTGCCATAGCTGGAAAAAGAGACAGAAGAAAACTTAGACAGAAATGGCTGTTTTTTTTTCAACTCAGTTTCAATATATTTTTTTGTTTCAGCTGTTTTTGTAGGAAAACCTTGAAGGATCTACACAAATTACCCCTTTCTGAATTCAAGATTTTGTCTATTTTTCAGAAATGTTTAACTGTCTGGGATCCACCATTGGTTTCACACCCATTTCTGTCACTAACTGGAAGGAAGCTGAAAGCACAAAAAAGTAGAAATGGGGTATGTCTTAGTAAAATGCCAAAACTGTGTTGAAAAATTTAGTTTTCTGATTCAAGTCTGCCTGTTCCTGAAAGCTGGGAAGATGGTGAGTTTAGCACTGCACCCCCTTTGTTTATGCCATTTGCAGGGAAAAAACAGATGCTTGCTTCTACAGCACTTTTTGCCATTTTTCAAAAAAAAAAAACACAAAATTTAGATTTATTTTGGTTAATTTTCTTGGTCTCCTTCAGGGGAACCCACAAACTCTGGGTACCTTTATAATCCCCAGAATGTTGGAAAAAAGGATGCAAATTTGGTGTGGATAGCTTAGGTGGACAAAAAGTTATGGGGGCCTAAGCGCGAAGTACCCCAAATACCCAAAAAAGGGCTCAGCACAGGGGGTGGGGTGTGGGGGGGGGGGAGGCCCAGCAGCTAAGGAGTTAAGTATAGGAAGCCAATATTTTTGTCAAACATATTTATTTTCTGATATGTTTGTGTTTCAATATTGCATCCATCGATATTATGTCAGCGAAGCCCAATTACAAATACATAAAGAAGTGTTTTTAAGATTAATAGAGAAAAGAGTCCACAGGTAGCATTCTGCAGCCTACATTCATCAGAAAACAGTAAAATGTATAATGTTTTGCTGAAATATTGACAACATCTGAAATGTAAACCTATCCTATGAGAAATTGCACAAACGTGCTTTGAAATCATCATAACAGCAGAAACCATGATGATTAATTTACTGCCATTTTGTTGCCTATATTAAACATGTTTATGTGCACACGTGTGCTTGGCATTGATAAGCGAGAATTTACAAAGACTATCTAAGCTTCTAGAAGATTACATGCCTTGTATCTTTTTCAAGGTCTTCTTATGTAATTCTGATGAGAAAAATGTCCATCTGCTACCTGGGTTTCAGGTTCTGACATGTGTACTGTTGCTTGCAGCATGTATGATGAAATCTTTTAAAGAGTCAAGCAAATCAGGGAGGGAAATAGCATTAGATGCAAACAACTAAAGAAGGGGAATCCTGCGACTGTGAATGGCAATGTCACACTTTGCTTGTCTTGTTGAATAACCCTGGGCAGATTTCACATAAGGGTATGAGTAGGGCTTGTTTTATCTTTCACAGTCTGGTGCCTTCACCGGAAACCACCTAAATTATTAAATGATATATCTGCCAATTTTTATATCCTTGCTTGTAGTGCCTGTTAAGGAAATGTTGCCCGGTTAGGAAACCATGAGTCACGCTGGGTTGGGCAGGTAGTTTGAGGAGAGTCCCAGCATTTAAGAGAATGTGAAAGCAAAACACAGTATAGAGCAAGTAGGCTCTAAACGTCGTACAGGAAAAGGAAATATAGGCAGGAGAGTCTGGACCCTAGGACCGACCCTAGTTGGATGAATGTGAATGCAACTGAGTCTTACTGCTCAGGTCACCGCTGTGTTTCTGGAAGCTTCGCTGCTGAGCTCAGAGCACTTCTGATAGCAAGGGGGCCAGTGGCCATGAGTGAGAGATAGTGTTCATGCTCCTTTCACGAGACTAGTTCAACAGATCATTGTAAGGTCCCTGCCTTCCCTGGTTTCCCTTCTACCTTTCCTTCCTCCAAAGGATGAACTGCAGCCCAGCTCTGACAGACACCTTCATGTGTTCCGAACAGTGAGTGTATGGAAGAGAAAGGATTGGATTGGGGGATAAAAAATCTAAATCTGAAGCACTATTGGTAGAAGAGATTCCCATTCATGCTATGTACCACCAGTTTGGAAAAAGCATGTTCAGGTACTTGAAACATTAGGTGGGGCTCACTGGAGGAAAGGGAAAGAAGTACTTTAAGGTAGAAGGTAGCTTTTATTTAGAATGTTTAGATAACTCAATTAGAAGGCTGAAGGATTCTAAAAATAAGATTTTCATGAATTGGTATGAGGAGTTAAACATGAGAAATCATGTGTCACAAATATGTGGGACGAAACAGACACAAGAAAAATTCTGGTACTAAAGTGCTATTTGAGGGACAGAGTTAGGGCGTGTGCCCTATTGCCCCACCTCTTCCTCATTTATTTCACCAAATTACTGATGATAAATCTGAACCTGAAGAAAGAAAGGAAGAGTGTGTGGAAACTGGGCTGATTGCAGAAGGCCCCTCACTTTTTGCCCCATTTTTAGCTGATACTGGTGTTTTCTGACTCTGACTGTGCCATGGGCACTGCTAACCAGTCCCAGAGCCAGTGCTCTGTTTAAAATGGAATCTGCAAATTAGGTCTAATTATAATTGGCTTTGACAGCCTACCTATGAGTCTCTAGTACATGGTCGGGCATGCAGGTTTAGAGATACCAGCATAGTTAGTGGACCCATAGGTGCACTGCTGTGGTGTCCAGTGTCATTGTAAAGACAGGCCTGCCTTTTAAGCTATAATTAACCCAAAATTCGACATTGGAATTAAAAGTACTTCCAAAGTCTCATACTACCTTATTTATAGATATATGGCACCCCTAAGGTCTGCTCAAGGTGCCCCCAGGGTTGGGTGCAGTATAAATATAGGCAGGGATTTTATAAAAAATGTTTTTAAGCCCTGGTGAAGGAAAAACAGTCACATTTGTTTTTCCCCATTGTAACCAATGAGTTCCATAGGCTAACATTGGGAGACTTTATTTTCAAATAATAAAGTCTTATTTCCAATAGAGATTAGCTATTCAAATTTGGTATCAAATGAAATGTTGTAATAAATCTAACAACTTGCCAAGGTTGAATATCTAATAACTAGCACAGAGAAAGAGTTTTAGAACTCTTTCTGAAAGTTACCAAATTGAGCCCTGTAGTGACCTTTCCTGATTTGTCAGCCTCTGGCAGCCTGAGTCAAGCTACCTTAATGAGGTGGCCTGGGCAGAGACAAAGGAAGCATCTGGTGAGAGGAGAACTGCTACAGCAGATGGCAGGGCAGGATGGGGCAAGAGTAGCTAAACTGGTCTTCAAAGGAGGGAAAGCCACTTGAGACAGAAACTGGACCTCCCCCATTTCCTGCTCCCCCAGACAGCCCCAGTGATTAGATTATAAGGGGTGCTGAAAGGGGTTTGTTAGGGAAACTTAGCCAGACGGGTGGGTGGACTCAGCCAGATCTAACCCCCAAGGAAGAATTTTTCCCAGGGTGGATTTTAGAGAATGTTGCTTTCTGGGATTGATTTTTACCACACTTCACAGGAAGTGGTTACCCTGGAGTGTGGTGGCCTGGACCCCATTGGACAGGAGCACCCCCTTGCTTCTCAGCCCAGGAGCAAGGATATATATGGCAGAGCTGACCCACAAAGAAGGACTGGTCTGCACCTGAAGGGCTTCACTCACAAGGACTGCACCAGCTGCACACTCTGGGCTTAACCAAGAATAGGCCTTTCCCTTGCTTCTGCAACTCCAGGAGTGCACTCCCTGTAAGCTACAGGTGCAAATGAGCTAACCTGAGTTCCCTGCATCAAGCTGGTCAGCGTCCAGTGGCTATTTTAGGATTCTGACCAGGTGCATTCTGGGAACTGTAGTCCCAACTTCCAAGGAACAACTCAGAGCTTCTGGAACGTTGGATGAAGTTTGTGGACACTTCAAGGACCAAAAAGGACCTCTGGAAGAAGATCCAGATGTTTGCAGAAGTTTGGAGCAACTGTTCTAAAAAAGTCCATAAGTTGAAGAGGTGCATTGTAGGAGTTGTAGTCCCAGATGCCAAGAAACAAGCCAGAGGTTCTGAACCCTTGGCTGGTGCTGTGGACCACTTTCCTGAATCAAGAAACACTTCTGGGAGTAAGTGTAAATGTGTTACATCATGGGTGGCATAAACACAGGACTTTGTCCCTGCCCAGCACAACCTTTTTCAACCCTTTGAGTGCTATTTGCTTCTAAGCGCTAGTTCTACTTTAAATCTTTTTAGAAAATCATATCTCTGGTTCCCTACATTGTATTTTTGTCATTTTGGTGTCATTTTAAAGATAAATATTGTTATAAATTGGAGTTGGATTTTTGTGTGTTGTGTTTTACTCATTTACTGATATTAAATGCTTTACACACCTGTCTCCTAAGTTAAGCCTAACTGTTCGTGGGCCAAGCTACCAAGGGTTGAGCAAGGATTGATTTACTGAGAACTTGACTGGACCTAGCATGGATTTGTAGCCTACCATTGTTATGTTTAGGTACCTACCTGCCTTTACAAATAACCCACTTTCCGACAAAGAAGATATCCTAGATAGTTTTAGTTATCCCATGCTGTCAGATGACACTTGGGGAACTCCAGCTGGAGCCCTCAGAAACAAGACAGTGGAGCCTGTCCAGTTGGCACCAGGTGCACAAGAAGACAATGCATAAGCAGACACAACTAGATCAGTGACTAGCAGTGTAATCAGTGGTTAAGCATTACAAGATGGCTTGTGGGGCACTGACTCCACATTCCTGATTTAGACACAATATTTGCTCAGTCTCAGCTAGATTGAGACCCACAATCTGACTATTGTGCTCGGTAGTCTGAGATGTACTGTGAGCCAGCTCACTAGAGAATCCATACAAATTTCCCAAGAAGGACAACACATACCATCTTCAAATGACATTAATGAGGAAGAATCCCGGGACAAATCCCTAAATGCTCTCCTTGCCCATTAGAGAATACCCAGGTCTGAATGAGAGCCTGAGCTTCCCTGTATCATTGTACCCTACACATTTAATAACATCAAGAAACTGTTTTCTAATATAAACAAAAGGCTTTTAATGAGCGGCGAAGAGTAATAGACAATGCTTGAATGTTATAAACCCAACTGTGTTATTCTGAATCAGTTGCTGAAACTAGAGATGCTGAGTAAGATGAGAGAAGGGAAAATTGGCCACAACATCCACGTGCGTTATATTGCTTCGGCTGCTTTGACATTGGAACCAAGATTTCCCAGATTTGACAATTAATGCTTTGTCATAACCTAAATTCCCTGATTTTACTCAAATAACACAAACCAAGTAACCCACTTAATAGTACAGCCACAAAGGCACCAACCGCTCCATTATTCCTGGTTGATGAAAATGGCCCACATTTGAAATGTGTGTTAATGTTGTAAGACAGTTATTATTAGTTGGGAAGGATTGAGGTGCACCACAAGCAATAAAGGCACTATTCTATTAGGTCCAGTTAAAGGTTTCAGTAAGTTAAACCTGAGCTCAGAAACTGGTAGCTATAGAACAGAGCAGACAGGCTTAGCTTAGAAAAAATATGTAAAGCATTTAGAAGCAACAAAACAGTTAAAAGGTCAACAATACACAATGAAAACCTCACAAGTTTATAAATATAGATACCAATTTAGTGAACAAAATGATATCAAAACGACAAAAATCCAAAGAGGGGAAATGGAGATACAATTTTGATTAGATTTAGGTAAAAATAGCACCAAAAATCGCTAAGCACCACTGAGAGTCAACAGGTCATGCTAGGCGCAATTTCAGGCTGCTTTGTTATGGCGTATGAGTCAGATACACCAGCCAGGTTCTCCTCTTACAAAAATGGAACTCAAAATTCTTCAGCTTTGCAAGGGAGCAAGCTGTACATGAGTAGGGATCCACGACAATGCACAGGCGTTGGATAAGGTCTGAGTAGAGCCACTGATCTTAGTAGGAGTCCTCTCTTTGGCTGGATACTTTTGCCACTTTCGCTCAGTCATGACTTCTAACTTTGAACATAGGGCCTGATTTAGATTTCGGCAGAGGAGTTTCTCCATCACAACATTGACGGATATCCTGTCTGCTGAAATCTACATCCCACTGTTTCCCATGAGATTTGGATTTCAGCGGACAGGATAGCCATCACCGTTGTGACAGAGTAACCCAGTCAAAATCTAAATCAGGCCCTTAGTTCCTTTTTCAGAGCTAGGAGTCCTCTAGCTGGGCAAGGCTGTGGGCAGCAAGAGGCTGGATGCCTTCTTACCGAGGTCCTACTGAAATGGATTTGCTGCTGTGAAGAAGCTTTGTTGGGGGAAACTTGTTTCTTCAGCACAGTGAGGTCACGTGTTGGGTGTATCTTCTTGGTAAGTTTGTCCTGGTACTCAGGAGATCTTGAAGTCCAAGTTTTCAGAGGTTTTAGGAGAAGACCAGTTAGATACAGCCAAATGTCCGGGACCTCATTAACAGCACTTGGGAGTCAAGACTCACTTCAGCAGAGGCTCCCAGCAGGGCCAAGGTCAGTGTCAAGACACAACAGACCTTACCTTAAGCCAGCAGTTAGGCTTCACAGAGACGATGTGAACCAACTCCACAATCCTTTCTCCTGCATATGTGTGTTAACAGGACAAGCAAAAAGGCTGGGGCACGAGGAGGAGGTCCTGGTATGTTCTGAAGTGGTGTTCTTCTAAGTTTAAATCACTGCACCTTAAAAATAAGTGAAAAACAGTCACAACAAGGATGTACAAATACCCCCTGTATACCTCCACCCAACCCTATTCAGTGATATCTAACGGAAGAGGTAGATGTGCTAATGTGTATGCACCTGTTTGGGTGTTGGTTGCAGGTTGGAAAACTGAAGGAAGCAGGGTTGTGGGATCATCCAAAGTGAAAGATCTTTGAGGAGTTGTAGCCCCTCACTAACACGGGAACCCAGGAGTATGACTTAGTTACAGAGTCACTGAGTCCTTTGTCCCCAATGCTGTGTACCCATCTTGGCTGGTGTTTTCAAAAACAACATATAGAAAGCCAGATTGCCAATTCAGGGATGTGTTGAATAGCTCCCCAACCAAATAGCACCAGTTGAAGGTCACTGATGTGGTGTAGATGTACGAGGTGCACTCTCTATGCGTATAGTACAAATGCTCCATGCACGGGCTCAGATAGGTAGCAAAACCAAGCTTAAAGCACTCCATGTGCAGCTCAGATAGGTAGCAAAACCAAGATTAAAACGCTCCATGCATATGCATCAGAGCACAAATAAACTGAAAGGCGTCCCTTGCGCATGCAGAAAACAAGCATAACGATGAGGAAAAGCAATCCTTACGCATGTAACAAAACAGGTTTGGATGCTTGCAGGAAAAGCACTCCATGCGCATGTCTCATGCCATGAGTAAACTGAAAGCACCCCTTGCGCATGCAGAAAACAGAAACAGAGGCATCTTAGGAAATGTGCTAGATGCACGTGCCTCATGACATGACTAAATTGAGAAAATAGGAGTACAGGTTTAATGCAAAGCACTCTGTGTGCTTTTCTTACCCCAAAACAAGTGAAAATAGTTAAAGGGCTCTGTGCGCTTTATTCTTGCTGCAAAATGTCCATGCAAGTGCTCACCAGAGACCGGGAGGTGGGGGATACGACACTCAGTGCATCTCTGCACATAAGGAAATGCCACACAATGATGCTTTAGCAAGTCTGGTCTGAGGTGAAGCGTCCGCTGGCTTGTGAACGCTGGTTTTAAGCACAACCGGAATGCACATTCACACATGTGACCATTGATAGCGCGTCCAGTCTTTATAAATTACTTGTACTTGGACACGCTGGAGGTCGGTGAACCTTTTAACCGAGTTGGGTTCTCCTCATCCAAGAATAGTCGGATCACTTGAATCAATAATCAATAACCATTATAATCAATACCCAATACTCAATTAATAGATCAAACAACACATTAGGAATCAATAACAATCAGTATTTTGACACACCATGACCTTTCAGTCATGAATAACCACACCAGCTTATTAAAAGTTAATGAATTTATTTCCCTATATTAACAAAGCTAGCACAATATATGTAAGTCTCAAAATCAAATGATATACGTATACAAACATTACTAGCTGTCCATAGCAACGGAAGAAACGCAATCTACGCAATATCTCGATCATAATGCACTCGGTTATAGCAATGCAAATCACTAATATAAGCAATTGAATTTGGCTAATTGCATACATCAGTCAGCATAACAAGATTTCAATTTAGCATGGTGCATCAAGTGAATACCTCAACTAACCGCTAATTAGCATTGGCATGTGGGGCTTCATGCAAAACAAATTTAGTCAACATGAATTTAGAAAACTTCTAGCTTGGGCCCTATCAAAATAAGCAGTTGGTACCTAGAAGGAAAATACAATGCATAATACAATTATCCTTTCATATTTACCAAATACAATCAGCATTCAAGAAAAGTCTTCGTCCTTCAGGTACCGGTTCGATCAGCATGGGGCAGATTTCAAAGGGGCAAAGTTAAAGCAAGTTTTCCTTGCGGCAGCAAGGAGAATGGGGCAAAAGTTACTGCCTGGGCAGGATGGGGCAAAATTAAAGTTAATGTCTCTAGGGTGAGAATTCTTTAAAGTCTCTTTCTCTGCGACAGAGAAAAGGCATCAAAGGGTTCGTTCTAAAATGGCGTCTTGAATCAGGCTTCAAAGTGGCATTGTAGAAAAATGGCTGACTTCTCTTTGTCCGGTGGGTTTAAGTAAGAAACATTCCAAATTCTTCAAGGTCTTCCATTGGAGGGTTCATAGGGTGGCTTCCTTTTGACCAATGAATAGTGTCTTTCTCCTAGTACTCATTTATGCATAAGGTGTCCTTGGAGCCTTGGAACACAAGTTGCAACAAAGTTTGCCAATTAATTCTATATCAGAGCTTTTATTGTCTGCAGCTGCAGAAGCTGACCTTGCTTCAAAGGGGATGAAGCTAGCCTAGTACGAAACCTTGAGATAAGTGTATTAGTCATCTCTATTGGAAAAATACAACCTTAAAGTAAAATAATATGTCTTTGTTAATACAAGTGAAAACCACGCAGTTAGATTTGAGATGAGGCGACTAGGCCAAAGCCTCTGCTAAATTTAAGTTAAGCATAAAACACTTTCAGCAAGGAAATCATAGAATACATTTGCAATTATGACGGATTACTACATTTGTCAATTCTTCATGATTAATTAGGCTCGTTTATAATAATGGCAAACTAACTCGTGGGCACAATTTCCCACGTACATTATTTTTCTTTGCTAAAATCACACTACCTTATATGATTTTGTTACATGATATATGAATATTTGTTAGCCTTTCTTTTTCTGCGTCATCACCATGCAGGAAGTCCAGTTGGCCAGCGCATACCCCGCTAACCTCGGGAACACAACAGTACGCCCGACAAAAAAGACCCAATACTGGAGTAGCCGGACAGGGTTTTAACATGGGAAAGAGGTTCCCAGGTGAGCTCCTCGGGCCCATATCCTTTCCAGTCCGCAAAATAATACAATTTGTGGGATGTTTCAAAAGTAAGTTAGTTAGTTAAATGCGTTCCTGGCGGCCATTCATACAGACCATGTCCAACGGTTCCATCGTGTAACGGATAATTCCCAGGGTCAAATTCTTCCCATCTACTGCTTTCATGTTTCTGGTTTGCTTTTTGCTATGGTGACCATCCCTAGCGCCATCAGGTATTGGGTGTCAATAAATTTGCCAGTTGTCCCTCAATCTATAAGCGTGTTAGCTTGCCAACACTGGCCCGACATGGAAACTAAGGTAACAGCTATACTGACATGGTTGTGGTTCATACAAGGTGATATATACCAAGCCTGTTTTGAAAATAAATCCATCAGGCCGGCCTCGACTCCTACAGTGCTTGGATATTTCCCATTTGTTCTATGATAACTACAGAAAGAGTGCAGGATGGTTCGATCTGGGTTTCGAAGGCTTGGCAGGGCGTTCTTTAATGAAGTGATCATTCCCACCACAGTAAAAACAAAGGTTCTGTCTTCTCCTTTTTTCTTTTTGTTCTTTCGTTAATGGACCACAAACCCCTCCTTTCTGCATTGGTTCAGTGGCTTCGGGGTTCCAATAGATTTCGTTCTTAGGTTTGTCTTGAACCAGAATGGGTTTGTGTTCTCCTGTTCTTCCTTTCACTGATTTACATTTAACTAACCGGTAATTCCGTTTGACCACCAGGTCTATAAAGTCCCCAATCTCATCTGGAGGATCTGCCATTTGCACGACTGGGTGGCATATTTGAGAAAAACGTATCTTGCGCCCCTTACACTAACCAAACGTCACAATGTGTGTGCCGTATTTAAAATACGACGCACCCAGGCAGTATTTAGGGGACTAGTATCAAACTTTTTGATGCTGGTCTAGGGCTTTTCAGGATTAGCGTCAACAATTCTGACGCCAATTCTGCAAAGCACTCAGGGGCCCATTGTAACCAACTGAATCCTCCTTTTAACGCCTGCTCTGAATCTCTTAGATTTCCATGCGCCATTTGTTTGCCCCCCACTAGCAGGTGAACACCCCCTTTGCATACATTATGCCTGGCGCAGGCATTATGTAGCGCAAAGAGTTGCAAATTGGTGTACTTTGTAAATATGGCGCTACGTTTTTTGCCTTCTAACTCCACATTAAACAAAATTACACTAATGTGGTGTTGGAATGACGCTAGGGGCTCTTAAATATGCCCCTAAGTCTTCTAGATCATCACATAAACCATGGTAGAAAACAGATATCTTTTTGGTCTCCCGCCATTCAGCTTCTATCACTAAATGCCTGAAGGTGGTAACGCAATGAAGTAAATCGGAACTACAGTGTTTCCAGTTAAGGAGCTCATTCTCTGCAGTCTTTATAAAGGTGTGGTAGGCAAACATTCTCTAAAAGGCCCCAAAATTGTATAGCATGGGATCATCGTTTTCTATCAATGCTAAGGACCATTAGGCAGTAACCCCACCCAGGTAAGAAAGGATAAATGCAACCTTGGAGGCATCATCTGGAAAGGCTTTGGCACGGGAGTAATCACTAAAGACTAAACTTGCTGCTGTCGCCATAGAAGAGTTCAGATGCAGCTACTGGAATGGGATGAGGTGTAATAACCTCAATCTGCATTGGAGCACCCTGTACTGAAGAACCAGCTCCTGTTCCAGGAGGTACTATAGATGTCTTTAGTTTAGACCTTTAGTCTAGCCTTTTGCTGCATCCGGGTCTGGTTGGCTGGTACTTAAACAGCCCCATGACATAGATGCGCAGCGGACGTTCGCAGCGGGCGTGCCTAAGTAAGCCCGTCTGCAACACGGACACGACCAGAGCCAGCTATGCCACCTCCATGGCACCAGGTATTTTATATACAAAGTCAATTGAAAGAATATGTAAATACTATGTTACATTGTACGCCAATTTTACCTTTGATCAATTTAAAGGGCCCTGTTTTTTGTAGAGATTGTAGATGGTGCTTTGGAGTGCTTGGCCCTCCCACCATAGCCCACCAGTCGATTCAGAAGAGATGTAGTCTGTGGGCGGGCTAATAAATGCACGCTCCCTGAGCAAGCATTCTCAGGAAACTCATAACCTTATTTGTGAGCTTCACCAGGAATTCTTATTTGTCACAGAGTCCTGGTTAAAAGACTGGTCTAAACCAAATATTGCTATGGCACTTCCCACAGGCTATTCATTCTCCAGACATGACAGACCAGGCCGCTACGGTGGAGGGCTCGCTATTATTTTTAATGATTCTACCCATTTGGATGCTTTAAATCCTATTTCTTTAGAAGGAGCGGAAAGTTTAGGATTATGTTTTAGGAATAATTCCTCTCAATCCTTTCCTGGGTGTTTGATTTATCACCCCTGAGGACCTAGGGCCAGATGTAGGAAGCACTTTGCGAGTCGCAAACGGCAAAATTTGCCGTTTGCGACTTGCAAATGCGTGTTTCCTATGCAGAAATGTATTTTGCGAGTCGGGACCGACTCGCAAAATGCATTTCCGAATCGCAAATAGGAAGGGGTGTTCCCTTCCTATTTGCGATTCGCAATGGTATGCAATTCCATTTGTGACCGCTTATGCGGTCGCAAATGGAGTCGCAGTTACCATCCACTTGAAGTGGATGGTAACCCATTCGCAAACGGGAAGGGGTCCCCATGGGACCCCTTCCCCTTTGTGAATGGACCCCAAAATATTTTTTCAGGCCTGAAAAAACCGAAACAAAAGGTTTCGGATTTTTTGAAATGCAGCTCGTTTTCCCTTAGGGAAAACGGGCTACATTTCAAAAAAAAAAAAACTGCTTTATTGAAAAGCAGGTCGCTAACATGGAGGCCTGCTGACTACAGCAGGCCTCCATGTTAGCGAGTGCCTATACTCGCTATGGGGCCGCAATTTGCGACCCACCTCATGAATATTCATGAGGTGGGTCATTGCGACCCCATAGCGAGTTGCAGTCGGTGTCTGAGACACCGTACTGCATAGCAATTTGCGAGTTGCAAATTGCGAGTCGGAAGGACTCGCAATTTGCAACTCGCAAATTGCTTCCTTCCTACATCTGGCCCCTAGTTCCTTATTTCTGCCCTCATTTTGGGAGGAATTAGCTCCTATGGTCCTCTGTTATTCCAACTTGACTTTGCTTGGTGACTTCAATTTACATCTAGAATGTAGTGGAGACCCAGAGACAGCCAAGTTTTTGGACACTTTGGGGGTCATTACAAGTTGGGCAGTCTCAGGACCGCCATGTTGGCGGTGGTGGTCTTACCGCCAATGGGCCGGCAGTGAAGACTGCCAAATTATGGCCATGGCGGTCTTCCCAACAGAACACAGCGGAACTACCGCCAGTACGCCCAGTGCAGACATGCCGCCACGGACGGGGTAGGCACTGTCAGGCCGGCGGAGACCATGTTCCCGCTGGACATATTACAAGTCCTCATACCACCAAGGTTTCTGCTGTGGTCACACCACCATGAAAACCCTGGCGGAAACCAACGTTATAAAAGGAAAAACCCACCTTCTGGAACACATACCTGACTGGAGCCACCATGGAACCTGAACTAGAAGTCCTCCCACTGCTCCTGCTCACCCAATGACTCCAGAACTGGCGACAAAGACAACAACCATGAGTACACACACCTACCTCACACTGAAGAGAAAACTACATATGCACACCCAACATACACATCCGGGACGAATTGCGACTGCAACACACACATAACCACACACCCATTTGCACATTCACACACACACCGACATACACACATGCACACCCATAACATACACAACAGGGCCCGTACCATGCACACCACACCCAACACACACATGCTATACACACACCAAGCCGCAGATACAGCACTGGTACTGTCTAACACTACCATCCACAACAGCACCAATACACACAACATCATAACCGTAACTACACAAACACTTCCCAAAGCAAAGTCTTTGCACAACTCAACATGACAACACAAACTAACAACAACACGTAACAACACCAGACAACCAATAAACATAATCACACTGCCATGCAGTGAAGCATACATCACAACACGTTAACACCACACATAACGTATATGACATAGCCATCACCACACACGGACGCACACACAACAACCACACAAGGACACACAACACCACCATTACACATCTCTATACAAACAATACACAATTTTGCTACATACATGCATGTAACAAACACAAACATATCTGACACACATTACACGGCAATGACAGGGGGACAAATGGCAGTGCTACACGCACACATGTAGCCCAGGCACAACAGCTGGCACAACCAACACACACACATCACACACGCACAAACCAAAGCCCACAAAAACCAAACAGCAATGTTGAAAGAAAGGCAGGACAAGTATGTCAACACTGAATCCAACAACATGTTGGGCCAGATGTATTGATAAAGAATAACATATCAAAACAAACATATATACAATTAAAAGGCCAATGGCCAGCCAGAAGTGCCAAAGGCACAAATGGCACCTTAGAGGGTCCCAGCTTGACTCCTGGCTGCAAGCTGACCTCCACATGGCAGGGGCATCAAAGTGGCCGGCAGGCACCTCAGGGATTAAGGGGAGTTGGGCTTGGGTTTGGGAGGGTAGTCTTTGGGCTTGGGTTTGGGAGGGGGGTCCTTGGGCCTGGGAGGGGGTATACTTCTTGTCAGTGGGAGGGGCATGGGCATTAGCAGGGGGGCAGGGGAGGACCTGTAGAGGGAAGGGCTGGTTTTGGGAGGAACGAAAAACGCTTGGGGGTATCACGAGGGGGAGAGGAGGAGGGAACAAGGAAAACTCAGAGAGGAAATGCTTCTTAGACACATGGGGCAGTCATGGCAAAAGAGTTTGGGAGTGGAAGGAGAGGGAGTGGTTGTAAGATGTGTCGGTGTGGATGTCTTGGGTGTAAGTGTGTGCGTGGAATGCTTGTGGGTGCTGAGTGTCTGTTGGGTGGGTGAGTGTGGGCATTTAGGTGTCTTGGGAGGAGGGGGGATGAGGTGCAGGGAGATGCCATGCTGGATGGGTGACTGTCTGTTGGGGTGGTGTCTGCAGGTACGGTATATGTGCTGCATGTGCGGGTGTCAGTGGTTGTGGTGGGTGCGGATGTGGAGACTGCAATGGATGTCTGCGGGTCTGATATTGTGGTGACTGTAGGTAAGACAGGTGTTGTGGCTGGATCAGTGAATGATGGTGTGGTGGCTGCAGGTGTGTCTGGTGTAGTGTCTGTGAAGGAGGGGATGGTGGGGCTTTTAGTGTAGGTAGTGGATGTTGGTGGGTGTTGTTTTTGAGCATGACGATGGTGGGTCTTGTGGTGCTTGTGCTTGTCAGTGGTCTGTTGAGCTGGATGCATGCAGGTGCATTGGCTGGGTTTTGGGAGAGTGGTTTGGGATAGGGAAGAGGTAGGTGGAGGGGGGATGGAAGACAAAGGGAGACTCGCTGCCGTCAGTGTGGAGACCAGAGCCTGAAGGATCTCTGGAGGCCAGCCAGGGCACCATGAATGCCCTCCAGGAATGTATTGCTCTGTTGGACTTGAGCTGCCAGTCCCTAGATGACATTCACGATGGTGGACTGACCCACAGAGATTGATCCAGTTGACCTTGCCACCATAGAGGACAGGCATATCATCCAGATCTATCATCTGAATCGGCAGACCATCATGGATCTATGTCACCAGTTGGAGCTCGATCTATTGCCTGCCATACGCAATCCCTTTGCCATCCCTCCCACAGTACACGTCCTGTCAGTGCTACACTTTCTTGCCACTGGTTCCTTTCAGAATACAGTGGGCTTGACAGCAAGGATGTCACAGTCCATGTTTAGTCTTGTGTTGAAGGATGTACTGTGTGCTTTATTGAAACACCTGGATAGCTACATCAGGTTCCCCCAATGTGCAAATTTGGCCTATGTGAAGGAAGACTTCTATGATATGGGACATATCCCTCATGTGATGGGGCCATAGATGACACCCATATAGCCCTGTCCCCTCCCAGTGCCAATGAACAGGTGTATAGGAACAGGAAGAACTACCACTTGATCAATGTTCAGGTGGTGTGTCTAGCAGACCAGTACATCGCACAGGTTACAGCCAGGGTTCCAGGATCTGTGCATGACTCCTACATTCTGAGGAACAGCAATGTCTCACACATGATGGCACAACTACACAGGGAGAGGGTTTGGCTCATTGGTATGTATGCATTTGGATGTGTGTCTGTTCTGGCACCTTTTATCACATTCTTCCCAGTGGCTGTACCTATACTGTAACAGGTCATACCTTTCTGCACACAGGTGACTCTGGCTATGCTAACCTTCCCTGGCTGTTGACACCATTGAGGTACCCCGGAACGGAAGGGGAACTCTGTTTCAATGAGGCTCACGGCAGGACGAGGTGTGTAATCGAAAGGGCATTTGGCCTTCTGAAAGCCAGGTTCTGGTGCCTGGATGTCTCTGGAGGTGCCCGCCTCTACACTCTCCAAAAGGTATGCCAGATCATAGTTGCCTTCTGCATGCTCCACGAATCTTGCCCGAGACGTCAGATATCATTGCTAGCTGATGATGATGAGGCAGCTGGACCAGTGGCTGGTGATGCAGACATGGAAAGTGATGAGGAGGCAGATGAGGATGGTGCTGCTGACTCTAGTACTGTGCTCATAAATCAGTACTTTCAGTAACATACAGGTATGCTGACTATGTATTTGAAAGTGATGTTTATCCTCATTGATTGGTGACAATGGTCCTCCTGATTAGAATAATCAGTGGTGTTGTAATGTGTTCCTATCCCAATGTGTGTGTTGGGTGGGTTGACAGCTTGAATGTAAGGTGCAGAGTTTACATATATCTTATCTTACCTGTGTACTCATTGCAGGTTTCTAGATTTACATCTCCTATGGACAGACCTGTGTTGAGCTATGTGTCCTGCATCCCCCTGTTCTCATGTAAATCGACTGACTGACTGTGTTATGTCAATCAATGCTTCTTCTACCTCTGGGTTGAAGCATTCATGCTCATTAGCATTCAGTAACTGTTTACAGAATTGAGTTTTGCACATGACAGATAGCAGCAACAGTGTATTGTCATGTTTTTCCTGTGACTGGGGATATAGAAATGTGATCTGCTGGGCCCTACTACGGTGGCAATTTACACTGGGCTGGACAACTATGGACTGCATATGGGCTTTGTGTGGCACCATACCTTCTATCCTGATGTAATTCTCTGTCATGGTCTCTTTTGCAGGTTGGATGAGTGAATATACTGTAGTGTGTGCCTGGAATAGTGACTACCTTACATCTGCCCTGGGACATACCTGTTGTCCTGTGTCTCCTGCCGAGGATGCCTCCCTTTGCTGTCCATTACACTGCCTGTTGGTTTAGGGAGCCATACCCACATAACATTTTGCAGAAAAAAAACATTTGTATATGTTCAAATAAAGACACATATGCTGTTGCTATGATCAATAGTGTTTATTGGGCATACAGGGGAAATGTGGAAATACAATATATGGAGCATACAGTGACAAACAGGTGATGAGTGGGGTCATGGTAGTTGCAATCATCAGAGTAGATGGCACAGCTGTAGGTAGCAAAGGTCCAGTGTCCAAGGGCCATGGAAAAATGGAGTAATGTCATTGGTTTACCTTCTTCCTTTCAAGCTCATGATCAGTCTATTTCACGGTTGTTGATCTGGAAAAGTGGTCATTAGGTTTGGTGACAGGGCTGTGGCTGTGTTTGGCCTTGTTTGCTGTTGTGTTGTGCCATTGTATTGCTGCCATTGCCCTGTAGTTGTCCTCAGTCAAAGCATTCAGTTGGTGTAGCTAGTGCAATAGTCATACATGCAAGAGATGTGCGGTGAAGTGGACATTGCAGGTTTGATGAAGATGGGCTAGTACATTGTGGGAGTCGTAGTGATTGTTATCGACACTGTTATCTGTGCACTTGCCAGGGACTGTGTGGGCATTGGGGCTGGGTGGTGGTGTGACAAGCAGGAGAGGGGCATTAGGTGATTAGGTGGGTGGTGTAGTGGGGGACTGAGTGAATTAGGGAGTGTTTGGGAGGTGTGGAAGCATCCTGGAGAGGACGAATGTGTGCCAGGGGAGTAGTAGTTACTTACCAGAGTCCAGTCCTCTGGGTATTCCAGTCAGGCCCTCTGGGTGCAGGATGTCCAAGACCTTCTTCTCCCACGATGTGAACTCTGGGGGAGGAGGTGGGGGCCCACCACCAGTCTTCTACATGGCAATCTGGTGGCGTGGTGTCATTGAACACACCTTCCCCCTCGTTCCACCTCTTCCTGATGTCCTCCCTTGTGCGTGGATGGTTGCTAACTGAGTTGACCCTGTTGACACTTCTCTGCCATAACTCCATTTTCCTGACAATGGATGCTTGCTGGACCTATGCTCCAAACAGTTGTGGCTCTACCCTGACAATTTCATCGACTGTGACCCTCAATTCATCGTCTGTGAAGCATGGGTGCTGTTGTCGGGACATGGTGGTGGTTGTGTTGTGGGTGGGGGTGGGTTTTGTGTGTGCAAGGGTTCAGTGTAGGGTGCTTGGTGGGGTAGGGGTGTTTAGTTGTATGTGATGGTTGGTTGTGGTGTTTGTGTGTATTCTTTATGTGTGTATTGTGTTGTCCGTGCAGTTGTATGGTGTGTGCTGATTGAGATGTGTGCCTATGGTGTAAAGGTGGTATCTGTCAATTTGTGCCTGCTCTCAGTGTATGCAATTGTTGTTTGAGTTGCAAAGGATTGTGGGTTGTATGGGGGTGTGTTATATAGTGCAGTGAGTAGGTGTGTCTGCTGTGTATATGTGTGTCAGGTGTGGGGTTTCTGAACTGGCCAATGTGGTGTTGTGTTCTGTTTGACAGGAGTTTTTGTGCGCGGAAGGTTTGCACCGCCAATAGTTTTCCGCCAGTTTCTCCTGCATATGTGTGTTAACTGGAAAGGGAAAAGGCTAGTGTAATGGGAGGAAGTCCTGGTATGTTTTGAAGTGGTGTTCTTCTAAGTGTAAATCACTGCACCTTAAAAATAAAGAAGAACCAGTCACAACAAGGTTGTACAAATATCCCCTGTATACATCCACCCAACCCTATTGAGTGGAGCCCCTCACTAACACAGGAAGCCAGGTATATGACTCAGTTACAGCGTCACTGAGTCCTTTTTCCCCAATGTTGTGGACCCATCTATGCTGGCTTGTTCAAAATCAATAAATAGAAAGGCAGATTGCCAATTCAGGAATTCAGGGATGTGTTGAGAAGCTCCCCAACCAAATAGCACCAGCTGAAGATCAGTGATGTGATGTAAACTTAGTAGGCGTACTCCATATGCGTGTAGTACACCATGAACAGAAACAAGCGCAAGCGCTCCTAGAGCAGGTTCAGAAAGGTAGCAAAACCAAGATTAAAGCGATCCATGCACAGTCATCATAACATGAATAATCTGGAAGATGCTCCTTGGCATACAGAAAACAGAAACAGAGGCTTTTTAGTAAATGCACTTCATGTGCGTGCCTCATGCCATGAGTTAACTGAGAAAACAAGAGTACAGGTTTTATGGAAAGCGCTCCATGCACTATTCATACTGCAATACAAGTGAAAGTAGTTAAAGCGCTGTGTGCACTTTATTGTCACTGCCAGATGTCAATGAAAGTGCTCTGTGCATTTACTCACAGAGACCAGGAGGCGTGGGAGACGACACCTCCAGTGAGTCTCTGCACATAAGGAAATGGCACAGAACGTTGCTTCTGCAGGTCGGGCCAGAGGTGAAGTGTCTGGGAGCTTATAAATGCTGGCTTTAGGTGCTTCACAACCCTGATGCACAGTTACCCAAGTGACCGTGCAGGAAGTCAGGCTCAGCATCGCTAACCTTGGGACCATGACAGTCTGCTCCAGTATGCACTGGTCAGCTGGTGGTTTGCTGGAAAAAGCCTCTTGTAGATTTTTGTATCCCTATGGCCGAACAGGAGGCCAGTCAACTGACAGCTGAAGTCTACTTCTTTATCTGGGGCACAAGAGGGAGCAGATCCAGTCCTTCAGGACTCCTCTAAGGGGAACAGTCAACAGGTCTAGACCTTTTCAGTTCTTCCTCAGGTCCATCAGTGTTCTGAAGAGGGTGTCTTGAATTATTGTTGTTTAAGTCGGGTACTAGCTTGTGGACCCCTCCCTAACAGAGTAGATGTTGCCTGGGACAAGAGTTGCTACAGTTCCTGGTGCCCTATTACAAAGCATCCCACAGTACTGCTAAATCAAAAATACAAGATGGACAACCCCTTTTCCCCTTGTGCAGAACCTGTGTGCTCACACAGGGCAGGAAAATGAGCATCTCTTCCTTTGTGATCACTCTCAACTGGTTGTGGGGGCATTTTTCCCCCACTAGGTTTGGTGTCTGCCTGACTGGTAAGACAAACGAACGAGCCTGTGCTGGTGTCATCTGCTTATTACAAGGGGATAAGGCACAGCTAAACTGGTCTTCCTGCCAAAGGTACAAAAACACCTTCCTACACCAAGGCCATCATCTCTTTTGTGGGAGCAGTTTTCACACTTCATCAGGACATGCAGTCACTAGACAACTGCTTCAGAACTGATGAAAATCAGCATAAAAGGAAGGTTTCCTGCTGTCAAAAAGGTTTATTTTGACAGGACAGGGTGTACGTTTAAAGTGCAGCTGCCAGGCTACATTGGCAGCCCTGGAGTCATGTTTGCCCTTTCACCCTTGTGGATGACATAGAAGTGGTGGGGTTCATAGGTGACATTTAACTTTAAATGCCATTGGTGTATTTTGGGCACCATATACTATGGCCTTACAGGAAAGTTAAATTATTAAGAGTAAGCCAATATTGACATGGTTTAGGGGTCACAGCACATGCAATGGAGCTTGGTTAGCAGTGTCAGAGCTGAAATATCGGCAGCGTCAAGCCACAAACAAATGGGTAACAGGCAAGAGGAGGTACTTTCTCACAAACAGTAAATCCATCTCCTGTCTTATTGATACCGGTGCCAAGCAGTCAACACTACAAACCTTTAAATTCCCTTCCTTGCTTCTCTTGGGTTTGTCCATTGATTCAGTTGCTATTTCTATTATGAAGGTTCCCCACTGAATTGCCAACCGTGTTTCATTCAATTTTAGACCTTTACCTAATCGACATGCACTCTTGTTGAGCCCAACTTTGACTCCAAACCTCTTATGACGAGATCTGTTATGCAAATTGAATTGTACAGCTTACTGCTCCAGTGAAGGGGTGTACCTCAATGTGCCAAAAGTGAAAACGAAGTGTTGGCTGGTCTACGTGAATCAGACAATGGAGATGGACAAATACAAATGTGTAATACAAAAAATCATTTTATGGTCCCAAAATGCAAGTGATGTTGGTTGTGTAGTCTCTGCTGACCCTGTATAAATTAAGTGTAATCTCATGAAGAAACTACCTTGCATTTCACAGTATCCTCTTTATCATGGACCTAAAAGCTGAAATTCAACCCAAACAGTATGAGTGTTTGCCCTAAACATGCACTTTCTTGGGATGGTGAGATATTTAGACAACAATTCAAGCTTTGTTTATTGTTTAATGTTATACTTATCGGGCAATATAAAAATTAAGTACTTTGAGAATTCATGATTCAAATTAAAATCATTATTCTACAAATCCTTATGTTACAATATTTAAAAATGTCCCTAATTTATAGCATAATGCAAATTTTTCACATTACATAATAACACAAAGCAATTGATTGACTTTGCATATCTGCTAATGTCTAAAAACTTGGGGCTAGATGTATCAAGACTTTTTGCATTCTCAAACGGTGCGAATCGCAAGATTCCACAGTTTGCGAATGCAAAATCGCCTTTCGCGATGTATGAAAGGCCTCGCAGTGCAATTTTGAGGGAAGCACAATTTTTAGCTATTTGCGATTACCTATGCACATGTATCATGCATTTCCTAAATGGGAACTAGGCATTTAGGAAATGCAATTACCACCAAATCTAAGTTGGTGGTAACCGTATGCAATTTTAAAAAATGCATTGAAAATGCATTTTTTAAAGTGCCATTTAGCACACACATGCCCCTAGGGCATGTGTGTGCTTTACATATGCACACTGTTTGGTGGGGGGTGTATCAAATGGGGCTTTAGTCCCCCAGCACCCTTGGATTTGCATTACCTAAGTTGCAAAGTCATAAAAGGAATTCATAAATTAGGAAATGCAAAACCATTCGCACCTATGGGCCTTCAGGCCCGTTGAAATAAATTGGAGTCCCATTCCCTAATAGCGACCGTCGAATTTTAAGAAATTGCTATTAGGGAATCACTATTTTCTTGCATACCATTTTGCATTTATCAAATAGCGATTTCTCAAAATTTGCTATTTAGGAAATGCTTATGGGTGGTACTTTTATACATCTGGCCCTTAAAGCTTTAATTTGTTCCCAGCCTAAGTCAAATGTGTGCAAAATACAAGAGTTCCAGAACGAGCAAGAAAGACAAGCTTCTGGCATGTCATCATTATTAGTTTTTTTTTCATCTTACATTCAATGTTTGTAGGAACTTGTCCCAATCTTGATATCCACCTTCTAGTATCTCTGGAAAGTATGTTTTTCAAATATAGTTGCAAGTCACCATTATATTTTGTGTTGACAATGTAGGTTTATTTTGGTGAAATTACACACCCGTGTCAATCGTGTTCCACAGATTTACTTTTATCAAATATTTTATTGGTTTCCTCCAACATAATTTTATAAAAGAACTTGGAATTGTTCAGCCTTCAGGATCTAGTAGTAGAATAATTTGTTCTGGTTTTATGTTGTACTACAGAACTTGATTGGGATTATGTAGGAAGACTTTGATCATATACTTCAGCCATGCCTTGCTTGCTCTCATAATGCAGTGCCGATAATGAACTTCTTTTTAATGATATTTATTAAGTATACTTGTCAAGCCCAGTTTGTGTGTTAAAGGGCAATTCTAAGAGTGCCCTGTGAGCCCTAAACAGCCCTTCCAAATACCAGTTTCAATGGACTGGTTTTGAGTGACATCCTTTTTCTGCAGGATTTCACTTATGTAGAATAGCAGGTTTCAATTTCAGGTTATATGTTTCCTTAAGTACCTCCATCTATCTATGTCCTAGCTCATAATCCATTCTTTTTAGTATGAGGTGCCGTACTGGGGGGTGGCGGAAAGACATCAGGGGCCAGATGTATCAAAGGATTTTACCCATTCTGTGTCTATGGGAAAATGTGTTCGTACATATGGTCCCAGGTGTGTTGGGGAGTACTTCTGGGGCTCACTTCAGAACGCACATTGTGGTGGAGTGGTTGGGGGCAGACAGCTTGAGCGCGCTCTGATAGTGGCCTATAGCGGTGTTACACTGCACATTACAATTCACTGTACTCAGCCACAATAAATACAGGATTCGGGGACACCAAGAGAAAGACCAACAGCCCCGCTAGGGTAGATGAGGCGAGCAACGGCCCCCTGTGCAGCACATCTTAAAGAGGGGTTACAAATAGAGCAGAGCCTTCACCCAGGGCACTCCGGCACAGTGTCTGTGTTGGAATATGAGAACTCTGATAATATGTAGAGCACAGTGGACTGTGATTGCACCTCGAACTGTAGAAGATTCCTCTTGAACAAGCATTGCCTGAGAATAGGAGATCCCATGGCTTATCTGTACTTTATTGGCACACAAGCTAACTTGGGTTACATTATGGGGAAAGACCAGGCCCAGTGACAGACATAGGGGATCACTATAACCCAATATGCTACCCCAAAACAACCAATGTAGCGCTAGGGCTGCATTGCTAGAAGCTACACAGGGATCAAGAGTGACACCGGAGGGGCAGATTGGCGGTGTGTTGGTAGAACTTTGCAAGGTGGACTACAAGGTGACTAAAGCAGAAACTAATATTACTACTTTCCAAGCGGAAGTGCACCACCTCAATATGCAAATGACTTTGATGACCACAATCACCTCTGCCCTGGACGAGCAAACCGAGGATGCCAAGGGACACTTCAGGAAGAATATTATTCTCCTCCTGGATATCCTCAAGTGAGCAGAGGGACAGGCTACTGAGCAGTTCCTGGAACAATGGATACGAGAGGAGCTGGAACCAGAGGGACTGTCACAACACTTCCTAATAGACAGAGCGCGTAGAGCGTTGGTCCCAAGACCTCCCCTGGGCGCTGCACCATGGGATCTCATTGTCCGGCTATTAACTACAAGGATAGAGGCGCAATACTTAAGGCAACGAGATACCACCCTACTCCGCAATATGAAGGATGGAATGTTGCGATCTACCCCGACTGTACCCACGGGATACAAGAGCACCTTTAGACTTTCCTCAAAGTAAAAAATGCCTCAGAGCTATGCATATTAAATATATGCTCCTTTATCCTGCTAAATTGAAGATAATCCATGCTCACAAGACATTTTTTTGAACAACCGGAGGGAGTGTGATCAAGATCTCTTGGGGGCGCCCACGAGAACGGAGGACATCATAGTGCTCTGGGAGGGAACGAAGGGGCACACGGCACCCTCGCTCAGCAAGATGTACCTTGTATGCAGAGGGGGGGTTGGGATGAGTTTCTACTCATCCCGACCCCTGTGAGTTTGGAACAATGACTACCGCCACCAGCAGTGCATGTGGGGTGGTGGACATGTCTGAACAAGCATTGATAAAGGAACCTGAGGCCTCACCAACCTCTTCAGATAGGGGAGCTGCCTACTTGGACATGGAGGCTGGGAACATAGGGGACTCTTCTGCCCCAGTCTAGGAAGAGTCATGGTGATATCACCACAGACATCGGGGATGATGCATAAAGTCCAGCAGCAGACAGTGCCAAATGGAGGGAAGCTCAGAGATCGGGGAGGGGCCTAGTTGTCCCAGCACGCAAGCAGACCTTCAATAGCAGATGGGTGATGTGTACAAATGATTCTTGGGAAAGGAGTGATTGGAGGGATACTACAACATAACAAGAGTGATTGTAACTCAGCTACATATGGGGGATGTGGTCAGAATGAGAGTTTGAACTATTACATATATTTGGGTTTCGCAAGATCTGGAGCAAGAGGCATTTTCTGTATGGGGATGTATGGGAGCCCACTGGGCACTTTGGGCCAGATGTATCATCACGGCCCTTTGCGATTCGGAAATTGCAATTTTTAAGAAATCGCTATTTCCGACTCGCAAAGTGCCATGTATCACATTTGCGATTCGGTAATAGCGATTTCTTAAAAATCGCAAATGCTATTACCGAATTGCAAATTGCGATACCGGCCCCATTCGCAGCTATGGGCCTTTTGGCCCATAGCTGCACATTTTTTGCATTTGCAAAATTGCGATTTCTGAACCAGAAATCGCAATTTTGGAAATGCAAAAGCCCAGGGTGCTGGGGGCCTAAGGCCCCCTCTGCTGCACCCCAAAAATGTTTTGGGGGACATGTAGGGTGCACACATGCCAAAAGGGCATGTGTGCTTCACATGTTCAATTTAAAAATGCAGTTTAACTGCATTTTTAAATTTTGCACCAGGTTACCACCTGGTTTCAGATCATGGTATTTTGCATGTGCAAAATGCCATTCTGCGAAAAATTGCGACTCGCAAAATCCAGGTCGCAACGCAAGAAATCGCAATTTTTGCGATTTCTGCTTTGTGGTCTGCAAATGCCTTTCATGCATTGCAGACCACAGTTTTGCACTCGCAAACGGCCGAATTTTGCAATTCGCACCGTTTGCGAGTGCAAAACAATTTCATACATCTGGCCCTTTGGCTCTGAAATGGTTCCTTGACAAGTTTGGACCCAGTGCTGTTGTTTTGCTTTCACTTATCTTATGACCAAGCTGACAAAACTTCTCTGGAATGCACTTCTTAGTTTAAAGAAGACATTATTATTACTTCGCCACGAGGTTCCTGAGAGACGAGATTAGTAGGTTGCAAGCACACGTTTAAAAGTAGTCACAGCAATGAAAGGAAAAATATATCAAAGTACCTCTCAATTGCAATGTACACAGCAAATACATGTGATTATATTATAGCATAACTTCACAGCAAAGAATAAAAGTCAAAATTCATCACCGTACGACACTGCTCTTCATCTTTCTTATGCCTGCAAGTTGATGACTCCTGTTCAACTGCGAGAAAGAGATTTTCCACCCAAACGGGAGGTCAGGCAGCTGACGTCCGCTCCTGACTGAAGTCTTGGAAAATTCCCCCTCGCTGCTGCCCAGGGACACCCCTTACAATGAAAAAGCCTGCTAACAGGCCCTTTCCTCTAATAGTCAAAACATGCTGGCTACTGTACATCAGAGTGGGAAAAGAACAAGCGTTGGAGAGTGGCCAAGTCACCAAAGCTCGCTCGTTCCTAGGGCTGAGCAGAGGGAAAAACACAAAATATACGCTCTCTTATCATGCTAGGGCTCAATAAGAATTTGAAATACGAAAAACACAGCTTGGTCTCCCATGTGGAAAAACACAGCTCATCTGCAATGTCTCAACTGCAATGTCTAACTCCACGATAAAGCCAATAGGCAGCTAAACTAAATGCAAAATGAAATGTCTAATGCCACGTTAAAGCCAATAGGCAGCTAACCTAAATACACAATGTAGTGTCTAATGCCACGTTAAAGCCAATAGGCGGCTAAACTGAATACAACATGTAATGTGCTACTGGTGAACATTGAACAACTAATATGCGCAGTGGTGAAACACAAAGTCAGTGGCCAAACACAATTAATGGCATAACAGCTGTTACCGGAGACTCGTCGTGGCAATGCAATAAGATGGTGGGTCATGACTTTTGATGGTGTCTGCCTGCCATCTCAAAAAGGAGCCCGCATGCTAAAGTCATCACTCTGCCGAATGTTAGATCAATGAAGGGAGAGTCAGGTGAGCGGAGATCTTTTGCCAGTAGGTTGCACAGGTTACCACATATATAAGATCATTGGAGGGGACAATGATGCAAGTCCTGGCACATCAACAAATATGGGCGAGGACATGGTTTTGTTTACCTGTTACTTGTCTGAGGTGGGAAGGTAAACCAGGTTGTCATGTTGAAATGTTTTCTAGGCTACAGGTTTGGAGTCACTGCATGGCAAACAAGAAGAGGTCCCCTCTTGGGGCCCCAACTGCAATTTCTAACATATAGTCACGATGCATAGATTGAAATTACTTACGTGGAATGTCTGTGGCCTGGAATCCTACCAAAACAGTATAGAGTGCTCAACCTGCTTAAAAGGAGGGAGGTGGATGTAGCATGTTTTCAGGAGATGCATCTTATGGACCAGGAAGCTTCTGAATTGAAAACGAAATGGCAAGGGCAGGTGTATAGTGCTAAGTATTCCTCTTATTCCAGAGGGGTGCTGATTTGGTTCCCCTCAGGAGTACCATTTGCATTGACGTACACGGACACAGATATGGAAGGCAGATACCTGTTCCTACAAGGCAGACTGGATGGGAGAGTGGTGGCTCTCCTTAATTCGCACAGATCAAATACTGAAAATGGTCGTTTTTATAGCACACTGCTAGACATAGTCACCCCTGTGGTAAAAAACAGTTTATTCTGGGCTGGGGACTTCAATTGCATAATAGATAGAGAACTGGACCACCACACTCTCAGATAGAACACTAAACCACATATGACTGCAACATTGCGGGAGGTTATGCTGCACATGACACTTCGGGATGTATGGAAGGAACAGCACCTATACCAACAGGAATACACATGCCATTCACCCATTCACCCACTCACTGTGCATTTAGTAGGCTGAATAGAATACTAATTTTGGAGGTGTCTCACAATCTGTCAGACCACACTCCGGTGGTCATGCCGTTTGAAAGGGGGATGGACCAGGGATTACATTCTTCCTGGTGTTTTCCCACTGACATACAAAGGACATGCATGGATGGGAAGTTCTTGTCGAGGCCCTCGACAGGGCACATGTAGTCGCACCACAGAGTGGGAGGCCACAAAGGTTCTTAGAGGTAGATGTGTGCCTTTCAGCGGTTATTACCACAGGACACAGGGGAGAGACAACAAGATCACATTGACGAAGCAGGTACTGGAGATGAGGGATCGACTTGAACAATACACACTAAAGTCTTACATTCAATTGCTGAATGGTGAGGGCAATAGCTCGAAACACCTACTTGCTTGGATTCTGCAAAGGGAACTGCCACACCATATCATTATGCATCTCAGGAATGCTCTGGGGGAAATGCGTATAAACAAACAGACATACTGAGCACAATCAAGGGCCACTTACAACAGGTATATGCTAGGCCACCCTTGCAACATCCATCATGGGTGATGGAGTTCCTCACAGGCATCCCTGTTCCGCAACTGGGGGAGGAGGCGGTGCATGAACTGGAGGTGGATCTCACACAAGAGGAGGTCTGGCTGGCACTGAGCAGCTTGCCAGGGGGAAAGTCTCTAAGAGGCGATGGCTTCCCGGTAGAGTTTTACTGCACCTATGCAGCTGATGTTACCCAACATTTACTGGAGGTTTAATTAGAAGATAGGCAGTATGGAGTTCTACCTCCTTGCATGGAGAGGGATACGTAATCATGGTACTGAAGCCGGGAACTGATTCTTTCTGACCCATCATCGTACAGGATGCTTAAATGATAAATACTGATATTAAGATCCTTGGTAAGCTGCTGGCGCTACAACTTCACCTGTGATGGCTGGATTGGTCCACAAGGACCAGTGTGAGTTTATACCTGGTAGGAATGCCACTATGAATCTGCGACAACTCATGTATGTGCTCCATGAGATGGCGGAATCACAGGATGACTCTGTGGTGGTTTCATTTGATATAGCCAAAGTCTTTGACACAGTTGACTGGCAGTATCTTCAGAGTGTCTTGGAGGTGATGGGATTTGTGCCTAGGTTTAGGTCCTGGATTCAACTCCTATATACTGAATCTATGGTCAAGGTCAAACTTGGCAGATTCTGCATGGAACCAATTTCCGTAGGTAGGGAGACACAACAGGATTGTCCATTGTCCTCCTTGCTCTTTGCATTGGAGATGGAGTCTCTGGTGGTACAGCTTGGAGAGATGGGGGATAAAAGTAGGAGATATCAACCATTTGGTGTCTCTATACGTGGACGATATTCTCTTTTATTTGAGATCGCCCAAGGAGTCCTTGCCTGCCTTACCACAGTACTTGACTACTTTCTGAGATGTTTCAGGTCTACAAATTAACTAGACCAAGTCATTGGTATTCCCAATGGGAAGGTTGGCAAAAGTGGATCCTAGGGTGCTGCCGCCTCTCACGTAACGGTGGGAGACTGATACATTTTGATAGCTGGGTGTCATTGTAGCATCCACCCCCCATAAGCGAATACGGTATAATGTGGACAAAATGATGGAGGGTCTTAGTGCATCTGTACAATTCTAGAACACACTTCCACTCTCCTTACTAGGATGGGTGGAGTTGTGAAAACAGTGCCTCTACATTTTGCAACACACATTTGACACTCTACCAAGGGCAGTATTCACGCTATTGCCCTCGCTCCTTACAACGCTACTCTGGAAGGGAGGGAGGTGCAAGGTGGCTCAAGAACACTTGCTCTTACCAATATTGGAGGTGGCACTGGCGGTTCCACAACTAGAATGTTACTACCTTGTTTCCCAAATTTAGCATGCTGCCCATTGGCTAACAGTAGGGGCCAACTTGGAAAAGACATTACTAGGTGACATGGAGAGAACTGAAAAAAGCTGCCACTTCTCTTGCACTCTGGTGGTCGCCCTATCGGAAGTGTCCCATGCCTAATCATACAAACAGCAAGGGTATGGAAGAGGTGATCTTGGGGAGAGCCCTGTTTGGCAGGGAGTTTAATTGTTGGGATTCACTGGCATTTCACACACTGGCTATGACAGTTGATATGATGGCCTGGAGAGAGGGTGGGTGTGAGACTTTGGAGGACCTCTACCTCACGGATCAGGTCCTCTACTTCGAGGTGGAGAGAAAGACATTTGCTATTGGGGAGGGTCAATTCCTAGTCTATGCTAGTATAGTAAACAGCTCTAAACAAATATGGCTAACCTATCAAGCGGCCCTGTCCTCCTCCCTATTATTCAGGGCTCTGCTGGAGCTCGGAGGTGCGAGGCACTTGATGTCGCACTTATATAAAGCAGCATTGGCTGATAGAATGAGAACACGATTCCCAGCCAGGGCGGCATGGGAAACTGACCTGGGGACCCCAATAGCGGAGCCACAATGGAACAAGATATGCTCCTTGGTGTGCATAGTATCTTGCAATGCCAGATTTAAGTTGGCTCATTTTAATTATTTACATCGTACTTATGTCACTCCAGTCCTGCTCCATAGGATAGACCCTGCTAGGATGCTGAACTGCCACGACTGCCTGGAGAGCACTGTGTCCTTTATACACCTCGCTTGGTACTGCCCGCCTAGGAGGCCTGGGAGAGTTGTATCACAGCATCCCAGAAGGCCTGTTTGGACCTTCTGGGAGGCAGTGATACAACATCAGAGGGCCTCTTGTAGACTGCAGGGGTCATTATGACCCCGGCGGTGAGTGTTAATGTGACGGCAGTACCGCCAACAGGCTGGCGGTACATAGCGCCACATTATGAGAATGTTGGGTTGGCTGCAGCCAACCCGTCACTTCTCCACTCATACCGCCATGGCATAGTTCTGCCAGTGGCATTTTGAGCCTGCCTACCACCATGGTTTTCATGGCGTTAGCAACACCACGAAAACCATGGTGATCGGCCATACCGGTGACAAGGAATTCCTTCCCTGTCACTGGTAGGTGGCTCCCCCACCTCCCTCAACACCCATCTGACTTCCCCATCCATCCAAACTCCCCCCTTCCGATCCTCCTACTCCCACCACCCCATCAGATCCTCTCACTCCCCCCATACACGCAAACAGCCGCATACACGCACTGCGCATACACCCAATCATTCACACTGGCAGACACGCATTCATACATGCATACTTCCAGTCATGCTCACACACATTCACACTGACATGCAGACATGCACTCACTTCACCATTCTTTCAAGCATTCACTCACATGCATACACCCATGCAAACAACACTACACACACAGACGCATTCATGCACACACTCACACATCCATGCACATAACCGGACACACCCACACACAACACCCCCGTCCCCTGTCGGAAGCCAGACTTACCTTGTTATAGGAGGTCTTCTGGCAGGGAACGGGAAGGGGCGCTGCTACTGTCAGCAGCGCCCACCAGCAGAACACTGTCAGGCTGTATCACAAGTCATGATACGACTGGCGGCGCTCAAGTGGCATGGAGGTGCTGGTGATAGCAGCACCAGCTTACCACAGTCAGCCAGTATGATCACTGCCGGATTTCCCCCCTTCTTGTGGCGGAAGTCCAGCAATGATCATAGTATGGCGGACGGATGGTAGTTGCGGTGACAGTATTTTGGCAGCCGTCACTGCGGCGGTAGGCGTTTTTACCACCAATGACATAATGAGGGCCTAAGAATTCAAATGGACCCTATAGTAGGTTTATTGGGGGACGTACAATCACACAAAGGTAGAAAGATGGAGTGCAAGTTCACACAGCTGGCGCTACTGTTAGCAAAACATAGGGTGGCTATAACCTAGATGGGACAAACAAGACCTACTGTGGAACACTGGAAGAAAGATGTAAGGGAATGGGTGGGGGCAGAGGAGATCCGTCTAAAGCGGGTACAAAAAGCTGAAAATTATTGACTAGATTTGAAGGGAGGGATACCCAATCCTCGGGAGAGTCAACGGACAAGGAGGAGGGACCAATACCGACTGAGAAGGATGTTTGCAAATGTTTTAGGAGTAGGGGACCAATTGACCTGGGGCCACTGGTTTGATAATAGCAGTTTTTTGAAATACCACTGTTGCCTTTGTGACTGTGTTTGGAAAATGTTAAGGCAAAAGAGCAAAAATAAAACAAGACAAAATACTTTACTCTTTTATTACTTTACTCAAAAAGGCAGTGAACTCCAATGTTGTAATGTTGTTCGTCATTTGTTATGAATACAATAGCATAGCTATGTTAATTGAAAACAAATAAACAGATTCTTTAGAAAAAATTGAGATTGGGTCTAAAAATCACCCTAGGTAAGTATATCTATAGATAGTATCCAGTTTCTGTGAGTTAAGTGTCCACTCAGTTTTTATCACATTTTCTTCTACGTAAAAACCATAACTTTCGTTTTAGATAAATTTATTGTTCAGTTATTTACTATACAGTACTTAGCAAATCTATGTAATACTCTTTGCAAATGTAAGAGTTTCCCATTTTTTAAAACAAAATATAATTGGCATAAAATAGACAAGCCATACTTTCATTGCCTGGTTTTGGCAGAAATGAGTGGGTATTATTTGATATTTGAGTAGAATAAGCAATATATTTCTATACACAATAACAAGGGAGCAAGGTTACAACCTTGTCTGAATCCTTTGGGAGTTTCAATTTTTCTTGATAATGTACTGTTACTACTGAATTGGAATCGCATCAAGGACCGTGCATGTAGCTCTATTATAAGTTTCAGCAGACCTGGCGGTATCCTCCACTGCTCCATTTTTTCCCCATAATCTTGTCTGGTTGATGATGTCAAATGCTGTGGTCAAGCCTCTATATTCCACAAAAAGAGGTTGACCTTTGAATATGGCATATTTCTCTGTGAGTAGTTTCCATAAAAGGCATCTGCCAGTAGTCAAATGATATTTTCAAAATCACATTTGGGTTTTTGGTAGTAATGTATACCTTTCCATCTATTCTTCCAGATGATTTAGGAGATGTTTTGGATACATTTTCCCATACATATCCATCAATGCTGTCATTCGATAATTGCTTGGTTGTTCTCTGTCTACTTTTTTATATATTGAGACTCTGCCTCTCTATTAGTCTTGTATATTCTTTAGTCTCATCACTGCCTCATACAAAGGTGACAATACTCGGAGCCATAAATTAGGGTTACCTTTCAGAATATTTGATGAAAGGCCATCTCAACCTTGTGCTCTTGAAGGTTTGCGGGTCTTGATAATATCCTCAATATCTTTGATTGATGGAAAGGGAACTTTTTGTAAACTCTTATTTTGATTTTCTATCTTTGGGCTAATTTTACCTTGAGATACATATAGATTTAGCATGCATTTACTCTGTATAATCTCGAGATATATTTTATCCAGGTCTCCTCATCAACTGGAGATTTACAATAAACCATTTTCTATTTCCCAGTGTATCTCTTGTCAGATCCACTGGTGGCAGTCGACCGTGCGGTGGAGGGTCACAACTGCGGCGGATACAGCCATAGGCTACGGTTGTTGCCTGTGGTGGTCGTGGCAAAACGGCTGTGTCTGTCAGCAGTGATGACTGTACGTGATGTACATGTACACCACATTTGGCAAAATGACTCACTTGAAGCCTGACACTGCTGCTGTCAACACATTCACCACTTCAGCTGCTATGTGCCACCTCTGGGAGCAATCATGCCAGGCTAAGTAGGGGAAATGGCCCCTGCATTCACTCCAGAGGTGCTGGAGAAGCTTGTCGAGGAGGTCCTTCCCCTATATGGTCAGCTCTATGGCTCACCAGAGGAGCAGGTAAGAACTTCATAGGCAGCCTCTGTTCAACACCATCCTTTCCTTCCAGATAGGCTACAAAGTGCCCATGAGTGCCAGTGATTTGTAAGGGGTGCCTGTTTTCACATTTTGGGATCTATACATAGTTGTAGATGGTGCTGGTAGTGGAGAGCAGTACTCTGTGTAAGGCATGTTACCATTGTGTTGTGTGATAAGGTATACATTCCCCTTCTGTTGCATATATATGTATCTCGGCAAGCAGACTTTACAGGCATGCAATGATGATTCTTGGATATGATTTTTTTGTAAATGAAGGCCAACATGTATTTGGTTTACAGCATAAGCTGTGTATGTATAGTGTTTGAGTCTTATGAGGACATTGTCATCAATAAGTATAGTCCCACAGAACACTCAGGACACATCTGGCCTTGGCAAACTGCTGTCTGAGAAGCATGTTAAACTCACTGTGCCCTTCAGAGTACCACACAACCCTGTACTCACAGGATGTACTGTAATGCATAACATTTATGGAAATGTGAGTGTTCTGTGGGTTTTGTATGCTCAGCAATACACAATGGTGTATTATGTTTCATTGTGGCTCACATCACAGTACATGTTGCTTGTGCCTGGGCTACCTGATGTCAATGGGCTTGCTCAGTCAGTGTAGGCCATGAGCAGGGTTGTGGGTTAGTTTGGAGATTACTCCAAAAGGGTGTATTTTTGTCCCTGTGCCTATGACCATGTATGCTTTACACTTGTGGTCTGTTGACGAATACAAAATGGTTGTAGTTGGTGTTTTAAAATGTGTGTGTCACAAACATTTGTTCAGAAAAATGGATTTGTGACATCTTCATTTGTCTTTTGCACCCATACAGGTCAACACCCATCAGATGCAAGGGATTTGGAGAGCCATTGCCCAGAAGGTGTGGACCCTGGAGTCTATCACCAGAGGAGCGCCCACTGTCGCAAGATGTGGGAGAACCTGATTCACTGGGCCCGGAAGATTGCAGAGGTCAAGCTGGGGGTGTCCTCCCAACATGGGCAGGGCCCACGCCGGAACCCGACCCCTTCTTTCCCCAATGGCCTGCATCCTGGTAGTGGCCTACCCAGAGCTTGATGGGCATTTTAGGGAATCACAGCAGCTATGAGGGGGTGAGTCCTGGCCGTATCCCTAGCTGCTACATTTCCAGGTTGATGGGCTAGAGTCTGCCATCTCCCCCTGGATATTGGAAATGGGCAATGTGTGACACACAAGCTGAGCTATTGCTTGCGTAGGTATGGAAGATGCTGTGTGCTGCTGTGCCTTGACTCGTGTCTAGTGAACTGGGACACAACAGATTACAGTCCACGACCAATATACTTTTCTGGGCAGACACATGGCTGAGTACAGTGATCAATCAGTTCATGTTGTATGGTGTAGTGGTTGTTATTTGTTCCCAACATCCCAGTTGTCTTCAGTGTGCTAGCCACAACATCAAACAACATAGTTAATGGATCACTATACTGAGCCATGTGTCTGCTCATGTGAGAATGTTGGCATTTGCCCCCAACAGGCCACTTGTCTTTAGTGTATCAAGGGTGATTTTGCCCCAATAATGTCTTAAATGTGATGTTGGCCATCATACATGTGACACAGTACACATTGTCCTTTGGGTTGCTGTTACAGAACAGTACATTCCCTTGGTAAGTATGGAATGTCCAGTGACCTGATTTTGGTACAGACACTGTTGCCCTCATTACTTGGGCCAACATGTTAGCAGGTGTCTCTTTCACTTTTGTCATATCATGTGCACTGCTCTTTCCTACATGGTCTACCTGTCTTCATGGGATGATGTGTGATTCCATCACGTATGTGTGTATGCCAATATGTGTTTGGATTCAGACATATCTGGTGTGTATACAGTTTATGTGGTGCCCCAGACAGGAGTATGTCACCATTGATTGGTGACTCATGCATACCCTAACCCATCACTTCATGATATTTATCATGTACAATTCCAGAAGCAATGAGGACATAAAAGGTATGACTACAGGAATTACTCACATTGTGCATTTCCACATCATTGCTGTGGAATCATTTTTGTAAGTGCTTTGCAAAAGTAATTATGTGAAGGTTCATTACCTGACTGTTGACATGCATCAGGGACTGAGTTGAAGGAATGTTGGAATTATATGTGAGTGTGTACACTCATTCATCCAAGGGATTCTGTGCTTGCATGACAAAAAGGGACAGTGGTGTACCTTCCCATTGGGCAACATGTTCAGGCCTTCTACACGTATTGGAGATTCCCTGATCCTCTAGAACATTCAACAGACTATTGGCTTTCACTCATGCAATGTTAGAAGGGTGTTCTCAGCAGTACCAATCAGGATAGGTGATTTCCCTGGGGCTAGCAGATTCATTGTACCATAGATATTTGTAGACACTTCTACCAGACATTTTGCAATACTGGTCTCCAGTGTACTTTTCTGTACAAAATGTGTTATCTTTCAGAGCAACATTGGTACAACTTTCATTAGACTATTTAGACAATAGTTATGTTTAGTAGTTTCTATTGTGGAGTTTTGACAGTGTGACATGGATGTTTCCATATCACCTTCTTTCAGCTACTGTACTTCTTGCTGCTACATGGCTGGGTTATTTGTCCATCATCTCGTCGTGATGTGGTTTTGGGGATATGAAGTTTTGCTGTATGCATGACCTTGTTTGGGGTGTGTGAGAATGAACTTGGCTTTGCCATACTACTTGATGACAACTGGTTACTGAAGGATGCTACAAGAGCCAAGTCATTCAAGGTGACAAGGTCTCCTACTTGATCCATGGATTTTGTGATTGGACAAATACACTCATGCAATTTGAGATGTCTGTGATTCTGATTGATTGTCCTTGGGCAACTGTTTATAATTCATTTAGCATGCATGCATTGGTGTTGAAAATGTTGATACCTCTTCGGTGGAGCTTGTGACTAGGAGCTACTGTATATGTTGGTACTGTTTGTTGATCACAGCTGTTGTTCAAGTGTGATCAGGCACATGGACTGACCCTATTTGTCTTTGTAATTTCAGCATCATCGCAGTGAAGCAGAGGAGACAGTGCAGAGACCAGTGGGGAAGCAGCTGGCCACAGTACCTCCGGTCAAGATACATCCGACACGGAGAGACCCAGTGGCCTGTTGGGTGAGGGGAGTGCCACGGAGGAGACAGGATCTGACTGCCCATCTTCGGATTCGTCCTCCATTGCCCACTCCCTAGTGGTGGCGGACCCTTTAGGACCTGCATCTGTACCATCCTTGTACTCCACCCCAAGTTCCATCGCTAACCTTCCTGTTGGTCCCCACCCAGTTGGTCGTGCCCGTTCACCCAAGAGGATGAGCATCTTCTTTTCACCAGGCACCTCCCCCCACCCACGTTACACCTGCTGCACTTAGTGAGAAGGCTATTGACCTCCTGAGAAGTATCTCTGTGGGTCAAGGTGCCATGCTGAATGGGTTGTTGTTGCATACCTGGAAGGCATTCATAGTGCCATGTCTGGCCTACAGAGATCTTTTCAGGCTCTGGCCTCCTCATGGACAGCAGCCTTTCTCACCCCACCACCACCTGCCTCTTCCCCATCCAATTTACCTGTTACCCTACCTTTGCCATGCACACAGACCTATGCATGCACCCACTTCAACAGCCACTACAAGTACCTATAAACACAAACACCACAGAACACACCAGCAGGCAAGCAGTCAACAGCCACACACATACCACCACACCCAGCATTCCCCCAAACACCACCCCCACTGACGCAGCCCCATCCAGCACACAAACCATACCCCCAGACACCACCCACAAGACACATTTACCACACACACACACACACACCATCCCCATTTCCTCCACCTCACTGCCCCCCAGGACACACAAACACACACAGGCACACAACCAACAGACACTCCCAAACACAAACATACATCAGACATCCACACACAAGCACCAACAGCACACACAAACACAACCACTCCCTAAACCTCCAAGCCCCTACACCCTTCTGACGTCCCTACCCATTTTCCCAAAGAGTTCCCAGTTTTCCTTCCCTTTCCCCTGCCAAAACCACCCCCTCCTAAGACCAAGAAGACCACACCCATATCCCAAGCCATCCCTACCACCTCCAAGTCCTCGCCTGTCACACCAGCCTCCACCACCAATTCCCCCCGACCCAGCCGTGCCCCACCCACACCCAAGAAGAAGCCCACCACTCCTAAAATTAAGACCACCCCTCCCAATTCCAAATCCCGCCTCCCAAATCTGGCCCAAACACACTCAAGGTTGATGACTGAGGTGCCTGGCATGCCCACTTAATGCCCCTTCCTGTGGAGGTTCCTGTTGCTGTGGTCAGGGTCAAGCTGTGGTGCACAGCATTGTGCAATTTGTTTTGGGATACAAATTGGCCATTGGCCTGGACTCCTATGTGTAGATTTACAATAAACCATTGTTAGACTTGGCATCCTTGGTGTGGTCTACCCTAACTTTTTGCCTCTGCTTTCCAGGTTGTTGATGTGTGCTGGACTCTGTTTTTGCTATTTTTGATACTCTGGGCACATTATCACTGCTAACCAGTGCTAAAGTGCAAGTGCTCCTGTGTAAAATGTATGTGTAATTGGCTATCCATGATTGGCATATTTGATTTACTAGTAAGTCCCTAGTAATGTGCATTAGTGGTGCCAAGGGCCTGTAAATCAAATGCTACTAGTGGACCTGCAGCCCTGGTTGTGCCACCCACTTGACTAGCCCTGTAAACATTGCTCTGGCCTGCAACTGCAGTGTCTGTGTGCAGTTTTAAACTGCCAAACTTTTCCCTTTTTATACATGTAAGGCACCCCTAACATAGGCCCTAGGTAGCCCCCAGGGCAGGGTGCAGTGCGTGTTAAAGGTAAGACATGTGTTTTACATGTCCTAACAGTTAAATACAGCCACATTCAGTTTTCACTGTGCAAGGCCTATCTCTCTCATAGGTTAACACGGGGGCTGCCTTTAAATATTACTAAAGTGCAGATTCCCTTTGAGAGCAGATAGAAAAATGGAGTTTGGGGTCTCTGGACTCACAATTTAAAAATACATCTGTTAGCGCAGTTGGTTTTTAGATTGTTAGATTGAAAATGTCACTTTTAGAAAGTAGACATTTTCTTGCTTAAACCATTCTGTGGCTCTGCCTGTTTGTGGATTCCCTGTCTGGGTCAGTTTGAAAGTTGGGCTGTTTGTGAATCCCCTCTATACAGTGAGACAAAGGGAGCTGGGGTGTAGCCTGCACATCCTGATGAGCCATCTGCGCTAGAGTGGAGGGAGGAGTGGTCACTTACACCTGAATGGGCGGTGTCTGTCCTCTCACAATGCAGTCTCCAACCTCCTGGTGTGTGTCTGGGGCCTGGCCTGGGCAAGGCAGGATCTTGCAAACAAGTGAGACTTCTCTTTGAAGTTTACCAACTTCAAAGACAGAAAGGGGTCTAAGTAGTGGACCCAAAACCCCTGCAAATTACATCACTTCTGGATTCAAGAGGAACCTCTGCCAAGGAGAAGAGCTGAAGAGCTGAGGAGAAGTGCTGCCCCTGCCTGTGATTCTGCTTTGTTTGGCTATCCTGCAGTTGCTGCTTCTGCTGTGAAAGGGCATTCCTGCTTGAGAAGAATGGCTTGAACTGAGCTTGCCTCCTGTTTTGAAGTCTCAGGGCCATCAAGGGATTCCTCTGTCAGCACCTGGACTCTCTGCTGAGACTCCTGCCAAGTGGTGCCCTATTCAGTCCCTGGGCCCTTGAAAGGTGAAGCTGGTGAAACCTGGGTGGAAATCCACGCACAGGAACTGTGCAGGGAAAATGATGACACACCACTTGCAACACAGCTGTAAACACGACATGCCACCCACCTCGCGGCAGGGATCGACGCATCACCTGCATCGCGGCTGGGAAATAGACGCATCACCTGCACTGCGGCTGGAGAAATGATGCAACACCAGCTTGCAGCTGCTAAAATCAACACAAACCCCATGCAGCATGGTTTTTTATTACTGTGCGGCCCGATTTCGCACACATCATCACTGGGTGTCAAAATCAACGTGAACCTGTATGGATTTGAGGTGCCCATTAGGAAATCAATGCCCTGCTCTGTTGTGGGAGAGAAAAATTATGCAACGCCTACCTGACCGGAGAAGAAACTACGCACAGCTTCACTTGCAAGTAAGGAATTGGCGCATTGCTGACTATTCCAATGCACGCATGCCCGTGCAGATTTCTTTTTGACGCAAACCAGGTACTTTGTGTAACAACAACATTTCTATTGTTTTCTATTGAGAAAAATTCTATTATTTTGAAAAACCATATCTTGACATGTATGTTGGATTTTTGTCGTTTTGGTCTTGTTTGATTTAGATAAATATTGGCTATTTTTTTTAAACTGGTGTGGTGTCCATTTTGTAGTGTTTTCACTGTATTACTGTGTGTGTTAGTAGAAATACTTTACACATTGCCTCTGAGATACGCCTGACTGCTTGTGCCAAGCTACCAAGGGGCGTGAGCAGGGATTATCCTAGGTGTGTATCTCCATTACCCTAACTAGAGTGAGGGTCTCTGCTTGGACAGAGTGCAAACTGACTGCAACCAGAGACCCCATTCCTAACAGGTATTGTGAGTTTGGATGGAGCTACTGTACCACTTCCTCCCCCAATCACTAATGTTTGAGCTTGTTCAAAATGTGTGTTTGCATTGTTCCATGTTATGCATATAAAGAAAACCAAAGAATCATATTCCATAAAGCAAAAAATGTATGTGGGAATACAGGGCAGCTGTGTGCCCATGTGTGTGTCAGTGTCCGTCAAGACTTCCTCCCACTAACAGATCAGTTTAGGGCAAGACCATAGGATATGTAATAAGGTGCCCTTGGCTGTGCATCCTCTCCAGCAGGGCATTCTGTGGGCCCGATTGCCTTGATGCAGTCTGGGAGGTTTAAGATACAAGTTCATGGCTGTTTTTATGGCCGTTTCAGTGCTAGTTGCATTGCACGCTGTCTGGTGCACGTGGTAGTGCATAACCCTCCATTCCTGAGGAGTAAGAGGGTGCCCTAATTCTGACTTCCAGGACTGATATGCTGAGGATTTCTCTCCTGGCCCAGGCAAAGATGGTATTGATCTCGGATACTAGCCATTTGTCTCCATCTTCTGTGAGAAGCCACTTCTCCAAGGGGGTAAGTAATCTCTGTGCACCAGGCCACAAGGAAGGCTGCTTCCATGGCAGCCACGGACATTTCTACACAGGCACCCCAGCTACCGCTATGTCCATCAAGCACCAGTTCACTCTGATTCCACTCCACAAGGAAACAAAGCTGTATAGCTTGAAATACTGCAAAAGGTTTGTGACCCCCATTCCTTCATTCAACGTTGGGCAGCAGGTCAGAGTGCAGGGCATGTGAGGTTGTTTACCATGCCACACAAAATTAAATAGATACACCTGCAACTGCTTCAGTAGGTCTGGCAGGGGCAGCTGGGAAAAGATAAAGGGCTCTGGGGAGTATTGTCATTTTTAGGGCAGCAGTGCGGCTGAGCCATGAGAGGCTAAAGGTCTTTCATTGAGAGAGATCCACTTGGTCTGGCACAAGAGGGAGTGATAATTGAGCATGGCTGTATGGTTGAGAGTATTCGCAATCTGTGTCCTGAGATAGGAATTGAATCTTGATGCATTTCTAAAGAGGCAGAGCTCATCCAAAAACATGAGGAAAGAATGCAAGGGGTCATTGAGAGCCACCAGGATGTTGTCAGCATAGAGGCTAGTACTGAGCGTGTCCCCACCAAAACAGATCCTTGTGATGCGCAGATCATCTCACACTCATTGCTCAAAGGGCTCCATATAGAGGTGCAAACAGTAGGGGGGACAATGGACACCCCTGCCATGCCCCCCTGCAAAAGGGATCCAATCAGATTCTAATAGCCCTAACCATGGCCTGCAGAGCTCCATATCCAATCAGTACCCATCCACTAAATCTGCTCCTGAATCCAAAATGCTTCAGAGTCGCTGCAAGATAAGGCCAATGCACCCTGTCAACTGCTTTCTCTGCATCTACTGCCAAGAGCCTACTTTCTCTCTTGAAGCTTTTGACCCTATCTGTAAGGTGCAGAATCCAGTTAGTTTTGTCTCTGCATTGTCTGAGGGGATAAATCAAGCTTGGCTTCAATCAATCAGAATAGGAATGAGGGGGTGAGTCGAGCCGCTAAGATGTCAGTGAAAAGCTTGGCATCAACGTTTATGAGGAAAATGGAGCAGCAAGATCCACACTAAGGCCCAGATTTACAAGAATCTAGAACATCCAGTACTGATGCACTAGATTTCTTGTGCACTCCCACCACCACCTAACGACAACATGGGTGCACTGAATTTGGTGAACTTTAGACCTATAGCGTCAAAGTGTTTGATGCTATTCTGGCACTTTCCTGCACTAGTATCAAAAGGCTTGACGCTAGTGCAACAAAGTGCAGGGAGCCACATTGACTTCAATGGGTGCGTTCCTTTTAATGTCTGCTTTGAGCAGGTGTTAAAAATTATGCCAAAATGGCGCAATGAAATCTTGTAGGTTTTTTTGCTCCATTTTTGTGGGCCTCCTAATGCTGGAACGCCCCCCTTGCATACATGATGCCTGTCGCAGGCATAATGTGGTGCAAGAGGTCACAAAGTGGTGCAATCCAGGCATTGCAGTAGTTTGTAAATATGGTGCGGCGATTTTTGCATCATTGAGCCACATTAGTGTAAAAATAATTACGCTAATCTGGCACAAGGTGGAGCTAGGGCTTTGTAAATCTGGCCCTGAGTATTGTCTTTCCCTGGTTTCAGGATTACTGTTATACAGGCCTCAAGCATAGATTGGGGGAGGGTCACCATGTCTGCAAGGTAGCTGAAGAGTCTAGTGGCGATAGAAGCGAGGACCTGGCAGAAAGTTTTGTAAAACAGAAGAGAGAAACCATCCAGGCTGAAGACTTAAGATGTTTTGGGCGAGCAATGGCCTCTATAAGTTTCTCTATTCAAATGGGTTTCTCAGGGGGCTTGTTGCGGGTAGGCAGGTAGTTTGTGTGCCGTGTAAATATATGTCTGGTTGTCTTTGTCTTGAAGCTCCTGGGAGCCATACAGCTGTTTGCAGAAATAGTGAAGCATGTCGCGATATGAGCGTCTCTCCTCGCTTATTAACTGTCTGGTCTTTGGATGGCCTTGATCCTCTCAGCCTGCCGCTTAGCCCACAGCACACGGGCCCAGACAGAGTTTACCACATTTGTCACTCCCTGTTTTGAGGTGCAATAAAGAATATTCCGCTCTTTCTCTTTCCAGACATTGCAGTTGTGCTCGGGCGACACCTAATTGCTGCCAGACTCTGCTAGCCCCCATTCATTTGTGGATTATCTCTTCCTCTCTGTCATGTTCCCCTAATTCTGCTTTTTTCTTTTCACAATTTATCCTAAGCTGAATAGATGGCAATTAATTCTCCTCTCATCACCACTTTTAAAGTTTCCTAAAGGGTCGCTATAAAAGTGGTCCCCGTGTCATTACTGTCTAGATAGGTTTTCAGGGCGCCTGTCACCTTCTTGATCATGTCCTGTTTATGTATTAGACTATCTCTCAGTCTCCACAAGCTCCTAGTGGGGGTTGGAACCCCAAACGGATGGTCAGGATCGATGGGGCTTGGTGCGAAAGCACCATTGGCTCAATGGAAGTCTACTGGACTCTTGACAGCACCTCTGCAAAGACCAAGAAATGACAGAGCAGGCTGTAGATCTTGTGTGCCGGTGAGTAATATGTATAATCCCTGGTGGTTGGGTGCAGTGACATCCAAGTGTCACTAAATCCCACCTCCTGGAGCCATTCCTGCCCCCTCCCAGAGAGGGCGCCAATCTGCCAAAACCTCTGCTCCGACCTATCAATACTCAGGGGCAGCCTGTAATTTTGGGAGGGAGGGAGGCAAACAGGACACACACACATGCACACTCACACTCATTCATTCACATACAAGTGCATACACACACACATTCATTCACAACACTCATTACCAAATATCCAAACATACACGCACGCACCAAACATTCATTAAAAGGAACCCAGCAGGAGGGTTGGGACTGCTGCCTTCCCTCACTGGCTGACCTAAGGTCCGCCAATGAGGGAAGGCAGCAGTCCCACGCTTGTCACAGAGTGGGATGGAGTCAGTGGGACTGCTGACCCCACCTCACTCTGTGATGAAGTGTCACTGATTGACACTCGGCAGTGGGTGCTTCAGGGTTTAGAACTTAAGGGTGTAGGTCGGAGTCAATGAGTGATACTATCCCTTGCCACTGAGAGGGAGGGCCTTAAGGACCTTTGCTAAGCTGAAGAGGTCAGCCCACAGGAGCTGTGACCTGCTAAGCGTAGCAAAGTTCAACTCAGGCAGCCAGGAGCCTGCACAAATAGTGCCTGTGTAGCTCCTGGCTGCCTGACCTGAAAATGAAGTGACCTTTGCTTAGCCTGACAGGAACTCTTCTTGAGGGGCAAAAGGCGAGGGGGTGTGGGCCCTCATCCCCAAAGGACGGGCCGCAGATAATCCAACTTGTTAGTCATTACAAAATTGAGGTCTTCCCCTATAAGGATGGCCTGGTTGGAGGATTCCATGGTATCCAGGGTAGTTTGATTTAAGAAATGTTCCTGGTTCTCATTAGGTGAGTAGATGGATGCCATAGTGACCAATAGTCCTCCCACTTGTATGCAGAGGACCAAAAGTCTGCCCCGAATCCCAGCCACTTTCGCTCCTATTGTCCCCAGAAAGAGCAAGAGAAAAAGTGTGGTACACACCCCTTTCTTGGGGAGCCAGAGGAGAACAATTGGTGGTAGGTGAAATGATAGGACTTCATCATATGCCAGTCCTGCGCTACCAAATGGGTCTCTTGCAAGACCCAAGTACTCCAATTATGAGAGCATCGTGGACCTCTTAAAAGGGCTGTTCAAGCCTCGTTCATTGAGCCTAATCACTTTAAAGGTTTGGCATGCATGGGTTAGATGTAGTGTTGCTTCTGTGGGCTTGCCCTGTTGGGAGAGGGGCCACGGGGGTAGGTTTTCTAGGTATAAAAGGGCCATGATTTTTCACTGCTTGAGATTTCCCAATATGTCTTGGGCTTGGTTGAGTACAGTCCCCAGTTCCCCTTGAACTATAGCATGAACAATAAAATGACGTAGAAGTCCAGGAAACCGTAGATTTGGGATAAGATGGCCGCCAAGGGAGTCCACCAGATGGGGCAGGTCAAACTGCATCTGAGTGAGCCTGAGGATCGTAATTCTTCCATCCCATCGTATCTCAGGGTAGAGAGGCAGATCAGGGTTGGGTGGTTCCTCCATCCCTGTTGGGTGCCTGGTTGGGTCAGTCCACCTCGGTGAGAGCAGTATCGCCAGCAAGGTCTTTTATCACTTTTGCTGTTCCTCAGCTATGCTTGCTGAGCCTGCGCAAAGGGCATGTGGGGCTCTTGTGATGCAGCACTGCTTGGCAGTAATTAGGTGAGGCATTGATGTCATTGTCAGGAATGTTCAGGAGTCATCATGCATTGTCCAGGGTCCTGACCGGATGATACTTGTACTCCCAACAAAAGATAATCTGGAATGGATGGCCCTAAGTGTACATTATACCTTCACCTCTACGGAACTCAGAAATTGGGTTGAAATTCCTGTGTTTCTGCTGAGTCAGGGCTGAAAGGACCTGGCAGAATGGCAGGTTGTGTCCCTTGAATTGGACCGGGTGGGCGTCTTATACTGATCTGATGATGTTTTCTTTGAGTTGAAAATCATGTACACAGATCAGGATATCTGGGGGTCTTGTGCTGTCTACCCCTGCCTGGCCCACCCTGTGTGTGCAGTCGAGCTGGATGGATGTAGTGTTGTTCACTTATAGGATGAGGCCAAAGAGGTTTTGAGCGTGCCCTACACTCCCAATGGTGCTCCACAGATGCAGATGTTGTTTCAGCAGGAGCGGTTATCCAAGTCTTCAACCTGGTCCTGGAGAGCAGTCTGCTGTTCTCAGAGTACCTCCAGCTGGAGAGATTCAAGTTTGACTCCCTGTACAGTGGCAGTGTCCTCAAAGAGTGGAGATCCTGTCTCCTATCGTCTCCAGCTCCTGCCTCACCTACTGGAGGTCTTGCGCTAGTTCTCACTTAAGAGCTTGGAGGTCCTCTGCAAGGATGAAGTGAGCCCCTATAAAGTCCCTAGTAAGAGGCGCTCCTGTGTCACTATCCATCTCAAGAGTGGGACCTTGTGAAGCCTGCGAGCTGTCGTCTGCAGCAGCGCACCTAGTACAGGTGAGCATGTCCTTTAGAGTGCATTCATTCTTCCAACCAGGAGTCGTCCAGGAGGCAACTATTTATGGTTGGTTCTGGATCATGGCGATGGCTCTCAGAGAGGTTGATGCTGGTATGAGGTTGCAGCTCTGGGTTCTTGGATGATCACCGCTGTGCTGGGACCCGCTGGCTGGTGCATGGCGAGTCCAAGTCCACTAAGCAGAGAGGCATTAAGGGCGAGACAAATGAGCCGATATTCCTCTCTAATGAGGCCAGTGTTAAGGGTCATGATGGCGTTCTACCAGGGACCCAGGAGCTGATGAGTCCATGCACTTGTGAGGGGAAGCTTAATGCTGCTACAGAACTCTTGGTTCCGAAATCGCTGTTGTTGCTCCCAAAACCCAGAATAGACATAAACGACAGTGGTTCATGAAGTCGAGAAATCCTCAGATGAGGATCAGCCTGAGTCTGAGGGTACTCTGAAGGGACATAGAATGTCCTTGCGTCTCCTCGGTGTAGCACTGCAGGAAGCCTTTATGGGTCGCTTTGGTCATTGAGGGAACTTGCAGCAGCTTTAGGCAGAGTTCAGATCTGTTTTTTTATTTTGACAACCTCTTTCCTTATCTCGGTATAATGCCACTTTGGCTACATGAGTATCTCAAAGTGACCCTTAACCTGCCTAGATGAAAGATCATATTACTGAGAGACCTACACTTTACACTGATTTTTTTCAAGGAAAAGGGACTAAACTGTGGGCGAACAGTACTTTTTTCCCCTCCTCCCTCAAGAAAACTGTATGGACTCAATTTGCATCCTGAGAATGAAAACAAAATAAGTACACGTTTGGATGACCCATAAAACTTAATAGGTGCTTTTATTTTCCCTAAAAATAAACTCTCTTCATTGATGATCTATTTATGGAAGTCAAAAGCAAACCAACATGACGCCTGTACAACATAGCCTCATTACAAAGAGGTGATGTTGGATACACGAGTGTTGCATGCTCAATATGTGTCATTCCTCTATAAATGAACTCATTATGAGATACCTCTGCAATTCATTTCGGTGTACAATAACATTATTTGGATAAATCACTTTTATCCAAAGCGTTTTAGTGGTATACTCTGTGTGAGGGCTACAAATTGTGACTTTTAGGTTTGCACATATTCTACTCGATGGCTTAATAAAGTGAATCTTTTTGGCCATAGTTATAAAACCTTTATTAATATTTTAAACTATATACTTTAACATTCACATGTCTGTGTGATACGCTATTGCATATTTCAAACCTTTAAGCTGTGACGGTAAGGCATGAAACTCATAATATGGCTAATTCCTATCCTTCAACATATCTTTATGCAGTTTCGTGTATTATTAAATATGAGCTGCCAACATGTGTGTGCTGCGCGGTGTTTACTTCATACAAATGAAATCCTTTCATGGCCTACTACTAAGAAAAGAACTCCTAGTAGAACAAGGCTTCAATCTACGTGCAAACTGTAACTGTAAGGGTTTGGGGCCAGATGTATCAAAATCACAATTTGCATTCCCTAAATAGCGAATTTTAGGAAATCACTATTTATGGAATGCAGAATGCTATGTAACAAAATAATGATTCCCTAATAGCAATTCCTACAGAATCGCAATTGCTATTAGGGAATCGCTCTAAGGGATTGGGACTCCATTTGTTCCTATGGGCCTGAAGGCCCCTAGATGTGAATGGTTTTGCATGGTTTCCAAGAGTGCCGAGGGCCTAAGGCCCCTGTTGATGCACCCACCCAAAAAAAAAATGTGTGCACATGTAAAGCCCACGCATTTCACAGGGGCACGTGTGCACTATATGGCACTTTAAAAAAGGCATTTTTAATGCATTTTTTAAAAATTGCACATGGTTACCATCAACTTGGAGTTGATGGTAATAGCATTTCCTAAATGCCCAGTTTGCATTTAGGAAATGCTTGTTACTTGTGCATAGGGAATCCCAAATAGGAATTCCCTATTTGCGATTTCCTATTTAAGGAATCGCAAATTGCAAATCCCTATTTGAAGTTGCAATTTTAGGGAGTCGCAAAAAATTGTTATTCCCTAAAACGGGACTGCAATGCCTTTCATACATTGTGAACGTCTATTTGGCATTCGCAAACAGTGAAATTTACTGATTAACACTGTTTGCAAATGCAAAATCTTTTGATACATCTGGCCCCCAGTCACGAGTTCCGTGGTAACAGTGCATCAGTATTTCTGCATCCACAATTAGAATAAAGGGCCTGATTAACAGTCAGTTATTTTTTACCGACCTGTGCATAAGCACCTGTTTACACAGGAGCAAATTATGAGCTGAGAGGTATTTACTGCACCTGATAATTATCGGATGAGTTAAATATTCAAACCTCAAGGTTAAACCTGCCGAAGTTTAACAGGGGAAAAACCATGTAGTAATTACTGTATAATGTATATTTCGGTGCGTTAGACACCAAAATCTGCATTTTATTCCCCAGAAACTCATAATAGGTGCTACTTATCGCACCCAATAAATAAAGAACCCATGTATTGTTATTTACCAGGTGCAATAAATAGCACCTATACTTGTAATCTGGCCCATAGTGTATATTAGTAATTTCAGGAGCAGGAGTACTGCGGTATTCTGACCTTTCGCCCCAGGAGCCCCTAAAGAAATGGAATTAAGGCAGCAGTCAAGAAACAACAGCTGATTCACACAGTAATTCCACATCTTTTTGCCCATTGCTTCTATTTGTTTTTGCAGAATAAGGATTTACCCGGGACCTGTGATTGGGGCCTATGTGCTGACGTTTCATAACAAACAGATCATAGTTTCAGCACAAACGACTGGCTGCGTCTATAGATCTTACACGAATAAGGACAGTATGACAAACTAAAAAGATTACAGCAAAGTCAATAAAGGCTCATTTGAGTAGGCAAAATATAGCACCGCCAATTGATTGTGGTGTTTCACTTACAGTGATATATTTGATGTGTTTCACTTACAGTGATAGCTGACTAAAACAGAAGCCGCCCTGAGGAATGCATTATTTTTGACATTTAAATGCAATACATCAACATATGTCTCTACCTATTTCCTTTAAATGGTATTAGGAGACTTTTTCAGGTCCAGACTGTGTTTTACTACAATGATGATCTGTACCAACAGTGAAAAGGGGCCTGCAATTGTGTTTTTATCGATTCCAGGTGTGCTTGCAATGTCAACACAAAATAATGTAACACGTAGGGGCATATTTACAAGAAAGTTGTGCATCGGTCCCAATGTGCCACTTTTCTTGCATCGCCCCTGCCCCACCTAACATCACCATGGCTGCATCATATTTACAAAACGGTGCACCATGCCGGTCGTTAGGACAATAGTGTCAAACTTTTTTACGCTATTGTGGCGCTTTTCTGCGCTAGCGTCAAAAATGTTGACGCTAGTGCAGCATAGCACAGGCAGGCTCATTGATTAAAATGGGTGAGTCATTTTAACGTCTGCCCTGAGTAGGCGATAAAAAAGAATGGGAAAAATGGTGCAGTGAAATGTTGTAAATTTCACTGTGCATTTTTGTGGGCCTCCCTTTGTCGGAATGCCCCTGGTGCAGGCATAATGTGACGCAAGGGTTTACAAAGTGGCGCATTGCAAGCATTGTGCCTCTTTGTAAATACGGCGCGGGAGAAAGGCCTCTTTAATGCCACCTTAGCGTAAAAACAATTTCCCAGGGCGGCGTATGGTGGCGCTAGGGGCTTGTAATATGTAATAGTGAATTCGTATGCAGATTTGTAGTGGGCATATTAGGGTCTTTGGTACATTTTACTCGAAATGGTCTCTGCTTAACCCGGAGTAGCTTTTCATTAATGTATGAGCAATGCTACTACTGTACGGCCCTTATCCCCCACTTAATTAACCTCTTCTGTGCCTTGGACGAGATGATCTCGTCCAAGGCTACAGTTCCCCTGTGCCTTGGACGAGATCATCTCGTCCATGGCACAGGGGAACTTGGGGGCGCGCTAGCGCGCCCCCGTGCACCCCCCTTCCCCCCCCAAGTCGGGGATGGAAGGGGAAGACCTTCCCCTTCCACCCCCGACCCCCCCCACCCCCCCCCTGTGACGTCAGCGCGCGCGCGTGCGCTGATGTGTCACAGGGGCCTCCCTCGTCGCGCTGGAAGCTCTGTTTCCAGCGCGATTGAAAAAGAAATGCAAAAGCATTTCTTTTTCAATCACTTGGGAGGCCCGGAGAGGCTTCAAAGGGAAGGAAAAGTATTTCCTTCCCTTTGAAGTCCCTCCGAGGGTTTCAAAAGCCGGATTGCTTGCAATCCGGCTTTTGAAACCCCACTAGACACCAGGGATTTTTTTTTTTTTCATTGAAATTGACAAAAGGGAGCGAGCCCTTGGGCAAGGGTCGCTCCCAGGGGGGCATATTTTCGGGAAGGCCTTTTCTGCCCCCCCTGGGGGCAGATCGGCCTACTATTAGGCCGATCTGCCCCCAGGGGGGGCAGAAACCTCTAGGCACCAGGGACCATTTTTTTTTTTTTTTTCATTTTTTTTTTTTTTTGGTGGGGAGCGACCCCTTAGGCAAGGGTCGCTCCCCTTGGGGGAAAATTATATTTTGCCCATTTCTGCCCCCCTTGGGGGCAGATTGGCCTATTTTGATGAGGCCAATCTGCCCCCAAGGGGGGTAGAAACCACTAGACACCAGGGAGTTTTTTCTTTGCGTGAATTTCACGCAAAGGGAGCGACCACTTAGGCAAGGGTCGCTCCCTGGGGGGGAGGGCAATTTATTTTAGGCCATTTCTGCCCCCCCTGGGGGCAGATCGGCCTATTATTAGGCCGATCTGCCCCCAGGGGGGGAAGAAACCTCTAGGCGCCAGGGCAAATTTTTTTTTTGTGTTTTTTTTTTTTGTTCTTTCTTTTTTTTAGAGATGGGGAGCGACCCATCAGGCAAGGGTCGCTCCCATGGGGGGCAAATTGTATTTAGACCATTTCTGCCCCCCTGGGGGCAGATTGGCCGATTTTAGGTCAATCTGCCCCCAAGGGGGCAGAAACCACTAGGCACCGGGGATTTGTTTTTTGGTGCCAATGTCACGCAGGGGGAGCGACCCCGTAGGCAAGGGTCGCTCCCGGGGGGGGGGGTGGGGGTTGGGGGGGCAAATTTATTTTAGGCCATTTCTGCCCCCCCGGGGGACAGATCGGCCTATTATTAGGCCGAACTGCCCCCGGGGGGGGGCAGAACACTCTAGGCGCCAGGGCAATTTTTTTTTTGTGTTTTTTTTTTTGTTGTTTCTTTTTTTAGAGATGGGGAGCGACCCATCAGGCAAGGGTCGCTCCCCTGGGGGGTCAAATTGTATTTAGACCATTTCTGCCCCCCTGGGGGCAGATTGACCAATTTTAGGTCAATCTGCCCCCAAGGGGGCAGAAACCACTTGGCACTGGGGATTTGTTTTTTGGCGCCAATGTCACGCAGGGGGAGCGACCCCGTAGGCAAGGGTCGCTCCCGGGGGGGGGGGGGGGGGGGTTGGGGGGGCAAATTTATTTTAGGCCATTTCTGCCCCCCCGGGGGACAGATCGGCCTATTATTAGGCCGAACTGCCCCCGGGGGGGGGGGGGCAGAACACTCTAGGCGCCAGGGCAATTTTTTTTTTGTGTCTTTTTTTTTTGTTGTTTCTTTTTTTAGAGATGGGGAGCGACCCATCAGGCAAGGGTCGCTCCCCTGGGGGGGCAAATTGTATTTAGACCATTTCTGCCCCCCTGGGGGCAGATTGGCCAATTTTAGGTCAATCTGCCCCCAAGGGGGCAGAAACCACTAGGCACCGGGGATTTGTTTTTTGGTGCCAATGTCACGCAGGGGGAGCGACCCCGTAGGCAAGGGTCGCTCCCGTGGGGGCGGGGGGTTGGGGGGCAAATTTATTTTAGGCCATTTCTGCCCCCCGGGGGACAGATCGGCCTATTATTAGGCCGAACTGCCCCCGGGGGGGGCAGAACACACTAGGCGCCAGGGCAATTTTTTTTTTGTGATTTTTTTTTTTTGTTGTTTCTTTTTTTAGAAATGGGGAGCGACCCATCAGGCAAGGGTCGCTCCCCTGGGGGGGCAAATTGTATTTAGACCATTTCTGCCCCTCTGGGGGCAGATTGGCCAATTTTAGGTCAATCTGCCCCCAAGGGGGCAGAAACCACTAGGCACCGGGGATTTGTTTTTTGGCGCCAATGTCACGCAGGGGGAGCGACCCCGTAGGCAAGGGTCGCTCCCGGGGGGGGGGTGGGGGTTGGGAGGCAAATTCATTTTAGGCCATTTCTGCCCCCCCGGGGGACAGATCGGCCTATTATTAGGCCGAACTGCCCCCGGGGGGGGGGCAGAACACTCTAGGCGCCAGGGCAATTTTTTTTGTGTGTTTTTTTTTTTTTTTTTTTCTTTTTTTAGAGATGGGGAGCGACCCATCAGGCAAGGGTCGCTCCCCTGGGGGGGCAAATTGTATTTAGACCATTTCTGCCCCCCTGGGGGCAGATTGGCCAATTTTAGGTCAATCTGCCCCCAAGGGGGCAGAAACCACTAGGCACCGGGGATTTGTTTTTTGGCGCCAATGTCACGCAGGGGGAGCGACCACGTAGGCAAGGGTCGCTCCCGGGGGGGGGTGGGTGTTGGGGGGGCAAATTTATTTTAGGCCATTTCTGCCCCCCCGGGGGGCAGATCGGCCTATTATTAGGCCGAACTGCCCCCGGGGGGGGCAGAACACTCTAGGCGCCAGGGCAATTTATTTTTTGTGTTTTTTTTTTTTTGTTGTTTCTTTTTTTAGAGATGGGGAGCGACCCATCAGGCAAGGGTCGCTCCCCTGGGGGGGCAAATTGTATTTAGACCATTTCTGCCCCCCTGGGGGCAGATTGGCCAATTTTAGGTCAATCTGCCCCCAAGGGGGCAGAAACCACTAGGCACCGGGGATTTGTTTTTTGGCGCCAATGTCACGCAGGGGGAGCGACCCCGTAGGCAAGGGTCGCTCCCGGGGGGGGGTGGGTGTTGGGGGGGCAAATTTATTTTAGGCCATTTCTGCCCCCCCGGGGGGCAGATCGGCCTATTATTAGGCCGATCTGCCCCCGGGGGGGGGGGGGGGGGCAGAAACCTCTAGGCGCCAGGGGAATTTTTCTTTTTTTTTTTCTTTGTTTTTTTTTTTTAGAGATGGGGAGCGACCCATCAGGCAAAAGTCGCTCCCCTGGGGGACAAATTGTATTTAGGCCATTTCTGCCCCCCTTGGGGGCAGATTGCCTGAGTTTAGGTCAACCTGCCCCCAAGGGGGCAGAAACCACTAGGCACCGGGCATTTGTTTTTTGGCGCCAATGTCACGCAGGGGGAGCGACCCCGTAGGCAAGGGTCGCTCCCGGCGGGGGAGGGTGGGGGTCGGGGGGGGCAAATTTATTTTAGGGCATTTCTGCCCCCCCCCCCCCTGGGGCCGGCTGAGCTACAGGCCAAACACCACAGGTAGGCACCTTGCAAAAAACACCTCTGTTTTCTGTGAAAAAATATGTTGTGTCCACGTTGTGTTTTGGGCCATTTCCTTTTGTGGGCGCTAGGCCTACCCACAGAAGTGATGTACCATTTTTATCGAGAGACTTAGGGGAACGCTGGGTGGAAGGAAATTTGTGGCTCCTCTCAGATTCCAGAACTTTCTGTCACCGAAATGAGAGGAAAAAGTGTTTTTTGGGCCAAATTTTGATGTTTGCAAAGGATTCTGGGTAACATAACCTGGTCAGAGCCCCGCAAGTCACCCCATCTTGGATTCCCCTGGGTTTCTAGTTTTCAAAAATGCACTGGTTTGCTAGGTTTCCTCAGGTGTCGGCTGAGCTACAGGCCAAAATCCACAGGTAGGCACTGCTTTTTATAAAAAAATGTGATGTGTCCACGTTGTGTTTTGGGCCCTTTCCTTTCGTGGGCGCTAGTCCTACCCACACAAGTGAGGTATCATTTTTATCGGGAGACTTGGGGGAACGCTGGGTAGAAGGAAATTTGTGGCTCCTCTCAGATTCCAGAACTTTCTGCCACAGAAATGTGAGTAACATGTGTATTTTTAGCCAAATTTTGAGGTTTGCAAAGGATTCTGGGTAACAGAACCTGGTCCGAGCCCCGCAAGTCACCCCTCCTTGGATTCCCCTAGGTCTCTAGTTTTCAGAAATGCACAGGTTTGGTAGGTTTCCCTAGGTGCCGGCTGAGCTAGAGGCCAAAATCTACAGGTAGGCACTTCGCAAAAAACACCTCTGTTTTTTTCCAAAATTTAGGATGTGTCCACGTTGCGCTTTGGGGTGTTTCCTGTCGCCGGCGCTAGGCCTACCCACGCAAGTGAGGTATCATTTTTATCGGGAGACTTGGGGGAACGCTGGGTGGAAGGAAATTTGTAGCTCCTCTCAGATTCCAGAACTTTCTGCCACAGAAATGTGAGGGACATGTGTTTTTTTAGCCAAATGTTGAGGTTTGCAAAGGATTCTGGGTAACAGAACCTGGTCCGAGCCCCGCAAGTCACCCTTCCTTGGATTCCCCTAGGTCTCTAGTTTTCAGAAATGCACAGGTTTGGTAGGTTTCCCTAGGTGGCGGCTGAGCTAGAGGCCAAAATCTACAGGTAGTCACTTTGCTAAAAACAGCTCTGTTTTCTGTGATGTGTCCACGTTGTGTTTTGGGGCATATCCTGTCGCGGGCGCTAGGCCTACCCACACAAGTGAGGTATCATTTTTATCGGGAGACGTGGGGGAACGCTGGGTGGAAGGAAATTTGTGGCTCCTCTCAGATTCCAGAACTTTCTGCCACAGAAATGTGAGGAACATGTGTTTTTTTAGCCAAATTTTGAGGTTTGCAAAGGATTCTGGGTAACAGAACCTGGTCCGAGCCACACAAGTCACCCCTCCTTGGATTCCCCTAGGTCTCTAGTTTTCAGAAATGCACAGGTTTGGTAGGTTTCCCTAGGTGGCGGCTGAGCTAGAGGCCAAAATCTACAGGTAGTCACTTTGCTAAAAACAGCTCTGTTTTCTGTGATATGTCCACGTTGTGTTTTGGGGCATATCCTGTCGCGGGCGCTAGGCCTACCCACACAAGTGAGGTATCATTTTTATCGGGAGACGTGGGGGAACGCTGGGTGGAAGGAAATTTGTGTCTCCTCTCAGATTCCAGAACTTTCTGCCACAGAAATGTGAGGAACATGTGTTTTTTAGCCAAATTTTGAGGTTTGCAAAGGATTCTGGGTAACAGAACCTGGTCCGAGCCACACAAGTCACCCCTCCTTGGATTCCCCTAGGTCTCTAGTTTTCAGAAATGCACAGGTTTGGTAGGTTTCCCTAGGTGGCGGCTGAGCTAGAGGCCAAAATCTACAGCTAGTCACTTTGCTAAAAACAGCTCTGTTTTCTGTGATATGTCCACGTTGTGTTTTGGGGCATATCCTGTCGCGGGCGCTAGGCCTACCCACACAAGTGAGGTATCATTTTTATCGGGAGACGTGGGGGAACGCTGGGTGGAAGGAAATTTGTGGCTCCTCTCAGATTCCAGAACTTTCTGCCACAGAAATGTGAGGAACATGTGTTTTTTTAGCCAAATTTTGAGGTTTGCAAAGGATTCTGGGTAACAGAACCTGGTCCGAGCCACACAAGTCACCCCTCCTTGGATTCCCCTAGGTCTCTAGTTTTCAGAAATGCACAGGGTTGGTAGGTTTCCCTAGGTGGCGGCTGAGCTAGAGGCCAAAATCTACAGGTAGTCACTTTGCTAAAAACAGCTCTGTTTTCTGTGATATGTCCACGTTGTGTTTTGGGGCATATCCTGTCGCGGGCGCTAGGCCTACCCACACAAGTGAGGTATCATTTTTATCGGGAGACGTGGGGGGAACGCTGGGTGGAAGGAAATTTGTGGCTCCTCTCAGATTCCAGAACTTTCTGCCACAGAAATGTGAGGAACATGTGTTTTTTTAGCCAAATTTTGAGGTTTGCAAAGGATTCTGGGTAACAGAACCTGGTCCGAGCCACACAAGTCACCCCTCCTTGGATTCCCCTAGGTCTCTAGTTTTCAGAAATGCATAGGTTTGGTAGGTTTCCCTAGGTGGCGGCTGAGCTAGAGGCCAAAATCTACAGGTAGTCACTTTGCTAAAAACAGCTCTGTTTTCTGTGATATGTCCACGTTGTGTTATGGGGCATATCCTGTCGCGGGCGCTAGGCCTACCCACACAAGTGAGGTATCATTTTTATCGGGAGATGTGGGGGAACGCTGGGTGGAAGGAAATTTGTGGCTCCTCTCAGATTCCAGAACTTTCTGCCACAGAAATGTAAGGAACATGTGTTTTTTTAGCCAAATTTTGAGGTTTGCAAAGGATTCTGGGTAACAGAACCTGGTCTGAGCCCCGCAAGTCACCCCTCCTTGGATTCTCCTAGGTCTCTAGTTTTCAGAAATGCACAGGTTTGGTAGGTTTCCCTAGGTGGCGGCTGAGCTAGAGGCCAAAATCTACAGGTAGTCACTTTGCTAAAAACAGCTCTGTTTTCTGTGATATGTCCACGTTGTGTTTTGGGGCATATCCTGTCGCGGGCGCTAGGCCTACCCACACAAGTGAGGTCTCATTTTTATCGGGAGACGTGGGGGAACGCTGGGTGGAAGGAAATTTGTGGCTCCTCTCAGATTCCAGAACTTTCTGCCACAGAAATGTGAGGAACATGTGTTTTTTTAGCCAAATTTTGAGGTTTGCAAAGGATTCTGGGTAACCGAACCTGGTCCGAGCCACACAAGTCACCCCTCCTTGGATTCCCCTAGGTCTCTAGTTTTCAGAAATGCACAGGTTTGGTAGGTTTCCCTAGGTGGCGGCTGAGCTAGAGGCCAAAATCTACAGGTAGTCACTTTGCTAAAAACAGCTCTGTTTTCTGTGATGTGTCCACGTTGTGTTTTGGGGCATATCCTGTCGCGGGCGCTAGGCCTACCCACACAAGTGAGGTATCATTTTTATCGGGAGACTTGGGGGAACATAGAATAGCAAAACAAGTGTTATTGCCCCTTGTCTTTCTCTACATTTATTCCTTCCAAATATAGGGGTGTGTGTAAAAAAGACATCTATTTGAGAAATTCCATGTAATTCACGTGCTACTATGGTCACCCCGGAATTCAGAGATGTGCAAATAACCACTGCTCCTCAACACCTTATCTTGTGCCCTTTTTGGAAATGCAAAGGTTTTCTTGATAGCTATTTTTTACTCCTTATATTTCAGCAAATGAATTACTGTATACCCGGTATAGAATGAAAACGCACTGCAGGGTGCAGCTCATTTATTGGCTCTGGGTTCCTCGGGTTCTTGATGAACCTACAAATCCTATATATCCCCGCAACCAGAGGAGTCCAGCAGACGTAACGGTATATTGCTTTCGATAATCTGACATTGCAGGATAAAGTTACAGAGTAAAACGTAGAGAAAAATTGATGTTTTTTTCACCTCAATTTCAATATTTTTCTTTTTCAGCTGTTATTTTCTGTAGGAAACCCTTGTAGGATCTACACAAATGACCCCTTGCTGAATTTAGAATTTTGTCTACTTTTCAGAAATGTTTAGGTTTCTGGGATCCAGCATTGGTTTCATGACCATTCCTGTCACTGACTGGAAGGAGGCTGAAAGCACAAAAAATTGCACAAATGGGGTATGCCCCAGTAAAATGCCAAAATTGTGTTGAAAAATTGGGTTTTCTAATTCAAGTCTGCCTGTTCCTGAAAGCTGGGAAGCTGCTGAGTTTAGCACCGCAAACCCTTTGTTGATGCCATTTTCAGGGGAAAAACCACAAGCCTTCTTCTGCAGCCCCTTTTTCCAATTTTTTTGAAAAAAACGAAATTTTCACTGTATTTTGGCCAATTTCTTGGCCTCCTTCAGGGGAACCCACAAAGTCTGGGTACCTTTAGAATCCCTAGGATGTTGGAAAAAAAGGACGCAAATTTGGCTTGGTTAGCTTATGTGGACAAAAAGTTATGAGGGCCTAAGCGTGAACTGCCCCAAATAGGCAAAAAAAGGCCTGGCACAGGAGGGGGAAAAGGCCTGGCAGCGAAGGGGTTAAGGACTAAGGACTGTTTTTTCAGTCTTCCAAATACGTGTTTCTTGAAGACTTGGTGGTATGTTATAAACGTAACTAGAATCTACTATTCGGTAGGTCGATACACGCCCGACAGAACAGATGGGGTGCACAGGGTTCACTATTTCCTGGGCCCCACACTTTTTTCAGGGCCCGCGCATGTGCAGCAATATTTATTTGTAGATTTAACAGAAAAGCTACCTTATGTTTTTTTAACAAAGAGTTATCTAACAGAGCAAGTTCCGCACCCTGGCACCAGATGCTGTTTCTCATGTTTTCTCTAGCCCTACAGGACATTTTTAAAACTTTTATTCAGGTCCTCGTTCTATGACGGGCCCACTTCGGGTTTGTTGACCCACAAACACTTTTGACATGCCTGGGTTAGAATGCTCAGCCATAGGTATTAACACAATTTGAAATCATTCACTTGGATTTCCACGTAGGTTCCACTCATCTTCCTATTCACTGACATCGCCTAGTACTTAGGAGAGATTTATTGTTTTTTTCTAACAGGCCTTTGTCTTAGAAAAACTTGGCCTGGCTGTAAATTCCCCCTAATCCTTATCTGCTGAAGGTGCTGTGACATTTTGTGTAGTTATGCAAATATTATTGCACACTGCAAACAATACAGTGCTTTCTCGCCATGTGACTCCATTCAGGAAGCAGCCTAAGCTTAGGGTGGATTCCCAAACAGGTGTTCAACACGCAGACGTTGCTGTTATCCTAGCTCTGCAATAATCTGTAAAGTGCCCACATTGATTCCACTCAGCGAACCTTCTGTTCATGCACAAGCGCCATCTAACTTCGCTTTATGTTTGTCCTGGTTGTTATTATTCATGACACCGCCATTGCTGACTGGAAAAGTGTCTTATATTCATTCTTTTTGCTTGCCCAAGTATTCCACAAACACCAACTATCACAGCCTCAATACAGCCAACAGCTACGTTTGTGATTTGCTGCAAAAAGCCACTTGATAAATAGATTCTTAAAATACTGACGCCTCTGCTGTGTACCCTGTACCCTGCCATTCGCCGACGTACCCAGCACAGGGCTGGCATTAGGTTGAAACTGAAAACGTTCACACTGCACTGTCAAGAAAGCAACATTTTGGAAAACCTATCAAAGAAGAAGGTCATATAAAATTCAGCAAGCCTCTCAAGAAAGAGCCCTTTTAATATTGACTAGAAAGCCAACCCTGCGGCTTAGTGCACTGGACTGGTGGAAGGATTAAAACGGAAGCCGTCTTTAGTAATTCTTGAAATAATTCAACACCCATGCTATCATGAACTTTACTGCTTTGAAGAAAGTGAGCAGATTTACTCCTTTACTCTTTTTTCATGCCGCCAGGCAGAGTGCAGCAACCACCTCCAGCGCCATATCTACTAATTTGTAATGCTGCTGCTGTCGCCCCCCACGCTGGAGCTCTAGAAGGCCTCCTTCCGTGGCGCAGAGCCCCAAAGAGGCCAATGTGTGCCGGCCATCATAGTTTTAGGACGGGAAGCGTACCCTTCCCAGCGCAAAATACCTTTTGTCCTATAAAGTAAGGGGCACATTTACAAGCCCCATGCGCCGCCGGTGTGTCACTTTTTTATTACACTCTGACGCAGGGTGCAGACCCATATCTAAAGGGCAACACAAAGCCTCTTAGCGTGGCTTGTCATGGCCTTGTAGATATGGAGTAAGGCAAGGCAGCACAAGTCGCTGTGTTGCCTTTCTCTGCGTCAGGGGGGCGTTCCATGGGTGTTGCAGTAGGTTTTCCCACGCAGCCCTCATGGGTTTTGACACATTCCCGATTAACAAGGGTGTGTAAATATGGGAATGTGTCAAAATCGTACGCCTCCCCAGGAGACGGAACGAGGAGAAATATCTTTAGTTCTCCTCGTTTTTTTCTCTTTCCATGAGTCCTGCATTCTGCAACACACATAGAAAGAGGAAAACACCTGGATTGTTTTTGTGCATGGATGTATCCCTTCCTGCACAAAAACAATCCTGCATGCAACACCGCGGTGCAAGGGTGCCTGCATTGGCTCTAGGCAACCAATTGTGGGCTTGCTGGGGAAGGTACAGAAATGCACTGTATTTCATATATACAATGCATTTCTGCCTTTTCCCTATGGGGCAGGGCAGCGCAGCAAGCCTGCCCTGTGCCACTATTGATATAAACATGCCCCTAAACACCCTTGTGATACTCTGAGCGCCTTAGCACTGACCATGCTTTACTAAATCTGGACCCTAGGCTGCATTGATTCCTTCTGGCATTTGGTTTAAGAGTAGCAGTTATATCGAATTTTAAAGTATGAGTGAATTAGTACTATTTTTCGTTAAGAAATCACGTGGTAGGGATGATTCATAGCAATGTTATGTCCAGTGTAATATATATATATATATATTTTTTAAAGGGCCAGTCTCCCAGCACAATCTAATACTCATCTGCAGCATCTTGGGAGCGTTTGTGAAAATTCATTGCATCTGTAAATATCTTTGCTACATCGCAGACACATGATACACGAAGAGACACCCATCTTCCCCTAAGTATGTTGGGCTTGGTTCACTCTTCCGCACACATGTGAGGGCTCTATTGCTTTGCGGATAGGTTCACACGTATGTGACGTATCAGATATTCATTCATCCATACAAGCAAAGTGGTTACTCAAACTGGCCAACAAGGTGAGATGATGGAGAAGTGGGGGCGGAAGCAGATGTCACCTGACAGCAAATTGAAGCAGCCAATCGTAAACCCCTCATCCATGTACACATGAAAACAAGGGCGACGATTTAGCAGAATAGGGCTGACGCCTGTGATTTTTCTAAAAGAATGACAAAATCTCTCTTTGTATTGTAACAGTAAACGAACGGAATTCCACAGTTGCGTGTGCTGAACAATTTACGAACGCGGCAGACTCAAGTATTTTCGGACCTGGTCGCAGACGTCCTAATTCCTTCTGCTACAATTAAGTCTTGTGCCAGATTGCGTTCATGGCCAGCGGTGCTACTGCCTACAACAACCTTTTCTTTTCTTCCCAACACGTTTTACTTTTCTTCTATTCTTTCTTCTCTTTTTGCCATTTTTCGAAGTGCTGCGATCATTTCTCTTTTCATTTTTGCATTTACTTTTCATCCATCTCTTGACATGTTTGCTGTTTGGACTTGCACACAATATTTTGTGCTTTGTGTGTAGCCTGTGAAATACAAAAGGTAGTGTTATCGTGAGAGTAAGATGACCAAAGCAGAGCAACAGCTGCAATAGCCATGATGATTTTTTACATTAATTTTATTAGCTTGGACCATAGGTAAATTATTTCCACAAACAAACAGTAAACTGGACCTATTGTGTAGAGGTTATAGGGTAATAGAAATTGCCTGCTTAGCTTTTATTGCTGCTGTAGTGTGTATTTCTAAGAAACAAAAATACATTATCATGTTGATCTCACCAATGTTCGAGTCGACTACTATTTCATTTGTTTAATTTTAGTTCACCCTGGAACATTTAAATATACAATAGGTCCTCATGAGTGGAGTAATAATATGTGTGCACAATAGTAAAATACATGTGCATAATTTAATGGTATAGGTGAAGGGTATGGAGCAGAAAACAGGATACATTATTGCTCTAAAATAATCAAATTAAATTATTGCAGATTTTGTGTTCATTCGTTGAGCGTTGAGAAAGATGAAACTGAACAGGAATGCTGAGGTAAATAAAACCTGTTTGGAAAGGGAAGGATGGATTTGGGCGAGGGTGCGTGGAAAGTAACAAGAGGGAGGAAGGCGGGATATAGAGGGGCGGGTCAGACTGCTGAAAGAATGCGGCGCGTGAGCGGAGTTAGCGATGGCCTTAAAACCTAGCAAACAGGTGAAATTAGCATTTTTTCTATATTAACCTGGGGAGCGCCATTGTGCTATAGAACCCATCCTAATTCACTGTTCTAGCGAACCCGAAAAAATGGGTGGATTTTGGGAGTTTCAAGCAGTTCTCGTAGTTCTCCTTGCGAGCTAAATATGATCCAGGGACAGTCATATAAACCAGGCAGTTCACACTTCATGGACAGGAGATCATTTATTGCACCAGCATGAACGCTTAAGTTAATAGGCCAGTCTGCTGTATGAGAATATACCTCCGCCTCCGTGTCCTCCTCTGCTCTCACTTAACATTCTAGAATCCCCAGATCGCGGGTTCCACAATGCATCTCTAGGACAACATGGACTACGGTGTCCCGTGAGGAACAATACATCTTAACAACACCACAAAGACAACCTCAGTACACCAGCCGTCTCATCTCTCACAATACTCACAGTAAGAAAAACTGCATTGCTTGATGCCCACTACGAACCTGGAATGGATAGTATAGTGACTGCCTGGTATGATAAGACTCTTAACTGTCAGGTATGGATGGCACAGTACTTACAGTTCTATGAATTCATATCTGCAGCCAAGAAACGGCTGCCACCTCTAAAGAGGTATTGTTTCGTTGATGGCTATAGCGCAGTGTTGACTCTATAAAAGAAACGAACTCAGCAAGAACTTCCCTGTCCAGGAGGAGGTAATGGAAAAGATCAAGTGTGTTCTTTGGCAGGAAAGGCAGTATTACTGACGATTGCAAAAGAAAGCGAACTACAATGACACCAAGGAACCAGGTTGTACCTGTGTGAACTTACTGGGTACTGCTGCACAGGTGGCAGGAAGTGTGCATAGACTGATACATTAAAATGATTTGAAATGGTTGCTCCGTTAAAAAAGATTTATAATGTACACGTATCACTAAATCACTATGAAAATGTTTTCATGGTATTGTGGTTTACAAGGTATATTTCAAATGCTGTGAGTTGTTACATTTCTGCTATAGAGAAGCATGCAAAGGAGCTTGAGGTACATGTCAGATAGTGTCTGCTAAGTGTGGTGGGGAAGTATCTTGTAACAGAATTGAGCTGTGGACCATGGGTCAGGGTGCAAATAGCAGAGTTGTAATGTGACAAGTGGTGGTCAGACTCCACATGTGAGGACAGGCGAGATAAAAGAGCGGGCCACTGTCACTCCATAGGACTGTGGAACAGTAAAGCTATTAGCTTATAAGACAGGTGATGGGTATAGATCAGAAAAAGGGATAAACAGCTGGCAGAACGGTTAGAGTCCAGACCTCAGGCAGGGCGTATCCACTGAAGGCCAGGAGTCACACATCACATATGGGATGGAAGTCAGAAAACAAGACTAACTGCAACACCCACTACGTGGCAAAACACCTTTCATTAATGTGGGAAAGAGACGTGCTAAAGGTGGGGCAGATTATCCTCCAAAGGGTTTTTGCACTAAAAAAACCTCCTTGACTGGATGCTTAAGTTTTCGTGTTTTCTCTGTTATCTGTCCATGGATCACCTCATGGTACTAGGAGAGACGTTGTAGGACCAACGGAATGCATGAAGTTTGATGGGTGAACACTGTGGTTGCACGGTACATGATTACACTCATGTCTAGCTTAATCACCAGAGTTGATGGAAAAAAATATTTATGTGGTTGTAGTTTTTGTCTGAGACAATGGGCTTTGGAGTCAGATACAAAAAATATTCTTAAACCAAGTCAAATATATATACAATATCAAGATGTTCGCTAGTGTGGTATTTTATGCAGCGAGGCACCTCATTTTTATAAGTATTAATTCATAGATGCTTGCCAATTGAAGGTACTATTATTTGATATTCATAGATACATGACAATTGAAGGTACTGTTATGTGATATTCATAGATGCATGAAGATATCATAATCTTCAACAAATACTAAAAATAGACCTAGATAACAATTGTTACATCTGCACCTATCAGGCGCCCTCCCTTCCCCCAGCACACATTTTGCACAGGGGCAGGTATGTGAGCGTCGAGTAATTTGCACACATGCGCTACATTTTGCACATGTACAAATTTATTTTGGAAATTTCATCATATACAAAATGCACTTTTATTTATCGTAGAATTAACATTGTCAGTAGTAAATGGGCTTTTGTTAAGCATTACCTACTTTTTTAAGCATCTAAGAACGAGTATCACCCACATTTTAGAACATCTCAGAAGGATGAAAATATGAGAGTTTTAAATTTTACTTCCTTGTGCATACTGATCTCGCCTGCAAAACCCTGAATTCACTATGCTATCACATTACCAGTGCATCTAAGCTATAACAGAGAAGGTTGATTTAAAGTCACTTACACGACAGCTGCAATGTCACATACGCCATCGGCTCTCTGAATCTCGCAGTTGAGTACCCTGCTTAAAGCCTTCTTAGAGATGTGATTGCCCACTTCGGTGCAGCAACTGATGCCATTAGGGGAGAATGCTGCAATGAAAAGGGTAAATATACAGTAGGTCTCGATGCTGCAACATAGTATGGCTAGACTGCGAGTGGAATACTGCACAATACAGACAAATGTGTAACAGCACAACAATGTCACAACTCTGAGCTGTGAACCTCGTAACATACATGTACAATTTTCTGCAATGTAAAGTCACTGGCGTACTACAGCCAATACAGAGAGGTGGGCACTGCCAACTTTCTCTCTGGGGTAAGCACAAGCTGGTGGCAACAGTGTTTTGCTTTCTTACATAGATAATCTGCCTGCTGTGCTTTTGCTTAATTTCTAGGTCGTGAAGAAAACGCCGTAGGACCTCATTCGTCTTCACCTCATTGACTAACTGGCTGACTGACTGACTCTGGTCTGAATATGAATCTATGCTTGCCCTGTTATCCAGCAATGTTTCTCTACAGATAGGCTTCGGCTACGTAAGTACCTCTAAGCACTGCAGCCATGGAAGAAAGATTTTTCTTACAGCATAAGAGAATTCCTCAAAACCTTTCTTCAATTGAGAAAAGAGCTGTAGACCCACCTCTTTGGAGAATGCTACATACGAATGATTTCCCAACAATAACGCTGGCATATCATAGTCAAATACATTATTTGAGAAGCAGAGCATGAGCGAGTTTAAGGGGCAGTGTGAAGGGCTAGTACTGTGGATTGTGAGGGTTATACAATGAGGCTCTTTACAAGCCCCTTGTGGTGCCGTAGCGTATTTGTTTTTAACGCAATGGCGGCTCAGAACAGTCCCCACCCCACGCCGTATTTACAAACTGGCGCAGTGTCACCATTGCACCAGTTTGTAACCTCTTGCGCCACATTATACCTGCGCCAGGTATAATGTATGCAAGGGAGGCGTTCCCCCGCAGGGAGGCCCAAAGAAATGGACTAGTGAAATCTAGAAGATTTCACTGCGCCATTCTAGTGACATTGTTTAACGCCTGCCCAGGGCAGACGTTATACTGCAGCTAGGCTCTTTTCAATGGGCCTCTCCGAGCTTTGCTAGACTAGTGTCAACATTTTTGACACTAGTCGTAGCAAAGCGCCACAACTGCATAAAAAAATTTGACGCAGTTGTGCTAATGAGCACCATGGTGTGCTGTGTAATAAATACAGCGCTACCATGGTGTTGTTAGGGGGTGCAGGACAACGCAAGGAAACTGGTGCATCAGAGCCAATGCACCTGTTCCTTGTAAGTGAGGCCCAATGTGTTGTAAAATAACCAAAAGATTTAAGAACTTCGAGAACGTGTGTGTGTGTGTGTGTGTGTTTTTGTCTGTGTGTGCAAGTAAAAATCCTAGATGAAATCTGACAGCCATCTCACCACACCTGACTGAAAGCATCGGTACCCAACTAGTCATTAGGCACTACATTTATTAGTGGGTGTAACACCCCACACACCCCCATGAAGCTAAACCCCCGCTTAAGAGCAAACATGAGGAAGAGATGCTCTAAACGTCATAGCTGGACAATACTTAAAGCACAGTTAGCGTCTGCAGGAAGACATGGCAGCAGTCATTATTATTAGGCGGAGACGATGATTTATGTTGTCACCTCTATGCAAGAACCTATCTACCGGGGAGTCATTAATCCTGACTTCAAAATGTAGCTTAATAGTCATTTGTTCTGCAAAGACCCAGCACTTCAAAGCTCTGAAGTCACACACTTAATGAAAAGTTGTTTTCAGGTTGGAAACATAATGGGTAAATGTTAATCCTCGGAAACATAATAAACATAGCAGTTTGGGACTGGCAGGATATTGTAACAGTAAAATTCACAGTCAGACTTTGGCAGATAGGACGTTTCTGTAGGGTGGAGGCCATTGGCTCTAGAAGTATACTAACACTAATAATCTGTTTTCTATATACCACTTCATACTGCTATTTCTATGTGCCGTAATGAGCAGCTATTACCATTACGTGAAAGGGTAAGTAGGAAAGGATGAGCCTCCCTTGCTGGGATCAGAACTGAAGCAAAAAGAATAGATAATGGAAGGAATGCTGAACAATATCTTACATTTACCCACAGTCACAGATCTGGGCTTGAATCCATCATTTTTTTGCTTGACACGCTATTCCAGTTTGGACCAAGCCATATGCAAATCAGCCTTGACCCTGCTCCTCATGGGAACAGTCCAGCCCAAACTACCAGGCCAGCTCCTCCCTGGACTGGCAACAAGCATCCTGGGACCGGTTTCATGGTATCACCCCTCATTAGCCATGCTAGCTTGAATCCAGTGGCATAGTGAGCACGGGACCCAATTTTGGGCATACCCTTAGAAATCATGACATCACCATAATTGTCACTGATTCATTCTGCTAAATGTTAGGACAGGAGAGATGGTTGAGTGCTTATATTTTTCAACTGCAAATCTGATTGATCCAGTCAACCCTTTTTAGTTTCAAGCCTGTGTCTCATGCGCTTGCGAGACGCTTTAGTAGTTAGAAAAGTGCTAGGAGCCCCATCCATGTCACGTCAATATCTTTCAGTGGTTCGTGGGCTTGCCTGTTAAAATCTGCTTGCTTTCATTAGTGGAAGGCATGCATCCGTCATGCCTTTTCTGGTGGTTAGCCCTCCTCGAGCGCAGCGACCAAGTACTGAAAACATGCGAAGCTCGCTGTTTTCCGTCCGGTTTGTGGACTACTTTTTATCTTTTTTCACAGCGCGATCTCACTTGGCAGAAGTCGAGCATTTCCATGACATCGACCCTGTTACATAGTTAATTGCACTTTTGCCGGGTACGTAGATAATTGCACTTTTGCAGATAGGTTTCACTACGAGTAAACTGTAGCAGCGCCATCGCACCCTTTTTTTCCATTTAATGTGGCAAGAAAAGTCTGGTTGGGAGTTTAGAACTGCTAATAGCTCTAACTCAGAGAAATGCGAGACCCGTTGCATTCCAAATGCATGTTTATCTCTGTCATCACACCTAGCTTCAATCAGACCCTAACTCTCCAAACCTACTTTCCTCTGCTTTTTCTTCCTACACTGTAGTCTGTTATCTTTCCTTCTTTCCCCTTACTGTATGGGTCACAGTGGACATAGAGACAGACATAGAAAAAAGCTGCTGTTCAAGGGTTTGAGGCTGGGTACAGAACACCTCTTGATGAAAATTATCCAATTTGTTTCAGAATTGCTGGTATCCTTTTCCATAATACACCAAATTGTAATTTCATGAGTCAGTTGTTGTCAGGCTGATGTTCTTCATTGTCTTTGTTCATTAAAATATCACATATTCACTTCGATCCACTAAAATCAATGGGAAATATGCTAGAGTACCCATTAGGTACACTGGGCACTCTTAGAGTAGGTGATTTCGGTCACATCATAATTTATATCTGACACTCTGCGTGTACTAAATACCTTCTTGCACAAATCGAATGGAACACAATCTGTGCACAGCTCATTAAGCAATGCCATGTTTCACAGTTTACTACCTGAAAAAGTACCCTTGAAAGAATACTCAACGTTTATTCAACATTTTTGTAATCTGTCAGCCAAAATATATATATAATCATACAGGTTCAACAATACATGTATGCTACGCTGCCACAATAGCACCAAATAATTAATGGTACTCCACATTTTCCATTGGGAATTAAAAATTATTTATTCCTCTTATTTCTTGACGTTTTCTTCCTACAGGCTATTTTTCCTCGTGCATGTGAAGATAATTGAACACTGGTCAATGATTTCATAGTACAAGATATTTAAAGTCACCCTTGAACACTTTAGAAATGTGAAAAGTAAAATAGTCCAAGACTGCCCTAAAGATAGTGCTTCATTTCTGCAGGTGGCTGCAGGTAGGTACCATCTGCACTCATTTTTGAGAATTACTTTTCATCATCAGGCTTCGATCCTGAGCAAGAGACAGAAAGGCAACTATTGGAGTATATTGGAGGAAGAGAAATACTTAGAAACCTGTGCCAACGGGAGGAAGAAAGGATGAAAAAGAACCCGCAACAATGAGATAAAGAGACAGGAAGTGTGAGTTGTGTACGAAAAAGGCATGACCTGGGATCAAAGCTATTTAACCTTGCTATTTGACAGCACCCTCAGTCGGTCCCTAAGAAAGGCCGTGGGTCTCTCATATACTTTTTTTTGTATAAACTGAACACTAGCTATATCTCAGACTTTCACTAAATATGGCATGCACACAGAGAGCACAGGAACATGGGCTTGTTTCAAGCATGGCGAAAAACAATCAAGTTTGTCTTTGCCTATAATTCTAGTGTGTGCTGAATAAATAAAGTAATATTCAGCGCCTTTCCGGAAATGGGGTATGTACAGTACTTAGCTAAAATTCATTAAATGTATTCTTATCTCATAAACAATCATTTTTGACATCCCAAACTCAAATTGGACTTGGTTATTTGATGGGTCATAGAGCTCAGCCCTGAAATCTACTGACTTTTTTACCAGTGCCTCATATAAGCACTTGCAGTGACTAAGCAGTAATGCAGATGGAGATACAAAGTTATTTTTTTACTCAGGAGATCATTATTGGTGATAATGATTACCCTATTTTATAAAGTAGTGTTATTCATGCCACAAAGGTGTAAAAATGTAAACCATTGCCAGTTTATACTGCTAGAAATAATATGTGGCAAATATTATATGCCCCAGTGATATACTCTTACTGGCTTGGCCATACCCCAACAGAACCATGAATTAAATGTGACATCCTCCTGTCTGTTGATGCATAAGGTCTATACAAATAAATGGAGGGTGCGTAAAGGATATCTTTATGTTGTGATTGACTTCCATAGGAAGCCACTATCATTTACATCATATTCTGAATCTGGTAATTCACAGCCATGATGCTGCAACAGTAGATGACGAAAAACCTCCGGCGGCAGATCCTTCTCATACCTCGCCGCCAAAACCTGGAACACGCTCACTACCAACCTGCGACAGACCCAAGACCTGCTCACCTTCAGAAGACTCCTCAAGACCTGGCTCTTCGATCAGTAACAACAGCTCACCCCCCCCCCCCCCCCCAGCGCCTAGAAACCCTCACGGGTAAGTAGAGCGCTTTACAAATTCAATGACTGATTGATTGATTGATTGAACTCATTACACACTGTTGCCACATTCTACAGGTCTTCCAGGCCAGGCCGACACAGCTGTCTGAGAGCTTGGCATTCTAGTGTTGTTTGTCTGCTTTGACTGAAAGCAGAAAGCCCAGATGCAAGTGGAGAAAGGAAGGCAGAGAAGGTGGTGGGGGTTGGTTAAGGCTGGCAGGAAATGTATTTTTTCACAAACGGTTATGAAGGAAAGGTAGTGTTATGTGTGGCTCCCACGTTGCTCCTATCCCCCTTCATAGCAGTTGGAAGCAAGGGAAACTTTTGGGGGCCATACATAACAAAATTATAGGTGGGCAAAAAATTAAGCGTTAGGTTCCGGATGACATCTTAGAGAACTCGAGCTTTGCTCTCATCTATTAGATCTCACTCAGAACTCCTTGTTAAAAAAAAACATTCCCATAATTCACTGATACCCCTATATAATTCTACATGGTGTGTATGGCTCTCATTGAGAACCACTATCATGAATACAAGATTCTAAATGTGGCTTTTCACTGCTATGATTCAACAACAGTGGACAGCAATTCACTTCACTTACTTTTTGCTACATCATAAATGAATTCTAGACTCTTCTGATGGGGCTTTGTGACAGCCTGTCAGTGCAGCGCAGATTCTCTGCTTCGCCTGAGGGAAGAGGGCACAGCTTTGGTAGGGGATGGTTGGATGCACAGAGGGTGATGGGTTGGGTGACTTAAGGGCAGTTTTTTTTTACATTTGGGACAGAGGGGAAGCCATGTTACTCACTGATGTCTATCTATAATGCGTCGTATTGTATTCTTGAATAAACCTTGAAGGATTCTTGTAACATGACACATCTCAAAAGCCAAGTTCGAGTGGTCTGTAAAAACCACGAGAACGCCGAAGTGATATAAAAACCAGTAATGCATGATGATCAAATCGCATGGCGTAGGGGGTTTTCAAGTCACAGAGAAAAGTGACGCACTTCACGCGATTATAAATGCATGTATAGCCACGAGGACGGAAAGGCCCCTAGAACTTACGCGGACCCTGCTCGTTGGCGGCAAGCAAGGTGTTTCCCATGCAGCAGCCGCACAGACTCCACAGCAAGCTTACTCCTGTGCCAGCATGCGAAGAAAAAACATGCAAATGGCACGCTCAAGTTTTTTTTTTCTGTACACAGTTTGTGATGTAGTTTTAGCAACCCCTTCTAACAACACGCGACAACTTTGACGTGTAGGGTGGCATCGTAAAACGACAGGTAACAAAGGCACCCTAAGGACCACCGTATGCTTTTTACTGTGCGCGTGTACATTGTATAGAACTTCAATCTCAGGGAAACTAACTTTCTGGTATCAAAGAAGGCACCAACAGTTGACACGCAACTCACCCTCGGAGGGCTGGAACCAGCGCAAGAGCACGAGTCCGGCCAGGACTGTCAAAACTTTTGGGTCCATTGTGCACCTTGTCGGTGGCGCGATAGAACAATTGTGGTGCTACTTCCGAATCTCTTCCTCTTGCAAGAAGACGCTGCTGGGGTTTAAATACAGTGCGCTCTCCCCACCCCCGCGCGAGCTGAAATCTGATCACAGTGTCCTGTCTTACCTGAGACAGAAAGCGAAACACTACGCACTAAAAACTGCAACACGTTTTTCAACATTTTTCATATGCTTTCAATATGTTCTGATGCCAAAGACTCATTTCAGTTCAACAGAAAGGCAAGATCCAACAGATTTCCCACATTCAAACCAGTTTTTTAATCGTACATCAACATCAAAATCTACCAAAAGTAGACCTATCAAATGTTTATTTTAGCAGAAAGCACGTATTTCCTTTGTTTCTGTTTAACTGCTTTTTTCGATGTTGTCTAAGGAAAGTTTCACTTTATAAAAATGCCGAAAGTAGCCTTATTGACATTGATTTCTTTCGGGTGGGGACATTCTAATACGTGGCTGCTCGAAAGGAATCTTCATTCCTACAGTTCACCCCCTTTTTGTTCTAGTTTGCTATAGGAAGATGCTTAAAACCAATTCACTAGTGCTAATTGGGATTCCATCGTATTTGTTAAATACCTACTATGGCGCCTGATCGTTATATGCCATTGTAGGAAGTTGGCTCTGTATGTGCTATTTCAAAGTAAGGAATAGCATGCACAGAGTCCAAGGGTTCCCCTTAGAGGTAAGATAGTGGCAAAAAGAGATAATACTAATGCTCTATTTTGTGGTAGTGTGGTCGAGCACTAGGCTTATCCAAGGAGTAGTGTTAAGCATTTGTTGTACATACACATAGACAATAAATGAGGTACACACGCTCAGAGACAAATCCAGCCAATAGGTTTTGTTATAGAAAAATATCTTTTCTTAGTTTATTTTAAGAACCACAGGTTCAAATTCTACATGTAATATCTCATTCGAAAGGTATTGCAGGTAAGTACTTTAGGAACTTCAAATCATCAAAATTGCATGTATATTTTTCAAGTTATTCACAAATAGCTGTTTTAAAAGTGGACACAGTGCAATTTTCACAGTTCCTAGGGGAGGTAAGTATTTGTTAGGTTAACCAGGTAAGTAAGACACTTACAGGGCTCAGTTCTTGGTCCAAGGTAGCCCACCGTTGGGGGTTCAGAGCAACCCCAAAGTCACCACACCAGCAGCTCAGGGCCGGTCAGGTGCAGAGTTCAAAGTGGTGCCCAAAACACATAGGCTAGAATGGAGAGAAGGGGGTGCCCCGGTTCCGGTCTGCTTGCAGGTAAGTACCCGCGTCTTCGGAGGGCAGACCAGGGGGGTTTTGTAGGGCACCGGGGGGGACACAAGCCCACACAGAAATTTCACCCTCAGCGGCGCGGGGGCGGCCGGGTGCAGTGTAGAAACAAGCGTCGGGTTCGCAATGTTAGTCTATGAGAGATCTCGGGATCTCTTCAGCGCTGCAGGCAGGCAAGGGGGGGATTCCTCGGGGAAACCTCCACTTGGGCAAGGGAGAGGGACTCCTGGGGGTCACTTCTCCAGTGAAAGTCCGGTCCTTCAGGTCCTGGGGGCTGCGGGTGCAGGGTCTCTCCCAGGCGTCGGGACTTTAGGTTCAAAGAGTCGCGGTCAGGGGAAGCCTCGGGATTCCCTCTGCAGGCGGCGCTGTGGGGGCTCAGGGGGGACAGGTTTTGGTACTCACAGTATCAGAGTAGTCCTGGGGTCCCTCCTGAGGTGTTGGATCGCCACCAGCCGAGTCGGGGTCGCCGGGTGCAGTGTTGCAAGTCTCACGCTTCTTGCGGGGAGCTTGCAGGGTTCTTTAAAGTTGCTGGAAACAAAGTTGCAGCTTTTCTTGGAGCAGGTCCGCTGTCCTCGGGAGTTTCTTGTCTTTTCGAAGCAGGGGCAGTCCTCAGAGGATGTCGAGGTCGCTGGTCCCTTTGGAAGGCGTCGCTGGAGCAGGATCTTTGGAAGGCAGGAGACAGGCCGGTGAGTTTCTGGAGCCAAGGCAGTTGTCGTCTTCTGGTCTTCCTCTGCAGGGGTTTTCAGCTAGGCAGTCCTTCTTCTTGTAGTTGCAGGAATCTAATTTTCTAGGGTTCAGGGTAGCCCTTAAATACTAAATTTAAGGGCGTGTTTAGGTCTGGGGGGTTAGTAGCCAATGGCTACTAGCCCTGAGGGTGGGTACACCCTCTTTGTGCCTCCTCCCAAGGGGAGGGGGTCACAATCCTAACCCTATTGGGGGAATCCTCCATCTGCAAGATGGAGGATTTCTAAAAGTTAGAGTCACCTCAGCTCAGGACACCTTAGGGGCTGTCCTGACTGGCCAGTGACTCCTCCTTGTTTTTCTCATTATCTTCTCCGGCCTTGCCGCCAAAAGTGGGGCCTGGCCGGAGGGGGCGGGCAACTCCACTAGCTGGAGTGTCCTGCTGGGTTGGCACAAAGGAGGTGAGCCTTTGAGGCTCACCGCCAGGTGTGACAATTCCTGCCTGGGGGAGGTGTTAGCATCTCCACCCAGTGCAGGCTTTGTTACTGGCCTCAGAGTGACAAAGGCACTCTCCCCATGGGGCCAGCAACATGTCTCGGTTTGTGGCAGGCTGCTAAAACTAGTCAGCCTACACAGATAGTCGGTTAAGTTTCAGGGGGCACCTCTAAGGTGCCCTCTGGGGTGTATTTGACAATAAAATGTACACTGGCATCAGTGTGCATTTATTGTGCTGAGAAGTTTGATACCAAACTTCCCAGTTTTCAGTGTAGCCATTATGGTGCTGTGGAGTTCGTGTTTGACAAACTCCCAGACCATATACTCTTATGGCTACCCTGCACTTACAATGTCTAAGGTTTTGTTTAGACACTTTAGGGGTACCATGCTCATGCACTGGTACCCTCACCTATGGTATAGGGCACCCTGCCTTAGGGCTGTAAGGCCTGCTAGAGGGGTGTCTTACCTATACTGCATAGGCAGTGAGAGGCTGGCATGGCACCCTGAGGGGAGTGCCATGTCGACTTACTCGTTTTGTCCTCACTAGCACACACAAGCTGGCAAGCAGTGTGTCTGTGCTGAGTGAGAGGTCTCCAGGGTGGCATAAGACATGCTGCAGCCCTTAGAGACCTTCCTTGGCATCAGGGCCCTTGGTACTAGAAGTACCAGTTACAAGGGACTTATCTGGATGCCAGGGTCTGCCAATTGTGGATACAAAAGTACAGGTTAGGGAAAGAACACTGGTGCTGGGGCCTGGTTAGCAGGCCTCAGCACACTTTCAATTGTAAACATAGCATCAGCAAAGGCAAAAAGTCAGGGGGCAACCATGCCAAGGAGGCATTTCCTTACACAACCCCCCCCCAAACGAAAGAGGATGAGACTAACCTTTCCCAAGAGAGTCTTCATTTTCTAAGTGGAAGAACCTGGAAAGGCCATCTGCATTGGCATGGGCAGTCCCAGGTCTGTGTTCCACTATAAAGTCCATTCCCTGTAGGGAGATGGACCACCTCAACAGTTTAGGATTTTCACCTTTCATTTGCATCAGCCATTTGAGAGGTCTGTGGTCAGTTTGAACTAGGAAGTGAGTCCCAAAGAGGTATGGTCTCAGCTTCTTCAGGGACCAAACCACAGCAAAGGCCTCCCTCTCAATGGCACTCCAACGCTGCTCCCTGGGGAGTAACCTCCTGCTAATGAAAGCAACAGGCTGGTCAAGGCCATCATCATTTGTTTGGGACAAAACTGCCCCTATCCCATGTTCAGAGGCATCAGTCTGCACAATGAACTGCTTAGAATAATCTGGAGCTTTTAGAACTGGTGCTGAGCACATTGCTTGTTTCAGGGTGTCAAAGGCCTGTTGGCATTCCACAGTCCAGTTCACTTTCTTGGGCATTTTCTTGGAGGTGAGTTCAGTGAGGGCTGTCACAATGGATCCATATCCCTTCACAAACCTCCTGTAATACCCAGTCAAGCCAAGGAATGCCCTGACTTGAGTCTGGGTTTTTGGAGCTACCCAGTCCAGAATAGTCTGGATCTTGGGTTGGAGTGGCTGGACTTGGCCTCCACCTACAAGGTGTCCCAAGTAAACCACAGTTCCCTGCCCTATCTGGCATTTGGATGCCTTGATAGAGAGGCCTGCAGATTGCAGAGCCTTCAAAACCTTCTTCAGGTGGACCAGGTGATCCTGCCAGGTGGAGCTAAAGACAGCAATATCATCAAGATAAGCTGTGCTAAAGGACTCCAAGCCAGCAAGGACTTGATTCACCAACCTTTGGAAGGTGGCAGGGGCATTCTTTAAACCAAAGGGCATAACAGTAAACTGATAATGCCCATCAGGTGTGGAGAATGCTGTTTTCTCTTTGGCTCCAGGTGACATTTTTATTTGCCAGTACCCTGCTGTCAAGTCAAAGGTACTTAAGAATTTGGCAGCACCTAATTTGTCTATGAGCTCATCAGCTCTTGGAATTGGATGAGCATCTGTCTTGGTGACAGAATTGAGCCCTCTGTAGTCCACACAAAACCTCATCTCTTTCTTTCCATCTTTGGTGTGAGGTTTGGGGACTAAGACCACTGGGCTAGCCCAGGGGCTGTCAGAGCGCTCAATTACTCCCAATTCCAGCATCTTGTAGACTTCCACCTTGATCCTTTCCTTAACATGGTCAGATTGTCTAAAGATTTTGTTCTTGACAGGCATGCTGTCTCCTGTGTCCACATCATGGGTACACAGGTGTGTCTGACCAGGGGTTAAGGAGAAGAGTTCAGGAAACTGTTGTAGGACTCTCCTACAATCAGCTTGCTGTTGGCCAGAGAGGGTGTCTGAGTAGATCACTCCATCTACTGTGCCATCTTTTGGGTCTGATGACAGAAGATCAGGGAGAGGTTCACTCTCTGCCTCCTGATCCTCATCTGTTACCATCAACAGATTGACATCAGCCCTGTCGTGGAAGAGCTTAAGGCGGTTTACATGGATCACCCTCTTGGGGCTCCTGCTTGTGCCCAGGTCCACCAGGTAGGTGACCTGACTCTTCCTTTCTAGTACTGGGTAAGGGCCACTCCATTTGTCCTGGAGTGCCCTGGGAGCCACAGGCTCCAGAACCCAGACTTTCTGCCCTGGTTGGAACTCAACCAGTGCAGCCTTTTGGTCATACCAAAACTTCTGGAGCTGTTGGCTGGCCTCAAGGTTTTTGGTTGCCTTTTCCATGTACTCTGCCATTCTAGAGCGAAGGCCAAGTACATAGTCCACTATGTCCTGTTTAGGCTCATGGAGAGGTCTCTCCCAGCCTTCTTTAACAAGGGCAAGTGGTCCCCTTACAGGATGACCAAACAGAAGTTCAAAGGGTGAGAATCCTCCTCCCTTCTGTGGCACCTCTCTGTAAGCGAAAAGCAGACATGGCAAGAGGACATCCCATCTCCTTTTGAGCTTTTCTGGGAGCCCCATGATCATGCCTTTTAATGTCTTGTTGAATCTCTCAACCAAGCCATTAGTTTGTGGATGGTATGGTGTAGTGAATTTATAAGTCACTCCACACTCATTCCACATGTGCTTTAGGTATGCTGACATGAAGTTGGTACCTCTGTCAGACACCACCTCCTTAGGGAAACCCACTCTGGTAAAGATACCAATGAGGGCCTTGGCTACTGCAGGGGCAGTAGTCGACCTAAGGGGAATAGCTTCAGGATACCTGGTAGCATGATCCACTACTACCAGGATATACATATTTCCTGAGGCTGTGGGAGGTTCTAGTGGACCAACTATGTCCACACCCACTCTTTCAAAGGGCACCCCCACCACTGGAAGTGGAATGAGGGGGGCCTTTGGATGCCCACCTGTCTTACCACTGGCTTGACAGGTGGGGCAGGAGAGGCAAAACTCCTTAACCATGTTGGACATATTGGGCCAGTAGAAGTGGTTGACTAACCTCTCCCACGTCTTGGTTTGTCCCAAATGTCCAGCAAGGGGAATGTCATGGGCCAATGTTAGGATGAACTTCCTGAACAGCTGAGGCACTACCACTCTCCTAGTGGCACCAGGTTTGGGGTCTCTGGCCTCAGTGTACAGGAGTCCATCTTCCCAATAGACCCTATGCGTTCCATTTTTCTTGCCTTTGGACTCTTCAGCAGCTTGCTGCCTAAGGCCTTCAAGAGAGGGACAGGTTTCTTGTCCCTTACACAGCTCCTCCCTTGAGGGTCCCCCTGGGCCTAAGAGCTCAACCTGATAAGGTTCAAGCTCCAAAGGCTCAGTTCCCTCAGAGGGCAGAACTTCTTCCTGAGAAGAGAGGTTCCCTTTCTTTTGCTGTGTTGCAGTTGGTTTCCCAACTGACTTTCCTTTCCTCTTGGTAGGCTGGGCCATTCTTCCAGACTCCAGCTCTACTTGTTCACCCTGTGCCTTGCATTGTGCTCTTGTTTTCACACACACCAGTTCAGGGATACCCAGCATTGCTGCATGGGTTTTTAGTTCTACCTCAGCCCATGCTGAGGACTCCAGGTCATTTCCAAGCAGACAGTCCACTGGGATATTTGAGGAGAACACCACCTGTTTCAGGCCATTGACCCCTCCCCATTCTAAAGTAACCATTGCCATGGGATGTACTTTTCTCTGATTGTCAGCGTTGGTGACTGTGTAAGTTTTTCCAGTCAGGTATTGGCCAGGGGAAACCAGTTTCTCTGTCACCATGGTGACACTGGCACCTGTATCCCTCAGGCCCTCTATTCTAGTCCCATTAATTAAGAGTTGCTGTCTGTATTTTTGCATGTTAGGCGGCCAGACAGCTAGTGTGGCTAAATCCACCCCACCCTCAGAAACTAGAATAGCTTCAGTGTGGACCCTGATTTGCTCTGGGCACACTGTTGATCTCACTTGGAGACTAGCCATACCAGTGTTACCTGGATGGGAGTTTGGAGTGGAACCTTTCTTGGGACAGGCCTTGTCTCCAGTTTGGTGTCCATGCTGTTTACAGCTATGACACCAGGCCTTTTTGGGATCAAAGTTTTTACCCTTGTACCCATTGTTTTGTGAAGAGGCTCTGGGCCCACCCTCCTGTGCAGGTTTTTGGGGGCCTGTAGAAGACTCTTTACTATTTTTAGTTTTGGTTGTCTCATCACCCTTCCCCTGGGGAGTCTTTGTGACCCCTTTCTTTTGGTCACCCCCTGTTGAAGTCTTGGACACCCTTGTCTTGACCCAATGGTCCGCCTTCTTTCCCAATTCTTGGGGAGAAATTGGTCCTAGGTCTACCAGATGCTGATGCAGTTTATCATTGAAACAATTACTTAACAGGTGTTCTTTCACAAATAAATTGTACAGCCCATCATAATTACTTACACCACTGCCTTGGATCCAACCATCTAGTGTTTTCACTGAGTAGTCAACAAAGTCAACCCAGGTCTGGCTCGAGGATTTTTGAGCCCCCCTGAACCTAATCCTGTACTCCTCAGTGGAGAATCCAAAGCCCTCAATCAGGGTACCCTTCATGAGGTCATAAGATTCTGCATCTTTTCCAGAGAGTGTGAGGAGTCTATCCCTACACTTTCCAGTGAACATTTCCCAAAGGAGAGCACCCCAGTGAGATCTGTTCACTTTTCTGGTTACACAAGCCCTCTCAAAAGCTGTGAACCACTTGGTGATGTCATCACCATCTTCAAATTTTGTCACAATCCCTTTGGGGATTTTTAACATGTCAGGAGAATCTCTGACCCTATTTATATTGCTGCCACCATTGATGGGTCCTAGGCCCATCTCTTGTCTTTCCCTTTCTATGGCTAGGAGCTGTCTCTCTAAAGCCAATCTTTTGGCCATCCTGGCTAACAGGAGGTCATCTTCACTGAGAGCATCCTCAGTGATTTCAGAAATGTGGGACCCTCCTGTGAGGGACTCACTATTTCTGACTAACACAGTTGGAGACAGGACTTGAGGGGTCCTGTTCTCCCTATTTAGGACTGGAGGAGGGACATTGGCCTCCAAGTCACTAATTTCTTCCTCTGTGAGGTCATCATCAGAGGGGTTGGCTTTTTCAAACTCTGCCAACAGCTCCTGGAGCTGAATTTTGGTAGGTCTGGAGCCAATGGTTATTTTTTTGATATTACAGAGAGACCTTAGCTCCCTCATCTTAAGATGGAGGTAAGGTGTGGTGTCGAGTTCCACCACCTGTATCTCTGTATCAGACATTATTCTGCTAAGAGTTGGAATACTTTTTAAAGAATCTAAAACTGTTTCTAGAATCTAATTTCAAACTTTTAACAAACTTTTAAACTCTAAAAGACAATGCTAAACAGGGACTTAACACACAAGGCCCTAGCAGGACTTTTAAGAATTTTGAAAAATTTCAAATTGCAAAAATCAATTTCTAATGACAATTTTGGAATTTGTCGTGTGATCAGGTATTGGCTGAGTAGTCCAGCAAATGCAAAGTCTTGTACCCCACCGCTGATCCACCAATGTAGGAAGTTGGCTCTGTATGTGCTATTTCAAAGTAAGGAATAGCATGCACAGAGTCCAAGGGTTCCCCTTAGAGGTAAGATAGTGGCAAAAAGAGATAATACTAATGCTCTATTTTGTGGTAGTGTGGTCGAGCAGTAGGCTTATCCAAGGAGTAGTGTTAAGCATTTGTTGTACATACACATAGACAATAAATGAGGTACACACACTCAGAGACAAATCCAGCCAATAGGTTTTGTTATAGAAAAATATCTTTTCTTAGTTTATTTTAAGAACCACAGGTTCAAATTCTACATGTAATATCTCATTCGAAAGGTATTGCAGGTAAGTACTTTAGGAACTTCAAATCATCAAAATTGCATGTATACTTTTCAAGTTATTCACAAATAGCTGTTTTAAAAGTGGACACTTAGTGCAATTTTCACAGTTCCTAGGGGAGGTAAGTATTTGTTAGGTTAACCAGGTAAGTAAGACACTTACAGGGCTCAGTTCTTGGTCCAAGGTAGCCCACCGTTGGGGGTTCAGAGCAACCCCAAAGTCACCACACCAGCAGCTCAGGGCCGGTCAGGTGCAGAGTTCAAAGTGGTGCCCAAAACACATAGGCTAGAATGGAGAGAAGGGGGTGCCCCGGTTCCGGTCTGCTTGCAGGTAAGTACCCGCGTCTTCGGAGGGCAGACCAGGGGGGTTTTGTAGGGCACCGGGGGGGACACAAGCCCACACAGAAATTTCACCCTCAGCGGCGCGGGGGCGGCCGGGTGCAGTGTAGAAACAAGCGTCGGGTTCGCAATGTTAGTCTATGAGAGATCTCGGGATCTCTTCAGCGCTGCAGGCAGGCAAGGGGGGGATTCCTCGGGGAAACCTCCACTTGGGCAAGGGAGAGGGACTCCTGGGGGTCACTTCTCCAGTGAAAGTCCGGTCCTTCAGGTCCTGGGGGCTGCGGGTGCAGGGTCTCTCCCAGGCGTCGGGACTTTAGGTTCAAAGAGTCGCGGTCAGGGGAAGCCTCGGGATTCCCTCTGCAGGCGGCGCTGTGGGGGCTCAGGGGGGACAGGTTTTGGTACTCACAGTATCAGAGTAGTCCTGGGGTCCCTCCTGAGGTGTTGGATCGCCACCAGCCGAGTCGGGGTCGCCGGGTGCAGTGTTGCAAGTCTCACGCTTCTTGCGGGGAGCTTGCAGGGTTCTTTAAAGTTGCTGGAAACAAAGTTGCAGCTTTTCTTGGAGCAGGTCCGCTGTCCTCGGGAGTTTCTTGTCTTTTCGAAGCAGGGGCAGTCCTCAGAGGATGTCGAGGTCGCTGGTCCCTTTGGAAGGCGTCGCTGGAGCAGGATCTTTGGAAGGCAGGAGACAGGCCGGTGAGTTTCTGGAGCCAAGGCAGTTGTCGTCTTCTGGTCTTCCTCTGCAGGGGTTTTCAGCTAGGCAGTCCTTCTTCTTGTAGTTGCAGGAATCTAATTTTCTAGGGTTCAGGGTAGCCCTTAAATACTAAATTTAAGGGCGTGTTTAGGTCTGGGGGGTTAGTAGCCAATGGCTACTAGCCCTGAGGGTGGGTACACCCTCTTTGTGCCTCCTCCCAAGGGGAGGGGGTCACAATCCTAACCCTATTGGGGGAATCCTCCATCTGCAAGATGGAGGATTTCTAAAAGTTAGAGTCACCTCAGCTCAGGACACCTTAGGGGCTGTCCTGACTGGCCAGTGACTCCTCCTTGTTTTTCTCATTATCTTCTCCGGCCTTGCCGCCAAAAGTGGGGCCTGGCCGGAGGGGGCGGGCAACTCCACTAGCTGGAGTGTCCTGCTGGGTTGAAACAAAGGAGGTGAGCCTTTGAGGCTCACCGCCAGGTGTGACAATTCCTGCCTGGGGGAGGTGTTAGCATCTCCACCCAGTGCAGGCTTTGTTACTGGCCTCAGAGTGACAAAGGCACTCTCCCCATGGGGCCAGCAACATGTCTCGGTTTGTGGCAGGCTGCTAAAACTAGTCAGCCTACACAGATAGTCGGTTAAGTTTCAGGGGGCACCTCTAAGGTGCCCTCTGGGGTGTATTTGACAATAAAATGTACACTGGCATCAGTGTGCATTTATTGTGCTGAGAAGTTTGATACCAAACTTCCCAGTTTTCAGTGTAGCCATTATGGTGCTGTGGAGTTCGTGTTTGACAAACTCCCAGACCATATACTCTTATGGCTACCCTGCACTTACAATGTCTAAGGTTTTGTTTAGACACTGTAGGGGTACCATGCTCATGCACTGGTACCCTCACCTATGGTATAGGGCACCCTGCCTTAGGGCTGTAAGGCCTGCTAGAGGGGTGTCTTACCTATACTGCATAGGCAGTGAGAGGCTGGCATGGCACCCTGAGGGGAGTGCCATGTCGACTTACTCGTTTTGTCCTCACTAGCACACACAAGCTGGCAAGCAGTGTGTCTGTGCTGAGTGAGAGGTCTCCAGGGTGGCATAAGACATGCTGCAGCCCTTAGAGACCTTCCTTGGCATCAGGGCCCTTGGTACTAGAAGTACCAGTTACAAGGGACTTATCTGGATGCCAGGGTCTGCCAATTGTGGATACAAAAGTACAGGTTAGGGAAAGAACACTGGTGCTGGGGCCTGGTTAGCAGGCCTCAGCACACTTTCAATTGTAAACATAGCATCAGCAAAGGCAAAAAGTCAGGGGGCAACCATGCCAAGGAGGCATTTCCTTACAGCCATATTATCGTTGTCATTATATCGATGTACAAAAACATTGCATCCACAATATAGACTGCCGCGGTATCATCAATGTAGGTGTATCTAGGGACGTGTTACATTTACAGTTCTTAACTTTTGTATCACTTACCTGGACTACATACCACTAGTTGATACTGTGGATGTTGCAGGTCGATACTTCCTTCAACTGTGATATTGTGAACCCCCACCTGCCTACTGATGACTATCAGACCCCATTCTTGGGACCACAGGACAGACAGGGGCTACTGAAATCTAACCCTGGTGGTTGATGGGGGCATGGCTTGCGGAGCATGGAGGCAGCGACGTAACAGCTGAGCTCCAGCATGGCGTGGTCCTGTGTGGCCAATTATCCTACAAGAATCAGGCCCCTAGGCAGTGCTGAGCGGCTCCCCGAAAGTTTATAGGGGCGTCGCTTCTGCTGCTGCCGCGATATCTCCTGGGCGCCCCCAGGATTGAGGCCAGAGGACCGTCTGTCCCCTCCGCCAAATAAATCAACATGGTGCTGTTGCAAGCGCCTTAAAATGGAAATAAATTGAGGCTGGCCAAGCACGATCCTGTGTAGAAGTTCTTTAATTTGCCTCAAAATAGGAGCTCACAACCAACATGACATGAGCACAGGTAACAAGGAGAAAACTGTCCACTGTCACACTTACATTTAAAATTCAAGTTGTGCCATTCAAAATACAACATGTTACCTGCACACGAGCCATCAGCTTCAACAACCAAATAACAAACTGAAACTCACGAGACTCTCATAAAAGAAAACACACGCTATTGAAAATAAACAGAACGTGCTGCTGCAGAGAACCTAATGACGTAAACATGCAGCAGACGTCACAGCACGAGCCTGCGCCAAGCAGAGTGCACAACAGCAGGAGCTCATGCTGTGACAGCTGAAACTAAACAAACAGTAACACCTATACAACAGGTGCCACCGGGGGTCTGGTCTGACCACGAGCAGTGATGGCTGCTTCATTAAGGAGCTCCGTGCATTGGCGGGCCCTAGAGGGACGCAGCTGCACCTTGGATGAAGCAGGGCCTTACGATCCTGCCTGAACAGGGTCCCCCAACGCCGCCTGCCACAGACTGCCATGGCCAAGAGAGTGGGGCGATGGCCTTGAGGTTGGGTGGAGGTGGAGCTTGGCCGCGGGGCTTGGCCGCAGACTCGAGCAGCTGCCTGTCTTGGGCCCTCTGTGTGCCGGTCGGCCCGCAACGGCAGAAGAGACCTCTTGCACACACCGGAAGGCACCCCTGGTTGGGGGCCATGACCAACCCATCCTGCAGGAGCCTCGGACACCCTCTACAGGCCGGATTTTGAACCCTGAGGGCACGAGGCCTAGCGACAGGGTGGGGCAGTGACCCCAGGCCTGGAGCTCTGCTGGCTGCTCACACCTCCACCCGGGAACACAGATCCTGTCTAAACAGTGCACTTGGGACCCACAGAGGCCGCCCCCTTTTGAGCCTATTTGCAATTCTCCTGGGTCTCTGGTTGGGCTCCTCCCTACCATAGGTTACTGGAGACATGGGGACCATGCACAACTATGACATAGGGGATGCCCTCTGAATCACCACCTGTAGGTAGCTGGCCTAGTGTGTGGTGAGCACCTATGGTGTTATCACCTTATACCAGGTCCAGGTATCCACTATTAGTGAAGTGTAGGCAGTGTCTAGGAAGTCAGGGCTCTCTAAAGGTAGCTGTGGATGAGCAGCCAAGACTTATCTAGGAGACATGCAAAGATTATGCAATACCACTAAAGTCACACAGCACTTTCACACATGAAAGAACAACACAGTATTACAAAAATAAAGGTACTTTATTATAGTAACGCAAATACTAGAATACTGACTAAGCAATCCCCCAATTGGAGGTAAGTTAACACACTATTATAAACACATTAGTAAAAAGCATAGAAAACAATAAGCACTGGCAAAAGTATAGGCAAACATTGAGGGCCCTGGGGGAGGGCCAAACCATATACTAAAAAAGTGGAATGTGAAAGGCAGTGCCCCACCCGAGGAAGTGGAATCAGTAGAAGGGAGCTGGAGAAACTAGGAACCCCAAGAGGTAAGTACCAGAGTGACCCCCAGCGACCAGGAGAGCAGAGGTAAGTACCTGATTTTCCCAAAACTAACAGGAGGACGTTGGAAAAGGATTATGCAAGACCCTACCAAGACAGGAAGAATTCAAAGGTGGATCCTGACAGAAGATGACCTGCAAAGGAAGGGGACCAAGTCCAGTTCATGATGGAGTGTCCGGTTGTGGCATGAGACTACTACCCACCCTTCTGTGGATGCAGGACCAGGTCGACGGTGGATGAAGAAGGTCAGCAGTGCAGCACAGGAGATGAAAAGAAGTTCAAGAAGTGATGCAAGTGATGTCCCACATTGGCGGTTGAGATGCAATTAGTGGTGCTGGAAAACCACCAACAAGCCTTGGCAAATGCAAGAGATGGAGAAAAAGGTTTGTGAGGCTGAAGAGGACCAGTAAGGTCCAGCGGACTAGACCCAAGGAGGGGAGTCCTGGGTCACCCTCAGCAGCTGGGAGAGTCTCAAGAAGATGAGGCAGCCGCCACAGGCAACCCACTAACAGCAGGCACTGGAGTCGCAATGAGGCCCACTCAGCACACCTGAAGAGGAGTCCCTCGTCGCTGGAGCAGCAGGCAGTAGACTGTGCTTTACAGGAAGGAGTGCTGGAGGCCGGGACTACAAGGGAGGAGGAGCAAACAAGGGCTTACCATCACTCAAGTTGGACAGCTGGTAGAGAGGACCAAGGGGACCACTCCAGACCACCACCTGTGATGCAGGATGCACGCAGTTCTGGAGGAGAGCAGATCCACGCAGGCAGTCATCTTTGCAGTTGGTGCCTGCAGATGCAGGGGAGTGACTCCTTCTCTTCAAGGGCGATTCCTTCTTACATCTTGGCAGGCTGAACACTCAACACCCTCAAAGGATGCACAGCTGGGGAAATGTTGCAGTTGCTGGAAGGAGCCTGAGAAACAATGTTGCAGAGCGGAGTCATCGCTGAAGTTGCAGATTGTCAGTTCCTGGAGGGTCCAGTTGCAGTCCCTGTGGCCAGAAGATGAAGCAAACGATGCAGAGGAGTCCTGCTGGAATCTTACACATCGAATCTGAGTACCCAACTCAAGAGGGAGACCCTAAATAGCCCAGGAAAGGGGATTGATCACCTAGCAGGGTGACCACCTATCAGGAGGGAACTGTGACCTAACCTAGCCACTCAGTTGCTCCCAGGATTCAAGATGGCAGAATCAAGTGGCCACCTGGGGCAGCTCTGGGCACCACCTCTAGGGTGGTGATGGACAGGGTAGTGGTCACTCCACTTTCTTTTGCTCAATTTGGTGCCAGAGCAGCAAGCGGGGGACCCCGGTTTATTCAAGGAGGGCACCAAATGTGCCCTTCAAAGCATACCAGTGGCTTGGGGAGGCTACACCTCCCAAGCCATGTAACACCTATTTTCAAGGGGGAGAGTGTTACCTCCCTCTCCCACAGGAAACCCTTTGTTCTGCCTTCCTCTGCCTGAGCTGATAAAGCAGCAGGAGGGCACAAACCTGTCAGAGGGGTGGCAGCAGAGTGGGCCGCCAGGAGAAAAACCCCAGAAGACTGGTAGGAGCAATGCTTGGGGTCCTCTAAGGAGCCCACAGAGTGCATGAAATCATACAACCAATACTGGCAACAGTATTGGGATATGATTCTGACATGTTTGATACCAAACATGTCCAGGTTCGGAGTTACCGTTATGCAGATGGACACAGGTAAATTACCTGTGTCCAGTACAGGGTGAAAAATGGCTTCCCTGCACTTATGAAGTCCAGTGCAATAGAGCTGGAGTTTGTAGGGCCACCTCTGCTCATGCAAGGGTGCCCTCACACACAGGTACCTGCACCCTGCCCTCTGGGCTAGAAGGGCCTACCGCAGGGTTGACTTACAGTGACCCGGTGCAGTGACCTGTTGTGAAAGGGTGCATGCACCTTTTTACGCGGGCTTCAATGGCAGGCCTGCAGACACATTTTTCATGGGCTCCCATGTGTGGCACAATACATGCTGCAGCCCGTTGGGAACCCATGGTGCCCCAACGCCCAGGGTACCTAAAGTACCATATACTAGAGACTTACAAGGGGGCACCAGGATGCCAATTGTGGGTGTGCAAAAGTCCTAAGCAACCAAATTTAGAGGGAAAGAGCACAATCACTGGGGTCCTGATTAGCAGGATCCCCGTGAAAACAGTCAAAACATACTGACAGCAGGAAAAAATTGGGGGTAACTATGCCAAAATGAGGATACGCTCCTACACAACCCCCCCAAACAAAGGACAATAAGATGAACCTTGCCCAGTTGGGTCTTCATTGTCTCAGTGGAAATATCTGGAGAGTCCATCTGCATTGGAGCGGTACTCAAAGGTCTATGTTCAACTGTATAGTCCATTTCCTGTAGGGCTATGGACCGCCTCAAACGTTTTGGATTCTCACCTTTCATTTGTTTTAGCCATAGGAGGGCCTTGTGGTCTGTTTGAACAAGGAAGTGAGTGCCAAACAAGTATGGCCTCAGCTTCTTCAAAGCCCAAACCACAGCAAAGTCTCCCCTTTCTATGGCTGACCAACGCATTTCCCTGGGGGTCAACCTTTTGCTTATCAAAGCTACATATTGGTCCTGGCCCTCTTCATTCAGTTGACATGTGGCAGAAGCTAGTGTATCTATGAGCTCATCTGCCCTATCAATCAATATATCAAATCGATAGTTGCAGACAGATAGGCCTCAACCACTTCCGCCGACATGGTAATAAAGCAGGACATAAAAAAAAACATGATTAAGGTCTTGAAGGCCACTTTGACACAAATTGCAGATCGGCGAGGTACCATACCATTTAGCCAGCAGGAGATTTAATGGAGCATACCCTGTCTTAAGAGAAACCAGAAACGTCTCAGACCCTGGGGTTGGTTCCAAAGAATATTAGATTACACTTTGTTTACCATATAAGAATCTATTACAGTTTGGCAGGTCCTTTTCTTTAAACATGCTTCTCTGTCCAAGCGGAAACTTAAGGACCCTGTGGCTTGTATTAACCGCTTGGGTTCCTTGGACGAGGTGATCTTGCCCAAATTTATTTTAGGCCATTTCTGCCCCCCTTGGGGGCAGATTGGCCGATTTTAGGTCAATCAAACTAGGCACCGGGGATTTTTTTTTGCACCAATGTCACGCCAGGGTCGCTCCCGGGGGGTCAAATTTATATTAGGCCATTTCTGCCCCCCCGGGGGCAGATCAGCCTATTGTTATTAGGCCGATCTGCCCCCAGGGGGGGCAGAAACCTCTAGGTGGCAGGGTTAATTTTTTTGTTGTGTTTTTTTTGTTTTTTAGAGATGGGGAGCGACCCATTAGGCAACGGTTGCTCCCCTGGGGGGAAAATTGTATTTAGACCATTTCTGCCGCCCTTGGGGGCAGATCGGCCAATTTTTGCTAGGCCAATCTGCCCCCATGGGGGCAGAAACCACTTAGGCACCAGGGATTGGTGTGTGTGTATGCGTGTGGTTCTTTAGGGAGGCAGCCCCTTGGGTAAGGGTCGCTCCCCATGGGAGCACATTACTGTTGGCCGTATCTGCACCCCATTGGGGCATATGGGCCTATTTTTGGAAGGCCCATCTGCCCCAAGGGGGGGGGGGGCAGAAAGCCCACCAGAGGCCAGGGAAGTTTTTTTTCCAAAAATTAGAGGGTGGGGGGGGTATAGCCATACCCCCACCCCAAATAAATGGGGCCAACGTTGTTCTGCCCACTAGTGGGCAGATGGGGCAATTACCCCTGAGCCACACCCCAGGGGGGCAGAAAGTCTACTAGATGCCAGGGAAGTAAAAAATATATATATATTGGCGTGGTGGCTACCAACCAGTATGGGCCTCGTTACGCCCTCACCTCAACTGAAGGGGGTAACAGTCTTTCAGCTCTCCTCCGCACTCTAAAACATCTTATCCCACAGCAAGCAAGAAGGCATTTGATTATTTGGGGTTTTAGTTTTACATTTGGGCCATGAGAACTTGGCTTACTCTCAAAATCGTCCCACTTGCAATGGTGAGGGCTGCACTTTATGGACTTTGGGACGCTGCCATGTAGAAAAATCCCCAAGACCTAGACACATCTGAAAACTAAACATCTGAGTGATTCCAGACTGGTGTGTTTCAAATGCACCCAGCACCATTTTTGTACCCACAATCCCCTGCAAACCTCCAACTTTGCTGGAAATCACACATTTTTCCCACGTTTTTGTGATGGAACCTTCCGGAATCTGGAGAAATCCACAAAATTCATACTACCCAGTATTGTCTCATCTATACCGATAAAAATTCTGCTGCACTTGTCAGCCTAAAAATGTTTTTTTGCAAACTGCCCTTTTGGACCCCCTTTGTTCCCCCTCAATATCGACATGTTTTTGGCTCTTCCCTTTCACAAGCACTTGGCCCACCTACACAAATGAGGTATCATTTTTACTGGGAGACTGAGGGGAACATTGGGTGGTATGAAATGTGTCCCAGTGCAGTGATCTCACACAGAAATGTGGGAAAAATGTGATTTTTTTAGCTAAATTTGAGGTTTGCTGAGGATTCTGGGTAAGAAAACATTGGGGGATCCACGCAAGTCACACCTCACTGGACTCCCTCTGTGTCTAGTTTTCAGAAATGTCTGGGTTTGGTAGGTTTCCCTAGAAGGCTGCTGAACGCAGGACCAAAAACGCAGGCACCCCCCTGCAAAAACAAGTAGTTTTGTATTTGATAATTTTGATGTGTCCACGTTGTGTTTTGAGCCATTTCCTTTCGTGGGCGCTAGGCCTACCCACACAAGTGAGGTACCATTTTTATCGGGAGACTTGGGGGTGTTTTGTTGGTCAATATTTGAGGTTTGCAAAGGATTCTGGGTAACAGAACCTGGTCAGAGCCCCACAAGTCACCCATCTTGGATTCCCCTAGGTGTCTAGTTTTCAGAAATGCGCTGGTTTGCTAGGTTTCCCCAAGTGCCGGCAGAGCTAGAGGCCAAAATCCACAGGTAGGCACTTTGTAAAAAATACCTCTGTTTTCTGTGAAAAAATGTGATGTGTCCACGTTGTGTTTTGGGCCATTTCCTTTCGTGGGCGCTAGGCCTACCCACACAAGTGAGGTACCATTTTTATCGGGAGACTTGGGGGAACGCTGGGTGGAAGGACATTTGTGGCTCCTCTCAGATTCCAGAACTTTCTGTCACCGAAATGAGAGGAAAAAGTGTTTTTTTGGCTAAATTTTGAGGTTTGCAAAGGATTCTGGGTAACAGAACCTGGTCAGAGCCCACAAGTCACCCACCCCATCTTGGATTCCCCTAGGTGTCTAGTTTTCAAAACTGTGCTGGTTTGCTAGGTTTCCCCAGGTGCCGGCTGAGCTAGAGGCCAAAATCTACAGGTAGGCACTTTGTAAAAAACACCTCTGTTTTCTGTGAAAAAATGTGATGTGTCCACGTTGTGTTTTGGGCCATTTCCTTTCGTGGGCGCTAGGCCTACCCACACAAGTGAGGTACCATTTTTATCGGGAGACTTGGGGGAACGCTGGGTGGAAGGAAATTTGTGGCTCCTCTCAGATTCCAGAACTTTCTGTCACCGAAATGAGAGGAAAAGGTGTTTTTTTGGTCAAATTCTGAGGGTTGCAAAGGATTCTGGGTAACAGAACCTGGTCAGAGCCTCACAAGTCACCCCATCTTGGATTCCCCTAGGTGTCTAGTTTTTAAAAATGCGCTGGTTTGCTAGTTTTCCCCTAGGTGCCAGCTGAGCTAGAGGCCAAAATCCACAGGTAGGCACTTTGTAAAAAACACGTCTGTTTTCTGTGAAAAAATGTGACATGTCCACGTTGTGTTTTGGGCCATTTCCTTTTGTGGGCGCTAGGCCTACCCACACAAGTGAGGTACCATTTTTATCGGGAGACTTGGGGGAACGCTGGGTGGAAGGAAATTTGTGGCTCCTCTCAGATTCCAGAACTTTATGTCACCGAAAGTAGAGGAAAAGGTGTTTTTTTGGTCAAATTTTGAGGTTTGCAAAGGATTCTGGGTAACAGAACCTGGTCAGAGCCCCACAAGTCACCCCATCTTGGATTCCCCTAGGTGTCTAGTTTTCAAAAATGCACTGGCTTGCTAGGTTTCCCCTAGGTGCCGGCTGAGCTAGAGGCCAAAATCCACAGATAGGCACTTTGTAAAAAACACCTTTGTTTTCTGTGAAAAAATTTGATGTGTCCACGTTGTGTTTTGGGCCATTTCCTTTCCCGGTATAGAATAAAAACCCATTGCAAGGTGCAGCTCATTTATTGGCTCTGGGTACCTAGAGTTCTTGATGAACCTACAAGCCCTATATATCCCCACAACCAGAAGAGTCAAGCTGACGTAACGGTATATTGCTTTAAAAAATCTGACATCGCAAGAAAAAGTTACAGAGTAAAATGTGGAGAAAAATGGCTGTTTTTTTCACCTCAATTTCAATATTTTTTTTATTTCAGCTGTTATTTTCTGTAGGAAACACTTGTTGGATCTACACAAATGACCCTTTGCTGAATTCAGAATTTTGTCTACTTTTCAGAAATGATTAGCTTTATTTGATCCAGCATTGGTTTATCACCCATTTTGGTCACTAATTGGAAGGAGGCTGAAAGCACAAAAAATAGTAAAAATGGGGTATGTCCCAGTAAAATGTCAAAATTGTATTGAAATATGGGGTTTTCCAATTCAAGTCTTCCTGTTTCTGAAAGCTGGGAAGGTGGTGATCTTGCCACCTCAAATCCTTTGTTGATGCCATTTTCAGGGAAAAAACCACAAGCTGCCTTCTGCAGCCCTTTTTTCCCATTTGTTTGAAAAAAAAAAAAACTTTTCACTGTATTTTGGCTAATTTCTTGGTCTCCTTCAGGGGAACCCACAAGGTCTGGGTACCTCTAGAATTCCTAGGATGTTGAAAAAAAAGGACGCAAATTTGGCGGGGGTAGCTTATGTGAACAAAAACCTATGAGGGCCTAAGCGCGAACTGCCCCAAAAAGCCAAAAAAAGGCTCGGCACAGGAGGGGGAAAAGGCCTGGCAGTGAAGGGGTTAGGGTAGCCTTTACTTTAATTGCTGCGTTGATAATGAGAAAACAAACAATGGATCTAGTTGCAACATCTCCGTTGCAACAGCAAAATTCCTTTGAATTAATGATTTATCTTTTTTAGACCTTCCAAAATTTATTTCGTTATGCAAGATCTTAATGAACCATTATCACATTTTGCAAGTTGCGCAGCCCAGCACACCACCCGCCTGCCAGGCCCTGAACAAAGGCACTTCTTAAACCAAATTCTAGAGTAAAGCCGATATGGAAGAAACTGTATGTACTGAAGTTAAGCTTCTAAGAACAAGACCTTCTATCATGTTTAGGAACTCCATTTAATAAAATCAGTCAGTACTAATCCATTACAGCAAAGAGGCAGGAATTTTAGTTCGGTAGACTTCTAACAGGAGCAAAAAATGCCTTCTTGGTGTGGCTTTATAGAACACACCTAAACCTTTAGCCTGAGAAAGGACATTGGTCAAATTATTTCCTATATGTGCTTTCTCACTTAGATTCCCACATACTATCTTCCCCAAGAAAACATATGATTTGACAATTTCTAATTTTTGGGCACTCAAGGTCCATAAAGGCTTCTTCCTCTTGTGGAAGCACATAATTCTACTTTTAGTTACATTAATCTTCATGCAAATTGTTGTAAAGCCTGTAGGTGATAATTTATCCTTTTAGGGATAAGATAAAAAATTACTATTTCATCCACATAAAGCAAACAAACAATAGCATTTCCTCCAAGCAATGGGGCAATACCTGTTCTTTTAGATACATAGGCCCTCATTATGACATTGGCGGTAAATCCCACTTACCGCCATGCTGACTGCCGCCAACTTACCACCGCCGTGGCGGATATCCATTCACCATATTATGACACACACACCAAAGTGTCAGTATTCAGCTACACATACAATTCCGCCACACCAAAGGTCAGTGATAAAGTGGCGGTATCAAAACCCACACCGTTACGCCAACAGAACAGCAGCCATCATATTATTTTTTTTGTGTTTTTTGTGTTTTCTTTTTTTTTTTTTAGAGATGGGGAGCGACCCATTAGGCAAGGGTCGCTCCCCTGGGGGCAAATTGTATTTAGACCATTTCTGCCCGCCGTGGGGGCAGATCGGCCAATTTTTGTTAGGCCAATCTGCCCCCATGGGGGCAGAAACCTCTTAGGCACCAGGGATTGGTGTGTGTGTATGCGTGTGTTTTCTTTAGGGAGGCAGCCCCTTGGGTAAGGGTCGCTCCCCATGGGAGCACATTACTGTTGGCCATATCTGCCCCCCATTGGGGGCAGATGTGCCTATTTTTGGAAGGCCCATCTGCCCCAAGGGGGGGCAGAAAGCCCATCAGAGGCCAGGGAAGTTTTTTTTCTAAAAATAAGAGGGTGGGGGTATGGCCATACCCCCACCCCAAATAAATGGGGCCAAAGTTGTTCTGCCCACTAGTGGGCAGATGGGGCAATTACCCCTGATCCACACCCCGGGGGCAGAAAGTCTACTAGATGCCAGGGAATTTAAAAAAAACAAAAAATATTGGGGTGGTGGCTACCAATCAGTATGGGCCTGGTTACGGCCCCACCTCAACTGAAGGGGGTAACAGTCTTTCAGCTCTCCCCGCACTCTAAAACATCTTATCCCACAGCAAGCAAGAATGGCATTTGATTATTTTGGGTTTTAGTTTTACATTTGGGCCATGAGAACTTGGCTTACTCTCAAAATCGTCCCACTTGGAATGGTGAGGGCTGCACTTTATGGACTTTGGGACGCTGCCATGTAGAAAAATCCACAAGACCTAGACACATCTGAAAACTAAACATCTGGGTGATTCCAGACTGCTGTGTTTCACATGCACCCCGCACCATTTTTGTACCCACAATCCCCTGCAAACCTTCAACTTTGCTGGAAATCACACATTTTCCCCACGTTTTTGTGATGGAACCTTCCGGAATCTGCAGAAATCCACAAAATTCCTACCACCCAGCATTGTCTCATCTATACCGATAAAAATTCTGCTGCACTTGTCAGCCAAAAAATTATTTTTTGCAAACTGCCCTTTTGGACCCCCTTTGTTCCCCCTCAATATCGACATGTTTTTGGCTCTTCCCTTTCACAAGCACTTGGCCCACCTACACAAATGAGGTATCATTTTTACGGGGAGACTGAGGGGAACATTGGGTGGTATGAAATGTGTCCCAGTGCGGTGATCCCACACAGAAATGTGGGAAAAATGTGATTTTATTGCTAAATTTGAGGTTTGCTGAGGATTCTGGGTAAGAAAACATTGGGGATCCACGCAAGTCACACCTCACTGGACTCCCTCTGGTGTCTAGTTTTCAGAAATGTCTGGGTTTGGTAGGTTTCCCTAGAAGGCTGCTGAGCCCAGGACCAAAAACGCAGGCGCCCCCCTGCAAAAACAGGTAGTTTTGTATTTGATAATTTTGATGTGTCCACGTTGTGTTTTGAGCCGTTTCCTTTTGTGGGCCCTAGGCCTACCCACACAAGTGAGGTACCATTTTTATCGGGAGACTTGGGGGAATGGTGGGTGGAAGGAAATTTGTGGCTCCTCTCAGATTCCAGAACTTTCTGTCACCGAAATGAGAGAAAAAGGTGTTTTTCTGGTCAGATTTTGAGATTTGCAAAGGATTCTGGGTAACAGAACCTGTTCAGAGCCCCACAAGTCACCCCATCTTGGATTCCCCTAGGTATCTAGTTCTCAAAAATGCGCTGGTTTGCTAGGTTTCCCCAGGTGCCGGCTGAGCTAGAGGCCAAAATCCACAGGTAGGCACTTTGTAAAAAAGACCTCTGTTTTCTGTGAAAAAATGTGATGTGTCCACGTTGTGCTTTGGGCCATTTCCTTTCGTGGGCGCTAGGCCTACCCACACAAGTGAGGTACCATTTTTATCGGGAGACTTGTGGGAACGCTGGGTGGAAGGAAATTCGTGGCTCCTCTCAGATTCCAGAACTTTCTGTCACCGAAAGGAGAGGAAAAGGTGTTTTTTTGGTCAAATTTTGAGGTTTGCAAAGGATTCTGGATAACAGAACCTGGTCAGAGCCCCACAAGTCACCCCATCTTGGATTCCCCTAGGTGTCTAGTTTTAAAAAATGTGCTGGTTTGCTAGGTTTCCACAGGTGCCGGCTGAGCTAGAGGCCAAAATCCACAGGTAGGAACTTTGCAAAAAACACCTCTGTTTTCTGTGAAAAAATGTGATGTGTCCACGTTGTGTTTTGAGCCATATCCTTTCGTGGGCACAAGGCCTACCCACACAAGTGAGGTACCATTTTTATCGGGAGACTTGGGGGAATGCTGGGTGGAAGGAAATTTGTGGCTCCTCTCAGATTCCAGAACTTTCTGTCACCGAAATGAGAGGAAAAGGTGTTTTTTGGTCAAATTGTGAGGTTTGCAAAGGATTCTGGGTAACAGAACCTGGCCAGAGCCCCACAAGTCACCCCATCTTGGATTCACCTAGGTGTCTAGTTTTCAAAAATGCGCTGGTTTGCTAGGTTTCCCCAGGTGCCGACTGAGCTAGAGGCCAAAATCCACAGGTAGGCACTTTGCAAAAAACACCTCTGTTTTCCGTGAAAAAAAGTGATGTGTCCACGTTTTGTTTTGAGGCATTTCCTTTCGTGGGCACTAGGCCAACCCACACAAGTGAGGTACCATTTTTATCGGGAGACTTGGGGGAACACAGAATAGCAAAACAAGTGTTATTGCCCTTGTCTTTCTCTACATTTTCTCCTTCCAAATGTAAGGCAGTGTGTAGAAAAGACGTCTATTTGAGAAATGCCCTGTAGTTCACATGCTAGTATGGACACCCCGGAATCAGAGATGTGCAAATAACCACTACTTCTCAACACCTTATCTTGTGGCCATTTTGGAAATACAAAGGTTTTCTTGATACCTATTTTTCACTTTTTATATTTCAGCAAATTAATTGCTGTTTACCCGGTATAAATTAAAAAACCCATTTCAAGGTGCAGCTCATTTATTGGCTCTGGGTACCTAGAGTTCTTGATGAACCTACAAGCCCTATATATCCCCGCAACCAGAAGAGTCCAGCTGACGTAACAGTATATTGCTTTCAAAAATCTGACATCGCAGGAAGAAGTTACAGAGTAAAACATGGAGAAAAATGGCTGTTTGTTTCACCTCAATTTCAATTTTTTTTATTTCAGCTGTTATTTTCTGTAAGAAAAACTTGTAGGATCTACACAAATGACCCCTTGCTGAATTCAGAATTTTGTCTGCATTTTAGAAATGGTTAGCTTTCTGGGATCCAGCATTGGTTTCTCACCCATTTTGGTCACTAACTGGAAGGAGGCTGAAAGCACAAAAAATTGTAAAAATGGGGTATGTCCCAGTAAAATTTCAAAATTGTATTGAAAAATTGGGTTTTCCAATTCAAGTCTGCCTGTTCCTGAAAGCTGGGAAGGTGGTGATCTTGCCACCGTAAACCCTTTCTTGATGCCATTTTCAGGGAAAAAACTACAAGCTGCCTTCTGCAGCCCTTTTTCCCCATTTTTTGAAAAAAAATACATTTTCACTGTATTTTGTCTAATTTCTTGGTCTCCTTCAGGGGAACCCACAAAGTCTGGATACCTCTAGAATCCCCAGGATGTTGGAAAAAAAGGACGCAAATTTGGCGTGGGTAGCTTATGTGAACAAAAAGTTATGAGAGCCTAAGCACGAACTGCCCCAAATAGCCAAAAAAGGCTTGGCACAAGAGGGGGAAAAGGCCTGGCAGCGAAAGGTTTAAGGTAGCTTTTACTTTAATTGCTGCATTGATAATGAGAAAACAAACAATGGATCCAGTTGCAACATCTCCGTTGCAACAGCAAAATTCCTTTCAATTAATGATTTATCTTTTAGACCTTCCAAAATTTCTTTCATAATGCAAGATCTAAATGAACCATCATCACATTTTGAAGTTGCACAGCCCAGCACACCACCCCTGCCAGGCCCTGAACAAAGGCACTTCTTAAACCAAATTCCAGCGGTAAAGCCAACATGGAAGAAACTGTATGTACTCAAGTTAAGCTTCTAAGAACAAGACCTTCTATCATGTTTAGGAACTCCATTTAATAAAATCAATCAGTACTAATCTATACAGCAAAGAGGCAGGAATTGTAGTTCGGTAGACTTCTAACAGGAGCAAAAAATGCCTTTTTGGTATGGCTTTATAGAACACACCTAAACCTTCAGCCTGAGAAAGGACATTGGTCAAATTATTTCCTATATGTGCTTTCTCACTTAGATTCCCACATACTATCTTCCCCAAGAAAACATATGATTTGACAATTTCTAATTTTTGGGCACTCAAGGTCCATAATAATTTCCATAGTTCGGCTTCTTCCTCTTGTGAAAGCACATAATTCTACTTTTAGTTACATTAATCTTCATGCAAATTGTTGTAAAGTCTGTAGGCGATAATTTATCCCTTTAGGGATAAGACCAAAAATTACTATTTGATCCACATAAAGCAAACAAACAATAGCATTTCCTCCAAGCAATGGGGCAATACCTGTTCTTTGAGACACATAGGTCCTCATTATGACATTGACGGTAAATGCCACTTACCGCCAAGCTGAATGCCGCCAACCTACTTCCACCGTGGCGGATATCCAGTCACCATATTATGACACACACACCAAAGTGTCAGTATTCAGCTACATACACAATTCCGCCACACCAAAGGTCAGTGATAAAGTGGCGGTATCAAAACCCACACTGTTACGCCAACAGAACAACGCCCATCACATTATGACCCACGAATCACCACAGCGGACATTCAATGGCGGTAAAGCATTGGCAGTACATACCACCATGCTCACAATGGACACCCACATACAAAACAACATTACATTGGTCAATTTAAATAACACACACCTGACACCCATACACACACCCACACACCCACACCACTATAAAACACACACCCATGTTACCCACAACTCTTTATGACTACAAACCACTGGCACGAGACAGACACCAAGACCACAGACAAAACCAGAGCCACACACTACCTGCACCTATACACCACCCACACACCCCATATCACACACCCCAAAACATTACCCTACACACCCTCACCTACACACCTTACACAACACCCATGGCACCACAAAGACACCCCCGATTCACAGAGGAGGAGCTAAGGGTCATGGTGAAGGAAATCATCAGGGTAGAGCCACAGCTATTTGGAGCACAAGGGCAGCAGATATCGATAGCTAGGAAGATGGAGCTATGGTGGAGAATCGTGGACAGGGTCAACGCTGTGGGACAGCAGCCAAGAACTAGGGATGACATCAGAAAGAGGTGGAACGACCTAAGGTTGAAGGTACGCTCCATTGCAGCAAGACACCAACTCGCTGTACAGAGGACTGGAGGTGGACCCCACCTCCTCCCGCACAACTAACAGCATGGGAGGAGCAAGTCTTGGCAATCCTGCATCCTGAGGGCCTGGCTGGAGGAGGAGGAGGAGGACTGGACTCTGGTAAATTAACCCTTTACTACTATCACCCCTCTACCTGCATACCATCACATACCCCCACCCTCACCCTCACCCCATCACTCCACCACATCCCACACACCCCACCATCACATCTCAGTCATCACAATGCCAGGCCCTGCATGCCATACCGATGCATAGACACCACTCACAGCCCTACATGGACACCTATTACTAAAGCATGCACACTAGAGAGAATCAGCTATCCCACCATATACCAAGTTACACAAGTGAAAGCTGCCAGGGCAATTACAAACAAAGAGGGCAAGCCACGGATGCACAACATGTCAGACACAGAAACAATAACACATCATTTACATCCACACTGCTACCCCAGCCAATTTCGCTGTAGAGGAGGTGCCAGCACTATCAAGTCCCCCAACAGAAGAGGCCCACAGTGATGACAGCAACTCTGGTCTTCAGGATCTGGATGACCAACCTGGCCCATCAGGGACCTCTGGACAGGCAGTTACCCAGGCCCAGCCACACATCACCACAGAGCCTCCCGCATCCGGAAACACCACCACAGCACCCACCCAGTGTACCCATACCTCTGTCCACAGGACATGTCAATCAGCAGTGTGTCCACCTCTACAGTGACACCAGGCCACATCTCATCCACACAAGGCAATCAGGGACCTGGGGTCGGTGGCAGTGGGCACACGGTTCAGGGGGCAGAGGCACAGGCCAACAGGGACTCTGGGAGGACTGATGTGTGCCAGGCGGAGGACAGGCACAGGGAACCAACTCTCCAGGAGGCACTTACAGAGATCCTTAGAGCATATCAACATTCCCAGGACATAATGGGCCAGATCCACGACAATGTGCAGGAGAACAGGCGGCTGCAGGAGGGACAGTACCAAGGGATCAGGAAGGACTTGCAGGCCATTAACACCACCCTGGTCTCCATACCAGGGGTGCTGGCAGACATGGCCAATATTATGAAGGAGTCAGTCACAGAACAGTGGGCCCCTGCCACTAGCCAGACATCTGAACAGCCTTCCACCTCTGCTGCCGCTAGTGGCCAGGAGGCCCCGCCACAGGACCAACAGGCCACCAGCACCCCTCCCCCTGCAGAAGGTGAGCCACCCCACAGACATTCCCTGCAATCCAGACAGAAGACAGAGACACTGGCCAAGACCCCCGCCAGGAAATGAGACTCTCCTGATTGTCACCCTTGTGTCCCACCCTCTCTCCCTATCCATTTTGAACTGCCATTGCTCCCCTTGCTATGTCCCCTTGGACAATGCACCTGTGCTACAGACTGGAACAATACCCTGGACTTTCTTCCATCATCACCTCATCCCATTGCACTTACCCCTCAATATTTTAGCACTTCAATAAACACTCTTGCCAAAATAAAAGTATGGAATATGTCACGTTTTGCAAGTATGTATTCATTTAGACAGGTACACACATTGCAATTCAACTGTACAGAAAATGAGCATAGGTAAATGTCCTGTAGCTGGCTGCAGTGAGCACACCAGGAGCATATGAGAGGTCACCAACAACTGTAAAATGAATTGCCTAAGGGTACAGTAAGTGGGCATAGAAGTGGGAAATAACAGCATGTCAGTGCCACAGAAATTCCAAATAATGTCATTGAAATGTGAAGTAACACTGTCTTACCTGTGTGTCATTGGAAGTATTGTCTGATGACTGATGTTCTGTTGTCCTCATCCTCATCCTCTGCCTCCTCATCCTCAGTGTCCACAGGGTCCACTGCTGCCACACTGGTATCTCCAGCCTTCTCCTCCTACAGAAAAGGCAGATGACGTCTCAGGGCAAGGTTGTGCAACATGCAGCATGCCACTGTTATCTGGCAGACCTTCTTGGGTGAGTAGCACAGGGATCCACCTGTTAGATGGAGGCACCTGAACCTGGCCTTCAGGAGGCCAAAGGTCCTTTCTATTATCCTTCTAGTTCACCCATGTGCCTCATTATAACGTTCTTCTGCCCTTGTCCTGGCATTCCTCACAGGGGTCAGCAGCCATGATAGGTTGGGGTAACCAGAGTCACCTGCAATATTGAGGGACAACATTTTGCCACACACTATACCATATGACCCACATCATACCCCTACACCAACATATACTGGGTGGGGACCAGGGCTCAACTATTAGCAGCACACTGTGCCTCTGTAGTTGGGGCATCACATTTGGGATGCTGCTATTCCTCAGGACAAAGGCATCATACACCGACCCAGGATACTTAGCATTGACGTGGGAGATGTACTGGTCCACCAAGCACACCATCTGCACATTCATAGGGTGGAAACTCTTACGATTTCTGAACACCTGTTCATTTGGACAGGGGGGACAAATGCAATATGTGTTCCAACAATCGCCCCAATTATGTTGTGGATAAGTCCCATTGCATAGAACTCGACCTTCACTGTGGCCAAATCTTCAAACTGGGGAAATGCAATGTAGCTACACATGTGTTTAGCAGACAACACTCTGGTCAGCAGGTTGGAGAACATTGTCTGTGACATCCCTGCTGCCAAGCCCACTGTCACTTGGAAAGAACCAGTTGCCAGAAAATGGAGCAGTGATAGAACTTGCACAAGAGGGGGGATCCCAGTGGGATGACGGATAGCAGATATCAGGTCAGGCTCCAATTGGGCACACAGCTCTGCGATTGTGGCCCTGTCAAGTCTATAGGTGAGGATGATGTGCCTGTTCTCCATTGTTGCCAGGTCCACCAGGGGTCTGTACACTGGGGTATGTCTCCATCTCCTATTCATCCGCAGCAGTAGCAATCTATGGGGCAAAAGGGTGAGGAGCCGGTCACAAAAAGAACAATGGGGCTACAACAGAATTTTGCATGCTGTGAACTTGCAATGGGTAAGTGTGAATTGTCCAGTATGTCCAAAATTAAGCAACGACAGAGCAAATATCCAGGTCATATTGAGGTAATTCCGCTGACGTTGTGCGCCATTAGCGGGAGGCGGTCGTGAACCGCAGTACAACTCCTCATTGGTTAACATTGGGCCCTATGGGGTACAGTGGCCAATGGTGATCTATGCCGGCAGTGACGGTATGCACCGCCGCGGATGTGACCGCCATTTTCTATCTGATTTCTCACTTGCTACCTGAACTTTAACAGGAGAGGACCAACACTGCATGTGCTGCTGTGACCTGTGTCTGGAACCTACCATGGCCCGTGTGACTGGGGAAAGGTCCCCAGCATTCACTTCAGCAGAGTTGGAGAGACTGGTGGACGGGGTCCTACCCCAGTATGGACTGCTGTATGGGCCTCCAGACCAACAGGTGAGTACAGTGTGGGCACGATGCATATGGCAGGAACGCATGGAGTGGTGTGTGTGAAGGCCTCGTGTCAGGGGGGTGGGTGGATGTTCTCTGGGCGGTGTATTTGTTGTGTGCCGGGCCATGTGTGTAGAAATGGTGATGTGAAAGGGTATGGTAGGCCATAAGTGTAACAGGCAGGACTGTTTGTCTAATACTATTTTCCAGTGTCTATTTCCTCTGCAGGTCAGTACCCATCAAAAGAAGGGGATATGGCATGCCATTGCCAAGTACGTGCAGACCCTGGGGGTCTAAGGCAGGCGGAGCACCCACTGTCGCAAATGGTGGGAGGACCTGAGGCGCTGGGCACGGAAGATGGCGGAGGCCCAGCTGGGGATGGCCTCCCAGCGAGGAAGGGGTGCCTGTCGAACCTTGACCCCCCTGATGGTCCGCATACTGGCAGTGGCCCATCCAGAGCTGGATGGGCGCTTGAGGGCATCACAGCAGCCACAAGGGGGTGAGTACAGTGCCAATCATTACTACTTATGCCTGGTAGGGAGATATCCGGGTAGTGGATGTGTGTCAGTGGGTGCCTCTAGGCCAGGCCTATCATTGCAGTGTAGGTCCCCTGGTGGCTAGGGTTCAGAAGGGAAAACCATGCTACCTAGCTCGTAGGCATCCACTACTGGTTAGGGCTGCGTGGGTCCCAGGTGTGCTGCATTTGCCGGTGTGTGTCCCTCCCCATGCCTTGGTGGCTAGCAATATCACTGGTAGTGCAATGCATACTACGTAGGCCTGTTCCCTGTGTGTGAGGGTGCTGTGTACGCCAAAGGTGGTGTTGGTACAGCCATTGACCAAGTGTATCCTTTGTCTCTTCCCCCCCTTCTTGTTTTGTCACCCTATCCTTATGTGCATTAGCATCATCTGGCAGAGGAGCTGAGGCACCGGCGACGGAGGGAGCTGCATCCCACAGGACCCAGGAGGCACAGCCCACTGACTCTGAGGGCACCAGTGGGACAGAGGGCGAGGGGAGCACCACGGCGGAGACAGGAGGGGACTGTTCTGACACAGATACCTCCTCCAATGGAAGGTCCCTGGTGGTGGGGGACACCTCTGTGACCACCCCAACTATAGGTACAGCCGCCACCCCCGTACCAGCACCGCCCTCCCAGTAGCCCCTCATTGAGTTGCCCGTGCCCGCTCACTTATTTTGCTTGATGTGTTGCTCTCATTACATTGACTTTTTAAAAATCGTTTTGTCCTTGCATTATTCATCTGAGGTACGGGGTAAAAATGTTTTAGTAATGCTGCTGATTGTGTGTATGGTTTTGGGGGGGTGTGGTGCCTGTGTGTGTCACTCTCATTTGCCTCCCTCCATCCCTTGTGTGCTGGAAAGCTGCACTCACTGTCATTGTCTTCGCCGGCGTTGGTGTTTGTGGTGGAGCAGCACGTAGAAGATCATGGGGAAGACATACAGCTCGGGCTCCATGGAGGCGTGGTTGTTGCCTGTGTCTCCAATGGTGAGTCCTTTCCCTTCTGAGGTATTTTTCCACCAGGCTTTTGATGTCGTTGGTACCACCCCGTAAAAGGTGGCGGTTTCCTGGGTCATAATATGGTGAGCGGAACATTGACTTCGGCCTGGCTGTAGGTGGCTACCGCCGGGGTGCCTGTTGTTTCCGCCCTGGTGGACGGTGTGGTACATTGGCTGTCTATCGGAGATCTTTCCACCATGGTCATAATTTGGTGGTAATTACCACTGGCCAGTTAGCGGTATTACCCTCACTTTAACACCAACCGCCAGGGTTGTAATGAGGGCCATAGTCAGGGGATCTCAAATGTAGAGAGAGAAAAGGAGTGGGGCAAGTAGGCAACCGTGTTTTAATCCATTTAAGGTGGGAATAACTTGTGACAGGCCCCAATCCCCACCCAAGAGCACCCTACACCAGGTATCTGAATGAGCAATCACTAAATTTAAAAAGGTTCCTGGCATACCCAATTTTAATAGCTTATTCCACACAAAGAACAATCTACTTTATCAAAGGCTGTGGAGAAGTCTATAAAGGCTGCATATAAGACCCTAACCCTTACTACCACATATTTTTCAGTTAAAACCTGAAGGGCAGATATATTATCATGGGTTCCATGTCTACTTCTAAACCCTGTTTGCTCCACGGGGAGGATTCTATTTTTTTCCACCTATTCATTATTTGGAGCCAATACACTTTTAGCGAAAACTTTACCCATTGCAACAAGAAGAAGGATCTGGCAATAGTTTTCTGGCAAATTACGGTCACCCTTCTTGAAGACAGGGACTATGACACTTCTCGTCTAAGATGGGGGAATCTATAAAGCTTCATAACACTTTTTGAAAACCAGGTAAAGGATTTTACTCCAAAGTAATTTATTTTGTTTTAATACAGAGATGGGAATCTCATCGGGCCCAGTTGCTGCCGAAGGACGCATTCCTTGAATTGCAGACAACAGAATCTCTTCTTCAGACGGAGGGCCATAGGAGAGAAAGTTCCTTTTTATTAAAGGTTGTTTGATCTCCCCCTCATTTACCACATAAAGGCCCTTAATAAAGGTAACCCATTTTGATTCTTCTTTAGATAATGGAAGAGATCTGGCTCCTACTCCACAGCCGTCCCCGACTCACTTCCAAAAGGCCCTAGACTGGCCTTTGATTGCAGCATCCCTTAACTTAATCCAGAGCCTATCCAATTCTTTTCTCTTCAAACTGGCTTTTACTCTGGCCCTTCTCCTCTTTAATAACTGGACCTTAACTTTCCTGTCAGGATCATAAGCCAGGTATTGGTCTCTAACAAGTGCATTTATTTCCCTATTTAATAGTAGAAGAGGAAGAGGGATCACCTTAGGGCATTCCAATGAGTTTTTTTGGTTACCATCATTTACTATCTGGTTCATGAAATTATGAAAACATTCTATTTCATTTCCTGCCCAATTATCTAGCAAATCAAGGGTAGCTTCTAATTTAAATTTCAAACCCACATTTGACCTATAATCCCAATGCATCCGCCCGTCTTCTTACTGAGACTAAAAACAGCTCTATCCAACTTCCATGAACTAGTGAGGGACATATTAAAGTTCAAACAGAAAGCTAGCAGGCTATTATTACTAAGCAGAGGATCTTAAACCTTTAGGTCACCCAAAAGACAAAGCAAAGTACAACCTACAACTACATAATCCAAGAGAGACAACCCCCCAGGAGCTCTATGAGTAATTATTGCTGGGGAATCAGAGGGTAGCCTTCCGTTAACTACAATAAAATTTGTCTTTTCCAACTGAATCAACAATACTTTCCCGCTCTTATTTGTTCTTATGTTTGGAGGGAAGATAGCTGGAGGGATCCGTAGGGCTTCCTCTTTTTCTGCATTCCACAATTGTTCTAAGCCAGAGTTAGATATTTTACAACGTAAATCTCCCACCAGGATTATATAAGGGGGCTGATCTTTTTCAACAACTTTTCAATGGAAGAGAAACCCGCTCATAGCAGCTCATCATAAACAGTCTCTGGGGGAATATAAACATTTATCAGCAGAAGAGGGAACGTCTCTTGTTTACTTCCCGAATTAAACAAAGTTACTGCCATAAACAAATTCCTTCTATATAACAATTATACCCCCATTTAAGCCTATTAGACAGCAGACAGGCCACCCCTCCCTTTGCATGCCCCCTTCTTGAGGGGTTTGCTTCACACTCCAGGGTAAAGAAATCTTCAAAGCCAAAACCCCATACCTTCCATGTCTCCTGGAGGCATAACACGTTTGCTTTCCATGAGGCCAAAAAGTGCAGCTTCTCCCTACTGTTCTTTACTACAGCTACATTCCAAGAAGTGACTTTTAGCTCATTGTTAATTACAAGGACATTACAGGGGGCCATTCTGGGAGGCACTGGATAAAGCGCTAGGTAGCCAATCCCATCTGGATAATTCATCTTCACATACTACTTGGGTAGAGAGAGTAGCGGGATCCCTAAGGTATACCTGTATACTCTGTCTAGCCTGGAGGGGTAACTGCCCCTTGCCCATTACATTAATCTGATGAGGGACCATACCAAAAATGTTCCTCCCCTCATCTTCCTGGGTGGGGTTACATTAATCCCCCTACATTACAAACATTCCGAATTTTTTTATATTATATTTGCTGTGAATTTAGAGTGAAAGGTTACCTTTGATGTAAAACCAGGCCCTAAAGGCAATAAGAATCCAATAATTTAATATCATTACCTTCAATTAACCTCAGGTTCTCAATTTCAGAAAAACATTTAAGTAATGAGGACCTATTTAAAATTGAATCTCCATCAAAGAGAGGAATAAAATCCAACATACAGGTGTCCAAATTGCCCCCTACAGACTTAGGGGGTTATTCTAACTTTGTAGGAGTGTTAATCCGTCCCAAAAGTGACGGTAAAGTGACGGATATACCACCAGCCGTATTACGAGTTCCATAGGACATAATGGACTCGTAATACGGCTGGTGGTAAATCCGTCACTTTTCCGTCACTTTTGGGACGGATTAACATCTCCTCCAAAGTTAGAATAACCCCCTTTGTCTCTTCTGATTACAAATGACCTCTCTTTATACCAGAATCTAGAAATGGTGCAGCCATTGGACTTAAGGAAGATGGAATACAAGACACTTGTAGCATGTGGTTTCCTTCCTTTACTTCTACAATTCTCTCGAACAATGCCTTTACATTGAAGGGGACATATATAGAGTCACCTACAGGTTGGACTAAAGAGAGAGTTTGCTCAGGACTCTCAACACTTTGTAAAATATCAGTAACTTCACTAAAGCATAGCTTCATTAGATCTTTCTTAGAAATTCTACAACAAGGTTTTTTCTCTCCTTTGCACAGTTTTTCCCTCTTCCCAGGCTTTACTTGTTTTACAACACCAGTACTTGGTACCTGTTTAGAACGGGATTTAAAGATTGTAAACAGGTCCTGTTCAGCAGCCTGCTCAACTGCCCGGAGATTTTCACTCGTATTCTTTGCACTTGAGGAGTTATCAAAAATAAACTGAATAGGGTCGAGTGAACTATCTAAACAAAAGAGTTTTTTGGAGCGCTTCTTGCATTGTGTTTTTCTAGCCTGGGAGCCAAAATCTTTTTGACAACAGACTTCTTTAAGGAGTGTCTTTATACCCAACGACGGTGTCCCTTCCCCAGATACTGAAGATTTATCCTTCTTGTTGTTAATCAATTCTTTCAATATTGCCGTAACCATGTTGAAAATACAGTCAGATCCTCCAATGAATTTTTCTAATAACTGTAAAATTCAAGATAAAAGTCTTTCCATGCACAGTAAAGAAGCTAACACTTTTACTTCTTGTTCTGCGGGCTGGTAAAATTGTACTCTCCTTACTTCAAGGTCTCAGGTAACCGACAATTTAGATATCACTGAAGGATGATTTGATGGGGTTCTTATAAAAAGTTGCAGCCCTGAAAGGGGAGGGAGGATCCCCACAAACTGCAAGGTCTTCCCCTTATTTTGATAGCCATATCCCTTACCTAGATCAAGGTCAAGACTTGGCAGGGTAAAGTCATCATCTCAAACCTGTGCAGCTATTTACTACAATGATACCTCTCTACAAGTTGATTGGGAGGCGACCACCGCCACAAGCACAGAGGGAGATGATTTAAGAGAGGGAAGGGGGGAAGGTAGACCAAGAGTAGGGAGGCTAAGGGTGCCCTTGCAGATCTTTGACACAGCCTTCTGTGAAGCAATCCTCTGATCCTTATATTCAACAATGACCTAATCCCCACAGACCTCTCCATTCCTTCGTATTGCACAGATTCAGATGACCCCCCCCAACAGAGTTCATATTAGAATTCAGAATCTCCTGCTGGGATCTCTCCTTTTCCCAGAGAATAAACATCTAACTTTTTCCTTTCAACAATGAAGATGAGGAGTCTTTATTACAAAGAGGATTAGATTTCGGTTTTGCACAAGCAAATGTCCGGATCTAAATCTTTTCACAGTCATTTTTAGAGGATGGTAATAAATAGCTTAGGCTGGAGGTTAGTGTTACTTTATGGCAATAAGTGGCAGATGAGAGAGCAGGGAGTAATGGGACCACAAGTTCCACCACAACCTAGAGAAGCCGCTTCCACCGTACAACACTATCTCCCCTCTGGCAATAGGGGCCCTACTGACCACCTTGCCAAGGTGTTTTTCCTTCTTCTCAAACCACTGATACTCCGAATGCTGTTTTCCTCCCTATAACAGCGGCGGGTCAGGACTTTTACCACTTATCAGGTTCAAGCTGAATACCAAGCAATTACCAGACAACTTAATATGTGGGGCAGGGCCAGTAATACAGGACTCAGGTATGGTATCTCATTAAATGAGCAAATCGACGTGTGGGCCAGCCAACTGGTGGGGGCCCTCCTTTATTCTTTAATAATCCTGCAGACCCACTCGTCTTATATCCTTGTCTTGTATCGTTCTGTCCACATATCCTTATTTCCCTATGTCTTTAAGCACTCATCCTGCTGCACTCAGTTATGCTCATAGTTAAAAATGTACCAAGGCGCAGGGAGTGCTATGGTCATGGGGTGCACCCAATTAGCAAAAACGGATGTTCTCCCTTCTTAATACTTGTTACTATGCACTTGGGATGGCTGCTGAACTTGTGCCAGCACTATGATGTGAAGGTGGTAGGCAGAAATAGGCGGGACGACTGGCAAGGAGCAGAAGACTCTGAGTTAACTGGCTGGGCCAGGCTGGCAGCAAGATTGTTTTGAGCAGCAAGTCATAATATGATTTAATCTGGGCAATAAAAGAAAGAGAAAAGAAATGAGCGGTGCTGCTCTGAAGAACTCAGAGTGGACTCGCTGCCCAAATTTAAAAGTTAGAGTCACAATAGGGACCCAAAAGCGGGTCACAACAGCAACTCGCCTTCGCACTTAAGTTTGCTTTTCACATGCCGCTACTCTGGTCTAGCAGAGAATGATAATGGGCTGTGTCGTGTGCAAAGGCTTCCTGCTCTTCGCACCACCCACCTGCTCACCTACTTTCGATTGCCACCTCGCCGCCTTGCCTTGCCCAGCCTCCATCTTCTCACTCTTCCTCCTGTAGGCTCCTGTTGGCTCCGTTCTCTGTGCACCAGCCCTGCGGCCCCTAGAAACTGCTCCTTGCAACGTCTCCTCCCAACCTCCTCGCACACAGTGTCACAGCATCACAGCTTCTTTCCAACCACCAGTGGGTCAACACAGTGTAAGTTCAACTGCCCTAGGGATAGAATGAGCATCTGTTTGGTTACAGTATTGAGGCCTCTGTAGTATACACAAAACTTCATCTCTCTTCTACCATTTTGAAAGTGGAGCTTTGAGACCAACACTACAGGACTAGCCCCAGGGCTGTCTGAAGGCTCAATAACTAGGTCTAACATCTTTTGCACCTCAATTTTGATACACTCTCTTACATGAACAGACTGCCTGTATATTTTACTTTTGGCAGGCAGGCTGTCACCTGTGTCAATGGTGTGTTCACACCATGTAGTTTGACCAGGAGTCAGAGAGAACAGTTCAGGGAACTGTCCTAGGAGATTTCTGCAATCATCCTTTTGTGACTCAGAGAGACGGTCTGCAAACACAACACCATCTACTGAGCCATCCACTATATTGTGGGAGAAGAGGTCAGGGAGAGGGTCACTCTCTTCTTCCTGTCCCTCATTAGTTGCCATGAGCAAGGTCATGTCAGCTCTATCATAATAGGGATTCAGGTGGTTCAATGAAGCACCCTGTGGGGGTTTCTAGGAGTGCCTAGGTCAACCAGATAGGTGACCTCACCCTTTCTGTCTACAAAAGTGTGTGGTCCACTCAATTTGTCTTGGAGTGCCCTGGGAGCCACAGGTTCCAGGACCCACACCTTCTGTCCTGGCTCGTAAATAGTCAGCACAGCCTTCTGGTCATGCCATTGCTTTTGCAATTCTTGGCTGGTCTAAAGATGTTTGGAAGCCCTCTTCATGTACTCAACCATCCTAGATCTGAGGCCTAGTACATAGTCCACAATGTCCTTTTTGGAGACTTGAGCGGTTGCTCCCATCCTTCCTTCACAAGAGCAAGGGGACCCTTAACACGGTGTACAAACAAAAGTTCAAAGGGGCTGTAGCCCACTCCCTTTTGAGGAACCTCCCTATAGGCAAAGAGGAGGCACGGTAACAGGACATCTCACCTCCTTCTGAGGTTCTCTGAGAGCCCGATAATCATAGCCTTGAGGATTTTGTTAAACCTCTCAGCTAATCTATTGGTTTGAGCATGGTAAGGATTGGTGAATTTACAAGTGACACTACACTCCTTCCCCATAGCTTTAAGGTAGGCAGACATGAAAGTTACATCTCTGTCTGATACCACCTCTTTAGGAAAACCCACCCTTGAGAAAATTCCCAGGAGCTGTAGTGGTCCTAAGAAGAATTGTCGCGCGGCATGAGCCGAACATTCGGATCGGGCCGCGGCACCCGGTCTAAAGACGCGCGGTGTCCCCAGCCTGCTCTGCACCTTACGAGGCCCCAAATTGGGCATGGGGCCTCGTGCTTTTTTTGCTCACAGGCAGGTCTGACCTCCCCCACTCACCTGTTCTTTTCTTCTTCTTCTTTTTCTTATTGTCTTGTTGTGCCTTCCTTTATGTTTTCTCCCTTTCCCAAATTACCCCTCTCTTCCCAGCATTCCTTGTTCCCTACTTTCTATGGCTCCTAGTCCATTCTGTTGTATGTGTTTTTCCCTATCTAAGATGGTGTCCTTGTACTTCCTATTGGTCGCTTCCTGTTTGTTGGTATTTAAGGGCTGTGATTCTTTCTCTCCTTGCGCTGCAACACTTTCTGTTTGGATGGTGTCTTCGCTCCTGCTTCCTTGTATCCTGTGCTGGTCCTCGTCTGTTCCAGTGTTTTTTCCTGTATTTTTGCTCCTGTTGTTACCTATTCATTTTGTTACTGTTGTAGGAATCTTTCTTTTTGGAGGTTTTTCCACTTTCAGGGGTTTTATCCCTCTGGCACTACTTCTGAGGGACACGGTCTGCTCTTGGAGTACCCATTGCCTTCAGCACCGTGGCTACCAGAAAGAGTCGCCCCTACCTGGGCCAAGGCCGAACATTCAAGAACAAGATCCTCGCCACTCGTTCTGCAGACTCCAGGTTAAAGCAGCACGTAAGTCATGACAGATTGCAGCGCCCAGTACTCCTGACGTCGTCTAACACCATGAATGATTCAGTGGCGGCTGCTGCTGCAGATCCTGAACAATCTCTTCTGGCAACCATTCAGCAACAGGCTCAGGGACTGCAACGATCACTCAATGAGAATGCTGCTTTACGACAGTCTTTGGCTTTCCGCAGTGCAGATGTTCCGGCTGTCTCCACCTCTACTCATCGTTTCTCCAGTGAACCAACTAAACTGCAAGAGTTCCTCGATGCATTAACTGTGTATTTCGCCTTCCGACCTACCCAATTCTCCCACGACAAGACAAAGGTGGGATATCTTATCAGTGCGCTATCCGGTCCTGCCTTGGCCTGGGCAACCCCAATGGTATCATCCAATGACCCAGTATTGTCGGACTATCCCGCCTTCGTGAATCGGTTTAAACAGATGTTTAGTCATCCAGGATTGGAGGCCTCTGCGGAAGAAGCCTTATGTGACATCCAACAAGGCTCACATGATGTCCTCCAATATATTACCCACTTTCGACAGCTAGCGGCTGAGACCACCTGGGCGGAACAAACTCTGGTGACTTTATTCCGTAGAGGACTTAAAGAGGAGATTAAAGATGAGTTAGTACACTCCACCAGAGTTAAAGATCTTCGTGGTCTGATGGATCAAGCTCTTTCCATCGAATACCGTCTCCAAGAACGACGTATGGAGAAGAGAAAGAGTAGAGGATCTTTCCAGCCAAGCATTTCATGTGTCTTTTTGCATCGTCCTGAGGAACCTCGTCCTCCCGCCAGAGACACAGAAGGTGAACCTATGCAGGTGGATACCACTTGAGGCCCACTTTACGTTAGAGAGCGGGAAGACAGACGTAAGAAAGGATTGTGCCTGTATTGTGGTGCTACCAGCCACATGCTTCGTACCTGCCCTGTTCGTCCTCAAAGGCCATCGGGAAACGCCACTTCCCGTCCTCTGTAAGAAGGGAGGGGACAGGATCATCTGCTATACCTTCCATCAGTTCATTCAAGGACAATGCCACAACTTTGTTTATGTTACCTGTGACGTTACAGTTACCGGACGGCCGTCAAGAAAGAACAATGGCTTTACTTGATTGGGGTGCTGGTGGCATATATATGGATAAGACTTGGGCCACAACTCAACAAATACCAACACGACCCAAAGAAGTCCCAGAACAAGTCCACACAGTGGATTGATCCTTAATATCCTCTGGTCCAGTTGATACTACCACCCTGACACTATGTTTACAATTTGGGAACCACCAAGAACACATCTCATTTGATCTAATATCATCCCCCAACCATACTATCATTTTGGGAATTCCGTGGTTCATAAGACATAACCCTTATGTAAGTCGAGAAACCCAGACTATTTCCTTGTCCTCAGAGTTTTGTCATGAGAACTGCTTTGCTTCAGACACATATTGGTCACCCAATCGGTTGATGCCTACTGAAATTACTACAGGATGTTCCATCAATACAGTTCAAGGAGTCCCCGAACACTATCTAGAGTTTCAAGATGTGTTCCAAAAAACATCCAGACCTGTGTTACCCCCACATCGAGATTACGATTGTGCTATTCCCTTGAAACCTGGAGCGATTGTTCCCTTTGGGAGGATGTATTCACTCACGGAACCCGAAAGGAAAGTTCTCAAGGAGTATCTGCAAGAAAACTTACATGGCGGTCTTATTGTAGCATCATCCTCTCCGGCAGGGGCTCCCCTCTTTTTTGTACCCAAGAAGACGAAGGATCTTTGTACCTGCCTGTATTTTCGAGGTCTAAATAAGATAACTATAAAAGACCGTTATCCTTTGCCCCTCATCAAGGATATACTAGAGGCAATCAGAGGGGCTCAACAATTTACCAAACTAGATCTTCGTACTACTCCCCAGTCTACCTCTTCTCTTCCTGCTGTTACTTCATTTTCCAGACGACTTTTACAGATCCATAGATTGATTTCGACCCAACTTGTTGAACACCAAGAGATACATGAAGAGAATAGCAGACAAGAAGCGTAGGGATGCTCCAGAATATCACCTTCAGGATAAAGTCTGGCTTTCGTCAAAATGTTTGCCTTTACGCCTTTCTCAGAATAAGTTCACACCTCGTTACTACGGTCCTTTACGTATCCTTCAGCTGATTAATCCTGTCACTGGCCGTCTTTACTTGCCTCGTACCTGGAGGATTCATCCGGTCTTTCATGTTTCCCAGCTCAAACCCTATGTACCTGACCCTTACTCTCAACAGTTTCCTTGCCCTCCTCCTTTGTTAGTGGATGATGTACCTGAATATGAGGTACAAGAGATTTGTTACTCTTGTATCTTTCACAAACGTCTTCAGTATCTGATTCATTGGAAGGGCTACCCTCTCAGTGAATGCTCTTGGGAAGAGGCATCTTCTGTTCACGCACCTCTTCTGATTCATCATTTTCACCGCTTGTTTCCGAACAAACCTGGCCCTTCGGGGGGGGGGAGAACCTACTGTTGCACCGCTGCGCGCGGCACGAGCCGAACATTCGGTTTGGGCCGCAGCACACCGTCTAAAGACGCACCGTGTCCCCAACCTGCTCCGCACCTTACGAGGCCCCAAATTGGGCATGGGTCTTCGTTCTTTTTTTGCGCACCGCGCTCACAGGCAGGTCTGACCTCCCCCACTCACCTGTTCTTCTTTTCTTCTTCTTTTTCTTATTGTCGTGTTGTGCCTTCCTTTGTTTTCTCCCTTTCCCATATTACCCCTCTCTTTCCAGCATTCCTTGTTCCCTACTCTCTATGGCTCCTAGTCCATTCTGTTCTATGTGTTTTTCCCTATCTAAGATGGTGTCCTTGTACTTCCTGTTGGTCGCTTCCTGTTTGTTGGTATTTAAGGGCTGTGATTCTTTATCTCCTTGCGCTGCAACACTTTCTGTTTGGATGGTGTCTTCGCTCCTGCTTCTTTGTATCCTGTGCTGGTCCTCGTCTGTTCCAGTATCTTTTCCTGTATTTTTGCTCCTGTTGTTACCTATTAATTTTTTTTTCTGTTGCAGGAACCTATCTCTTTGGAGGTTTTTCCCCTTTCAGGGTTTTTTCCCCTCTGGCACTGAGGGACATGAGGGACATGGCTTGCTCTTGGCGTACCCATTGCCTGCAGCACAGTGGCTACCAGAAAGAGTCGCCCCTACATGGGCCAAGGCCGAACATTCAAGAACAAGATCCTCGCCACTCGTTCTGCAGACTCCAGGTAAAAGCAGCACGTAAGTCATGACAGGAATGGCCTCTGGATACCTGGTGGCATGGTCCACCACCACCAGTATAAATCTATTTCCAGAGACTGTTGGAGGGTACAAGGGGCCAACAATATCCACCCCAACCCTCTCAAAGGGAACCTCAACCACTGGTAGTGGAGCTAAGGGGGCCTTTGGGGTGCCACCTGTCTTGCCACTGGCTTGGCAGGTGACACAGGAGTGACAAAACTCCAAAGTGTCTTCAGACATGTGGGGCCAGTTAAAGTGAGGGACAAGCCTGTTCCAAGTCTTGCTTTGCCCCAGGTGGCCTGCAAGGAGAATGTCATATGCAAGAGTTAACAGGAACTCCCTGAACTTCAGAGGGATGACCAGTCTCCTAGTGGCACCAGGTTTAGGGTCCCTTGCTTCTGAGTAAAGGAGGCTGTTATCAAAGAACATCTTATGGGTGCCACTGACATCCCCTGCCTCTTGTGCTGCAGCTTGCTGCCTTAAGCTTTCCAGTGTGGGACAGGTTTTCTGTTCTATACTGAGTTCCTCCCTGGTGGCCCCCCTGCACCCAAGAGCTCAGCTGTGTCAGCCTTGAGCTCCTCTGGTGTAGGATCCACCCAAGGAGTTGATTCCTCTCTATCAGGAGTAGAATTGTCACTGGAATCTGGAGCGGGGGTAACTTTTTACCCTGTCTGCTCTTCTTCTTAGTTGCCTCCTGGGCCATTGTTCCAGGCTCCAGGGCTTCCTATTCCCTTTGCTTTTGGCCTGTGCTCTGGTCAGGGCAAAGATATGCCGAGGGATGCCCAGCATTGCTGCATGGGCCTCCAACTCCATTTCAGTCCAAGCTGAAGTCTCCAAGTCATTCCCTAGCAGACATTCTACAGGTGGATCAGAGGACATTACAACCTTCTTAGGGCCAGTAACCTCCCAGCTAAAGTCAATAACTGCCATGGGGTGGCACAAAGTGTTATTGTGAGCATCAGTCACTTTGTTTGTGTGACCAAGTAGGTGTTGCTCAGGAGACACCAGTTGTTCAGTCACCATAGTGACACTGGCACCTGTGTCCCTATAGGCCTAAGCCTCAACACCATTTATTAAGGTATGTTGCCTGTACGTACCTATATTAAGGGGACAGGCACCTAGGGTGGCAAAGTCAATGCCTCCATCAGAGACCAACACAGCCTCAGTGATCTCCCTGACTACCCCAGAGCCCACTACAGTCCCCAAGTTAAGCCCATCTACACTGTTGGGCTAACTACTATTATTACTGTTACCCCTACAATTGCTATTGCTAGGGGCACTAGTAGTAGAAGTAGTATTAGTAGTGGTAGGGGACTTGGTGCCCTTCTTAGGACAGGTGCTGTCACCGGCCTTGGGTCCTTTATGCATACATATGTAGCACCAATGTTTCTTAAATGATGAGGAAGAGAAAGAGGATTTAATCCTACCCCCAGAAGAGTTCTGTGGGCCTGATGAAGACTCTTGTTGTATCTTTGTTCCCATCTTTGTCCTGATGCTTACCTGCTACCTTCTTTTTGTGGTCACCCCCTGTGTGAGTATTCCTACTAACCTGTAGTGGACCCATTTGTCTGCCTTCTTTCCCAATTCTTGGGGACATGTCAGATCAGAGTCCACCAAGTATTGATGCAACTGATCAGAAATACAGTTATTCAAAATGTGCTTTCTCAGAATTAGATTGTATAAGCCCTGGTGGTCACTAACTTTGCTCCCATGCAACCTTCCAGAGCTTTAACAGAGCAGTCCACAAAATCTATCAATTCTTGGGAGGACTCCTTTTCATTTTCCCTGAACTTAATCCTATATTGTTCAGTGGTTAAGCCAAAACCATCTAAAAGTGCATTTTTTGAGTGATGTATAATCATCTGCATCTTCCTCTCTGACAGTGAGGAGTTTGTCTGTGCCTTTGTCAGAGAAGGAGAGCCACAAGATTGCTGCCCACTATCTTTGGGGGACTGTCTGTGCTTTACAGGTTCTCTCCAAAGCAGTGAACCATTTATGAATTTCATCTCCCACCTCCCTGACTCTGGTGTCCCTAAAGCTAAGATTGCTGCCACCATGGGGAGCTAACTCCAAATCCAGTCTCTCCCTTCCCACTGCCAAGGCCTCTCTATCTAGGTCTAGCTGTTGCTGCTGCAGCCTCAGCTTGGCCTCCTCCAACCTCAGTTTCCTAAGCTCCCTATCTAAGGAATCTTCCCCTGAGTTGGAGCAGTGGGTCCCCTTAAATACTGAGGAGACATGAGTATTGACAGAGGAGGACCTAACCCTCGTTCTGGGAACTCTCTGAACCAACCCCCTACGAGTAAAGGTGGGCCTACTGGAATTACCCCTCTTCTCACTACCTGCAGTGCTCCTAACATAGCTAATAGATTATTGCTGACCCCCTCAGTGTAGCCTGAATCTACCCTGTCTAGGATGGGAGGGACAGTTTCTACTTCCTCCTCCTCCTGGCTACCTGCATTGTCCTGGTCAGTCTGGAGGAGTATTGCGATTTCTGCCTGTCTTTAAGTTTCTGGAAGCACACATCTCCATCAACTATTGGAAAGTAAGACTCTCATAGTGAGAGTCTGGGGCCTGAGAGTTGTGCTCTACTGAAGCCATCTTGCTAGAGTGGCGTGGGTGCACCTGACTACTCTAACAACTAGGCTCCCTAGAAAAGTTTGGAGGGCTATGCTAGACCCCTAACTTACCCAAACTAGGAGACTAGAAATCCTGATCCCTAAGTGCAGTGTGTACCTAACAACTAGTAATGGTCTTTCCTGTTGAAAGTGACTAGTGACAAAGTGGTAATACAATGGCAAGTGTCTTATCTCACCGCTGCACCACCGATGTAGGAAGCTGGCCTGGTGTATGGTGATCACCTATGGCGTTATCACCTTATATCAGGTGTAGATATCTCCTATTAGTGAAGTATAGGCAGTGTCTATGAAGCCAGGGCTCTCTGGAGGTAGCTGTGGATGAGCAGCCAAGACTTATCTAGGGGACATGCAAAGCTTATGCAATACCACTATGGTCATACAGCACTATCACACATGAAAGAACCACACAGTGTTACAAAAATAAAGGTACTTTATTATAGTAACAAATATACTAGAATACTGACTAGGCTATCCCCCAACTGAAGGTAACTAAACACACTATTATATACACACTAGCAATCAGTGATGAGCAAAGAAAGCAATAACATTGGAAAAAGTATAGGTAAACAGTGAGGACCATAGGGGAGGGCCAAAGCATACCCTAAAAAAGTGAAAAGTGAAAGGCAGTCCCTCACCCAAGGAAGTGAAATCAGTAGAAAGGAGATGGAGGGACCAGGAACCTCAAAAGGTAAGTACCAGAGTGAACTCCAGGAACCAGAGGTAAGTACCTGGTTTTCCCCCAAACTTACAGGAGGACTTTGGAAAAGGATTATGCAAACCCAACCAAGACTGGAAGAACTCAAAGGTGGATCTTGACAGAAGAGGACCTGCAAAGAAAGGGTACCAAGTCCAGTTGGTGATGGAGTGTCTGGTTGTGGCAGGAGCCACTACCCACCCTTCTGTGGATGCAGGAGCAGGTCCACAGTGGGCATAGAAGGTCAACAGTGTAGCACAGGAGATGAAAAGAAGTCACAAAAGTGATGCAAGTGATGTCCCAAGTCGGCGGTCAAGATGCAGTCAGTTAGTGGTGCTGGAAAACCACTAATAAGCCTTGGCAAATGCAAGAGATGGAGACAAAAGTTTGCAAGGCTGAAGAGGACCAGCATGGTCCAGGGGACTTGACCCAAGGAGGGGAGCCTGGTATGACCCTCAGCAGATGGGAGAGTCACAAGAAAAGAAGGCTGCCCCCACAGGCAATCCACTGGCAGCAGGCACAAGAGTTGCAGTGAGGCTCACTCAGCACACCTGAAGGGGAGTCCCACGTCGCTGGAGCAGCAGGCAGGAGACTGTGCTTGGAAGGAGTGCTGTAGTCCTGGGGCTACATGGAGCCTGAAGATCCTTTGGAGGAGGAGCAAACAAGCCTTGGTAGTTACAAGAGTCTTGGTGCATCGGGTACTGTCCTTAAAAGAAAGGCAAGGGCTTACCATCTCCCAAGTTGGGACCAAAGGGACCATTCCAGACCACCACTTGTGATGCAGGATCCACACAGTCCTGGTTGCTGTTGGTGTCTGCAACTGCAGGGGAGTGACTCCTTCACTCCAAGGAAGATTCCTTCTTATTTCTTGTGCAGACTGAAGACTCGCCACCCTCAGAGGATGCATAGCTGGGAAATGTTGCAGTTGTTGGAAGGAGCCAGAGAAACAATGTTGTGGAGCAGAGTCATTGCTGAAGTTGCAGATTGTCAGCTCCCGGAGGGTCCAGTTGCAGTCCCTGTGGCCAGATGATGAAGTAAATGATGCAGAGGAGTCCTGCTGGAATCTTGCACATCGAATCTGAGGACTCACCCAAGAGTGAGACCCTAATTAGCCCAGGAAGGGGGATTGGTCACCTAGCAGGGTGACCACCTATCAGAAGGGGGCTGTGACATCACCTACCTGACCTGGCCACGCAGATGCTCCCAGGGGACTTTGCCCACCTTGGACTCAAGATGGCAGAATCAAGTGGCCACCTGAAGCAGCTCTGGGCACCACCCCTATGGTGGTGATGGACAAGGGAGTGGTCACACCCCTTTCCTTTGACTAGTCTCATGCCAGAGCACGGATTGGGGACCCTGGACTGGTGCAAACCAGTTTATGCAAAGAGGGAACCAAATGTACCATTCAAAGCATACCGGTGACTTGGGCAGGGTACCCCTCCCAAGCCATGTAGCACCTATTTCCAAGGGAGAGGATGTCACTTCCCTCTCCCACAGGAAATCCTTTGTTCTGCCTTCCTCTGCCTGAGCTGGTCAAGCAGCAGGAGGGCATAAACCTGTGTGAGGAGTGGCAGCAGCGTGGGCTGTCTGAAACCCCCTAGAAGACTCGTAGGAGCAATGCTGGGGGTCCCAGAAGGAGCCCCTAGAGTGCATAGAATCATACAACCAATACTGGCAACAGCATTGGGGTATGATTCCAACATGTTTGATACCAAACATGCTCAGGTTCGGAGTTATTATTATGTAGCTGGACACAGTATATGGGTAAAATGGCTTCCCCACACTTACAAATTGCATTGCAATGGAGCTGGAGTTCGTAGGGACACTTCTGCTCATGCAAGGGTGCCCTCACATACAGGCACCTGCATCCTGCCCTCTGGGCTAGGAGGGCCTACCATAGGGACGACTTACAGTGACCTGGTGCAGTGACTTGTAGACAAAGGGTGCACGCACCTTTTCACACAGGCTCTAATGGCACGCTTGTAGACATATTTTGCATGGGCTCCCATGGGTGGCACAGTATATGCTACAGCACATGGGGAACCCCTGGTGTCCCAATGCCCTGGGTACCTAAGTACCATATACTAGGGACTTACAGGGGGGCACCAGAATGCCAATTGTAGAGTGTGCAAAAGTCCTAAGCAACCAAATTTAGAGGGGTAGAGCACAATCACTGGGGTCCTGGTTAGCAGGATCCCAGTGAAAACAGTCAAAGCATACTGACAGCAGGCAAAAAGTGGGGGTAACCATGCTAAAAAGAGGGTACTTTCCTACACCACCCACCTCAACCGGCTACCTAAGGGTACTCTGAGAACAGCTCTCACAGATCCCAAGGACCCCCCCAGGACACTAATTGGAGTGGGCGCAGGTGCACTTCACACTGCAGCCATGTCGCCCCTGCACCTGCATGACTTTGCTATACGCAACTGACAGTTTGCAACCTGGTCATGGGAACAACCCCTGAGGGGGACTTTTCCTGGGTTGGGAGGAGCCATACTCCTGGGGGCTGTGGCTAGTAGAGAAGCCCTGAAGGTGACTCGAGGAGCCCTAACATCTCTCTCTCTCACTTGGGGGGCGAAACTGCCCACTTCTTCCCTTAACTGCACCAACCCGAGGCCTGTATTCAACCTGCCATTTAGTGTGGGGTTGGGTCTTGACCTTGCCCGCTATGCAGCCCCCTCAGTGGGCCGAAGATTGGAAGGAATGGCCTCCAACATCTCTGCTCTCACAGCCGAGTCCAAATATATTAGTCTGGACATTGCCGGATTCCAGAACAGTGTGACGGGCCTGAAGCAACATGTCACAGCAGTAGAAGACCATCTCAATACCATGCCAGAGTGGGACCAGGAACTCCTATGTCTCCGCAGCAAGCTCACTGACCTGGAAGACAAGAGCCACAGAGACAAAGTCCGTTGATTCGGCTTCCTGGAAAACACGGAAGGATTGGATGTCATGGCCTCTCTTCGACAAACCCTCCCCACCTTGACTGGCCTCACCTTTGACCCTCTGTTGGAATTTCAACAGGCTCACTGCATGGGCCCAAAGAGGCAAGATGGCTCTTCACTGCCCCGCCCCATCATCGCCTGCTTCCTGCACCATGTGCAGGTCCGCCAGCTCCTTACTGCAGCCCATTCTCACAGTCCATACAGGACCGAGGGGCATGAGATCCAAATCAGAGGACTTTTCGAAACAGACCAATGAATGCCACAAAGCATTCTTGTCCCTCCATCCTCAACTCCGCCACCTAGACATAAAATATTGCCTATTTGAACCAGCGGGAATGTGGGTCACCAAAGACGGCAAAATCAAAGGACTTCTATGACCGATGAGACCTACCCCCTCTTTCTGGATGGTTTCACAGCCCAAGCTGTGGACATGAACTCTTTAGACCCGCCCTCATTGCCGACTACCAACCCATTGACTGCGCCGCCTCACCACACCCCTCTGGATGGCCGATGGCACAACGATATTGGAACACACCACATGGGCAAGGATCTTGAGAGACTACCGAGGCCCTACGGCGATAGGGATCAGACGCTTAAAGCAGTGGCGCATCACAATCAGCATCCAGGCAGAGACACCTACTCCAAAATGAGACCTCTGTAGACTTATAGGTACCTTCGGCTTCTACGACCCAGGTTGGGGCCATGCCTCTCTCCCAGCGGAAAGCTGAGTACCTTGTTGCATGCTTATATATAATTTAGTCATACTGTGCTATGTCTAGGGTCGTGCTATGCCTAGGGTCGTACTGCCCTAGGTGGCCGCACCATACCTTACTGGCTGTTGTTCTGCACTGGCATTGATCTGTTACGTTCCTGCGGCTACCCTCCCTTTCCCCCGACCTCCTGTCGTTCAACTGGCACGCTTCTCAGAGTTCCATGAGATTTTGAGAGATGTTGTTGTATCTTCAGATGCTGGCTAATAATCAAATGTTTTCTAAGTTCAATTGCTTATATTGTTTGCACTATCTCTGTAAACAAACTGTTCAAGTTATCTGACACATTGGCCCTATCACGACGATCCGCCTTGGCCCTCCTGACACGGACTATATTCCCTCCTGCTCTGTGTCGTCCCAACTAGGCATTCGATGAGCCCTGATCCGCCCTGACATGTTCAGACGTACACTGGGGCTGTCCAGCCTCAACGTTCCTCCCTCCCTACCCGCTTCCTTCAGGGTCCTCCTCCCCTCCACCCCTCACACACCACGACCCTCTGATGTAGGACTCTGTGAGTGTTTTCCATCTCATACAGGGCTCCAGACCAGTCAGCTACCTAATTAATGATCCCTTGTAGGCCAATAACATTCCTAATCCGTCCCCGCCGGGCCCTCTCTTCTTTTTTTCCATGATTTTCCGCTGCTCCATCGTCCACAGCCTCACTTCCCTTCACTCAACATGTGTGTCCTGCATCCTGAGGGGGGCCTCCCGCAGGCTGAACCCGCAAGCTTAGACCTGCGACCTACAGACCTCAGCCCTTGGGGCACTGCTCCGGTCTAGAGTGGGACTTTCCATCTCCTTTATTAGTTTCCCATCTCCCCCTTCGGCTCTCTCCTTCTCCTATTTCTTTCTGTTTTCCACCTCTTCCCCTTCTCTCCCTCTTCCCCCCTCTACTCTATTTTACTTTATCTTCTCCCAGCTTCTTCCTGTGCTCACCCCACAACTTCCCTCTCTCTCCCCACCGGACTGCGTCTGAGGGAGCCCATCTTTCTTCCCCCCGACGCCTGTCCTACTCTTCCTCTTCTCTGCCCCCCCAAAACTTGGTGTCCTCCTCCCCTATCCCTGCCATTTCTCTTCCTACCTGTCATACACCCACACCACAGTCAAGAACCTCACACCAATCCACGTTCTCTCATGGAACTTCAGTGGTCTGACACACTACATCATGGGTACTCACAAACATTATCCCAGGGGCCGCACTGTTTGGTCTGTGATGTGACTGAGGGCCACAGTCGGAGGGCTGGGGGTTGGGAGGGGTAGTGTTAAAGTGGTTGTAGGGTAAGTGAAGCGTATACATCTAGTGTCTGAATTGCACAATGTGAAACCAGAAACTTGGATATAAATCCCGGCTTCTCCACTTAACCAAATTGTGTGATCCTAGGCAAATGTTTGACTTTACCTGCTTTTTTCCTTTTTCTTCATCATCACATATAAGAACCTGCATAATACCTTCTGTGTCTGATTTAATAAAATATGTTGTTCATGTATAATAGAAACCCAGCCCTCCCAAATAGTTCACATAACAACTGGCTTGCCTCTTAGTTAACAGTTCACATTGTTGTCAGGGTGTGGGGGGAAGGAGAATGAAAGTTTCTAAATTTATGTTTGAAAACTATCACTCTAAAAATGCGTCTCAATGCAGTGATATCATTTTGTGTACTAAGGTGAAACGGTTCTGCAGGTTAATGAAATGCACTTTTTAAATTTCAAGCAGATCATACTTTTATATTTTTGCTGCACAATGTCTTTAATAATGAAAGTGTTTCTAAAGTTGAGTTCCAGGACGCCCTAGTTACTCCCTTTCCAATTAGCCACCAATTAAATACTTGCCTGTTTATTTAACCATTTTTAGGGCTGGTGCCAAGTTGAATAAACAGCAGCACAGTGCTGCTGTTGACCTGGGGTCCGCATGTAAATGTCAGGAGGGCCGCATGCGGCCCCCGGGCTGTACTTTGAGTATCACTGCACTACATGATACACAAAAAGGTTCTCTCTGATCTCCAATCGAAATTAGCAGATTTGTCCCTGCTACAGGAAATGCATCTTGATTACCTTGAATCCAACAAATTGCCCAGAGACTGGGTGGGGAGAACGATCTAAAGCAGTTGTCCGAACCCACAGACAACAGGGGGCGGGACGATCAGGAAGTGCGGAGTGGTGATCTTGTTCCGTAAAACTTTACCCGTCACCGTTACCAAAAAGTGGTCTGACCCCAAAGACAGATACGTATTTGCCAAATTAGAGGTTCGGGGATAGCTCACTCTGTGTTGACTCGGTCTACGCACCCACAGGATCTAAAAAATCATTCCTACTTCACCTCAACCGCCCCCTCATTGGGGCCTCTGGATACCTTATAGGGGGTGACTGGAATCTTGCCTGAGACTCGGTGCTTCACAGGACAGGCCCCATAGACAACAGCAACAACCTGAATAGGACCTTACTGACAGACTTGACCTCAGACCATGGACTGGTGGACCACTGGAGGGTCACCCATCCGTCAAACAGAGAATATTATTTTCTCTTGTCGGTGCACGGTACCCAGTCCTGGCTGGACTATTTCCTTTTATCACAGAATACAGTGGGCCACGTCCAGGATTTCCGAATCCTGGAAACTGTGCTCTCCGATCATGCTCCGATGGTGGAGTGAACAGAGTCCCGCTTTGCGGAATTCTGAAGAGTTGAAAAAAAACGCTGGAGTTCCGTGCCCTGTGGAGTCCTCCTGAATGCACCTATCTCGGAAGCGCTAAACAAAGTCAGGCCTGGTCAGCCAGGGCCAACCCTGCTTAGTGCTTCAGAGATGGGCACATTTAGGAGGGCCGTAGGCAGTGAAAGCCGTTGTTTCAGGCCTCTTGTGCACCGGCCTGTCTCGTGTGCAGTGCAAATGGGACAGGCCAGTGCACAAGAGGCCTGAAACAGCAGCATTCTTTTGCTGCCTACGGCCCTGGCCTGAATTCAACCAGGGCCGTAGGCAGTGAAAGCTGCCAGGCCTGTTGTGCGCTGACCTGCCCTGTGTGCAGTGCAAATGGGACAGGGCAGTGCACAAGAGGCCTGAAACAGCAGCATATAGGGACAGCTCCACCAAACCGCGCCCCGTCAACTTGGTATTAACAGTATAGACCAGGTCCTAGCAGACGGTGAATTCAAGACATTTGAGACGCTGAAAGAGGAATGCAGCCTCCAATCCCAGCAGATGTGGGGATACCTACAACTAAAGCACTCTCTGCAACATTGCTTGGAAGCTGGCCCAAGGCCCGCCAGACATCGCCCGTTTTGTCTTATCTTAGAACATGGGGTTGCTTTAAGGGTGTGATGTCGGGTCCCTAAGAAGTCCTAATGCGCCATCTTTTTTCTCAGCCCCTCCTCGAAAATTTCCAAAATAAGTGCCAATCCCATCTTCAGCGTGAATTCAAAGAGGAAGACTGGAATGATATCATGGAGGCCCTTTATAGGGGCACAGGGGAAGCCGGTCTGAAGTTCTGTCTATTTAAAATGATCCACGAATCGCACTGGACACCAGCAAAACTTCATAGAGCCGAACTCCTCCATCACGCGAACTGCGCTGTTACTCGGTGCGACCTAGCACATATCCTTTATGAATGCCCTTCGATCCAGCCCTTTTGGGAGGCAGTGGGTTCCACCCTTGGGGCCTTTATGACCCTTTAGACACCCCTCTCCCCCTCTTTAATCCTCCTCCATGATATAGGGGATTCACCTGACCTTTCACACCCACAACGCCATCCGCTGCACACAGCCCTTGCAACCGGCAAGATCTGCATCCTTCGCCATTAGAGATCCCCTACTCCACCCACATCGGAAGAGTGGATGTTGGCAATGATCCAAACTGCAGCCCATGAACGTGTCATTTAGCACCTACAGGATCAGTCAGCGGTATTCATGCAAACACGGGCACCTTTCCTCAGGGACAGCCCATAGCCTGCATGTTAGCCCTCATCGCCATTGCTGCAGCTGCTACAGTGCAGAGAGATACTACTGCTGCCTTCGCTACCCCACCTGCCCCACTCCATCTACCCTCATCCCCTCCTCTACCCTGCCGCCCTCCTTCTTTCTTCTTTACCCCTCTCCCTCACCCTCCCATCCCTTCCTCTTGTCATTCTCACCACTGTCTCGCCTGTCACCTCCTTCAGACCCAACCGGACACCGGATGCCCTTACCTACAGTGGGCCTATTAATCTTCTCCACCTTCATCTCTACCCCTGTCTTAGTTTGCGGCCCACACGCCCCTGTGCAACCCCCCTTTTTTTCTTTTTTTCTTTTCTCTTAGCAACTACAATGCTGGGGTCCCCAACTGTTGACCCAAAACACGATCTATCCCCGACCTTTGACCGGTCCCTCCTGCATTCTTGCCATCCT